>NC_137046.1:287500-681665 GCF_032717465.1 Coenobita brevimanus | reverse complement strand
CAGCAGACACTTTACCGCAGGGTGTCTACAGTTTGTTGTGAACATTGGGAGTGGTTGTCATAAGAAGTGTAAAGCAGTGTGACGATGTTATTATTATGATAATTAGGCCATCAACGCCTGTCTCTCCCACTTAACATAACTGCTTCCATAAACCATCTCTATCTTAGCATTTTCTCCAGTACAAGAATATCACATGAGGCGAGAGGCTAGGTGATTGGGCACTCAACTTGAACCTGTTTCTCTGTATGTGCAAATGGCCGGTGCAGCACGAGGTGAAGGCGGATTATTTAGTGGCACCCTCCAGTATACACCATTCTTTACCTAAAATTAACACCACCGCCTAAATCAATACCACCTAAATACCCACCGTTAACCCACATTAACACACTATGACACCCAAAACACCCTCTGTTAACAAAGGCCTAATCCACATTCCTAAGTATACACCGTTTATAACATAACTACCAGCTCTGTATCTGTACCATTCTACGCAGTATTATCCATTGAGTCACTCTGTTAATTAGGTACATTTGACCGCGGGTGCCACTAATGAGTCACCTGTTACCGTAGCTGAGTGGTCTTGGCCATGTCATATTGATCCTGGCTGCCCTCTCATTCTCCATCCTTATGGTGCTTAGAGTATTCATTGTCTGAGAGAGAGAGAGAGAGAGAGAGAGTGTGTGTGTGTGTGTGTGTGTGTGTGTGTGTGTGTGTGTGTGGAGGGCAATGCTTGAGCTTTAACACAGCACACTCGCCTCATAACATCATCACACATCCTGAATGCTGCCCAACTTTCACGACGGGATTATTTGAGTATGATAAAGATGACAGAGTACAACACAGGGATGGACTGAGAGGAGATGGTCGGCAGAGAAGCAGTTTGACTGATGACTCTACTTGGAGATGACTCAGGGTCACTTGCATGATAGAGGTGACAGGGAACAATATGGTGATGGAGTGGGAGAGAAGTACTGTATGCAAAGAAACCGATGGAGGGATGACAGGACAACACAGAGATGGAGTGTAAGGGACAGGATGATGATAGATGCTGATTTGGAACAAACTACCACCAACAGATCATTAGCGACAACAACCGGTCCCCCTCCAAGTATCACAACACACTAAACTCCACACACTATATATCACCAATTTGTATTAACAGTTTTAATAGAGCAGTTAGACATTATCATCACAGTTTCTGTGCTGGGTCTGCAGAGTCGAAAGGGGACACTGGTGTGACGTGGGAGGAGTAGGAGTAGTTACAGAACTGGGGAAAAAAACTGCAAAGACATCGATCTGATGAGGTAAACAATGTGTCAGGCATATTTGTATTGAGTCCACAAAGTCTGTATCTTCATGCAATAAATGCTGTTGAGACCATTTCCTCCACACACACACACACACACACACACACACACACAGTACAAGCACCCCAAACACACATTCACTCGCTGTGTGCCTGTGTGTGTGTTACGTCAGCAAACAGTGGTGAGGGAGGGGGTATTGTTTCACACGGTCAGGCCAACACCACTGCCATCCAGGTTAACAGAGGATCTTTCAACAGAGGAAGGGGGCCAGGTTGCGTTTGTCGCCGGAGATTTTTTTTTTTTTAAGATTTTGTGGTGTGTGTGTGTGTGTGTGTGTGTGTGTGTGTGTGTGTGTGTGTGTGTGTGTGTGTGTGTGTTCCCATTATCTCATGAACGGCTTGAGCTTTTAACATTAATCTGGGCATCAAGATATGGCCATAATCTTGGAGGAGTTCGATAAATGGGCAATCGGGGTCAAGTGTCAAGGTCACGAACAAGCGACTCTCAAAGGTCAATTAGTTTTTATCGCCCGCCTTTAACTCCAGTACTCGTATATCTCATGAACGGCTTGTGCCATCAACGCATGAAGCCTTCAGGGTAGGCTATCAAAAGATATGGCCAAAAAATCTTCCGGACCTCCCGAGGAAGCCGCAGCCCCGCGGCCCCCAGCCTTCCCGGGGGGCTCTGCCTTCGGCTCTCCACCCCGTAGGAGCGCCGCTCTCCTGGAAGGTTAAGGGGTGGCCCCCACCCCCCTGTGGTTGAAATCATGTGATGTTGCTGTATAACACACCAGGGAACATCACTTGAGAGTCGATTAAGTTCAGTAAAGGCAGAAACAGAAGCACGAGTAATTTGGTGATGGTGCTTTCCAGAGTATAATCCGCCTCCCTTATACTTGCCGCCTCTAGAATTCAGACCTCCCAGGCTGATACAAGGTCAGATTTGGTCGCAGCCTCTATCAGCATCCATTACATGTCATAATATACTACAGGATTATTGCACATCGAACTCTTATTGTACAGTGAGGCAATAACATTTGATATCATTTCAGCCCTGGTCATAAACATAAGAAACTTAAGCTTGAAAATAATCAGCCAGTTTGATCAGCAAAGCTTAATTGGATCGGAAATTTTGAATGGTCTAATATTTCTCAGCTTCAATTACCGTGGTGAATGTGGTGAGGATGTTACCGAGGCAATATGAGATAATTATGCATTCCTGTACTAGGAGGAACCGATAATGTACCAGCAGAAAGCAGTAATATTTGACGAGAGAGAGGACAGTGAGGAGCTTAGTGCGTGAGAGGAAAGAGGGAAGGGGCATTAAGAGAGAAGAGATAATGGCAGATGATGTGGCAGTGGGACAGAAAGAGTTACTGCTAGACAGAGAGATAGATAGAGAGAGATTCTTAATTTATTACTTCCTTTCAACTCCAAGGTGTCTTCGTAGGGGAAAACTGCGCACTGATGTGTTGCCTGATATGCTTGTTGAACATTGTGATGGTGACCAGTTTAAAACAAATGGGGTTATAGATTATCGAAATGGAAAGTAAGGTGGAGGAGAATGTGAGGGAGGATGCAGGAAGAGGAAGAACTGGAATGAAGGGAATGAGTAAAGCGTTGGAACTTAGAAGAGAAGATGGTGGGGAAGGAGGGGTGGTGAATTAGATCAGTGACTGAGGGAGATACAGTTGCTGGGTCTGGGCGTGAAGCAACTCCACCAAACATTTTACGCAACCAAAAGCCAGTGTTTCCCTGGCAGTGGTAGGTCATAAAACAGGCTTAGCAACACAACACTGTTAACTCACCGACTCGTTATAAAGCCCAGTGGAATTAGCGGGCGAAGAAGCGTTGCCTGGGCACGTGTTTGGGCATAATTAACAACTATCTCCACCGGTATCACCACACCATCACCACCAGTATCATGGCAGTCTTCCCTCACTGATGACTTGACATATTGAGAGTGGGTGAAAGTAGGCTGATTAAATTGAATAATAATAGATGGAAGTGAGTGAACGGAGAGAAGTGGAAGAGAAAATACGTGAAACTATTTGTTAATAGAATGGACACCCAGACTTATAATAAAAGATGGGAGGAAAATAGGAAGAGATTGAGTTAAATGCTAGAGAGAGAGAGAGAGAGAGAGAGAGAGAGAGAGAGAGAGAAGGTTAATTAAGCTGGAAGAGGCCAGACAAGGGTATACAGATACCTTAGCATCTGTGGCTAACCCTCAAAGATAAGAGCTTTATCTTTTGCCTTTTAGGGGCCATGATAGGGAGAGAGAGAGAGAGAGAGAGAGAGAGAGAAAGGAGGTGCTTTGTGTGTGTGTGTGTGTGTGTGTGTGTGTGTGTTATTTTGTTTGTCCCGTAAAGGAACCGCTGCATGAATCAGTAACATATCACATGTAACACCTACACACTGTCCTTATCTCTCTCCCTCATACCTCACTCCCCTTCCCCATATTGCCCTTTCTTTTCCTCGCTTTTTTTTTTTTTTTTTCCAGTCGTCTCCCTTCTCTTTTTCAGTCTTGGCCTGTCCGTGTCTTATTTTCTCGTTTCCTTTCCTCCCCTTCTTTATATTTTTCCTCACCTTCTCTTCCACTTCATTCATTCCTTTCTTTCTCCCATCTTTCCTTCACTTTCGTTATTGCTATTCCTTCCCACTCTTCCTTTCTTACATTTTTTGTTATTTCTTTCTCCCCCTCTTCTTTCATTTTCCTACTCCCTCCAGCATCGTCCCTTCAGCCTTCTTTTTCCTTTCTCTTTCTCCTTCTTTTTTGTCTGACTCCTTTCTCACCCTTCTGCTTTTTCTCTTCCGTCTCTCTCTCTCTCTCTTTCTCTCTCTCTCTCTCTCTCTCTCTCCATTTTTCGCCTGTGTTTGTTGAATTCCTTTTCCCTTTTTCACAGTTACATTCATTTTGCTCACTAACCTTCCTTCTTTACCAGATTTTCTCCCACTTCCTTTTTTTTTTTTTTTTTTTTTTTGAGATAGTCATTTTCCTTTTTTCTACTGTATGCTTTTCTTCCTCAGTCTTTAAATTATAACATCTTCTTCATTATATATTACGTTGTCTGAAACATGCTCCAAGCCTCTTTCCTGTGTCTATCCTTTACTCAAACTTTTTTCCTCTTCCTGGCTTTTCCATTTCCTTGTGTCCTCTCGTTTTACCTTTTTCTATTCCACTCCTCCCTCCCTCTCATTCTGTTCTCTTTCTCTCCTTCAACACCCTCTTTTCTTCCCTCCTTGAAACTGGCCAATCTTATCTACCAGGCAATTATTCTCAACACCTCCAGAAATTAGTGGCAGTCCTCTCTTCCCGTCTCACACACACACACACACGTACACACACACACACACACACACACCATCCATCATCCTATCACCTGACCATTGCCACCTGTGACAAATAGGTCTCTGCTGGGGAACCAGTTAAACAAAAACAACAAAGCCATATAAAGGGTTTAAGAGGAGGTCACCAGGTAAGAGTCCAGAGTAAGGCAGAGAGGATATTAAGTAAACTGAGTAATTGTTCACTAGGATGATGCCTCTCACACCCCCTCATACAGTGGCAGGGTTAATGCTTTGGGTGCAGAGAGAGAGAGAGTGAGAGGGAGTGTCCATGAACGTACCTCCACCTGCGGTCCTTCCCTGTACTTTTTTTTCTCTCCATGGCATCTTGATACAAATGGCCTCCTTTTCCACTTCACTGCATATGTACTGGAATTAATCATAAGGCCTCTTGGTGTCTCTTTCATAAGGAGGTGGAAAAGGAAGAATAAAAAGCCAGCAATTCCTGAGGTGAGAGAGATGTTAGCATGGTGACTGCACTTAGACGCACCTCTCGCTTTGGATTCAAGTTCAAGTACCTGGATCTTCTGCCTTTGTGTCTGGTCCAGCGGTGGTCCTTCTGCCAGAGTCTTGTGCTTGTTGTGTGGCGTCGTGACCGTCAGTTTTAAAAAGTTTTCAAGGTGGTTTATAAAAACTGTAGCACATCTTGTCCAGTTTCTCTCCATAGGCTCTCATACTGCTGAGACTCTCTTTTTCTCCTCCTTCTCCTCCTCCTTTGGTACTGCCAGTGTTTACTCACGGCAATGTGTCCATCTTCGCGTACTGGCCCGTTTCTTCTTTTTCTGGTTCAGCAGTTCCAGTAAAGAATGTCTTTAATTCAGCACAGATGGAGCACACCTTGCTTTCCAGTGTATTTGTGTATATGGCATGGCAATATACTTGGTGTTCTTTATTTAAACTATGCTATTATTGAAGAAGACATTGGGCAAGGCCATTGCAAGGCAAAATGGTGGAATATTAGTAACGAGGTGTTATAGTTCATTTGTTTTAACTTGGCCTGTATCTTCGTCCTTTTCGCACCTTATTTCACGTAGGTCAGTGAAAGGGACAATTTACTACGTCAGTACATCCCTTTCCACAGCATTTTTTTCTGTGATTAGCATCATATTCAAGCCCATGATGGTATGCACTGTTACAACTCAGTATTCTATGTGGAGAGATGGCAGTTTGATGACAGATTAAAGTGAACAGGGTATAGTGAACCTCTTATGCATGTAAAATACGGCCACTGAGAGAAATCCTTTGACGTGGTCCCGCTGCAAGGAGAGTAAGAGATTAAATTAGCAGAGTATATATGCGGACTTAGTTACCTCCGCCAAGTCTTGAAGTTGGAGAGGAGATTATGTATTTCACCTGTGTTTATCTGTTTGCTTGTTTGTCCACACGATACCTCCAAAAGTTCTCCCGGTGGACTCCAGCCTGAAGTCGCCCCTCTCTGTCAAATCCACCACCCCCTCCTTTCAGGGGGACAAGGAAGTAGTTGAGGTATGTTTGTATGACCAGATAGTAGACCCTTCTGGTTAGTATCGGTGCCACCACATGGAAGGCATCCTTCTCCAGCACCTAAGAGCATAGATAAATATAAGTATATAAACCTATCACATCCGGGTGGGACTGCCTAGTTATGGTACTATCAACGCACGTAATCAGAGATTGTGTTAAATAATTGGACACTTGGCTCTTCATCGACCACAGGGTGAAAACAAGTCATAATTTAACTTCCAGCTTTAAAAGGCACGATGTTTGTCCTGCGCCAGACTTTTAACTGGTAAATTTTAGATGCCAAGTGACAATTGCTTCTTACATGGCCACTAACACGCAGTATGAGGCTGTTTTTATTCCCTTTAAGGCAAAGAGTCCATGGGTAGTGAACATTTTCGTGGCTAGTACCTTCTTTGTCCCTTCCGTTGTTCTCAGCACCACGGCTATAAAATGTCTAGCGTAAGTATTTTCTTTCCTGCCAGACAATACCCCATTCACATGATAGCGTAGAAGTGGATGGGTGGTTGTGGCAGTGTTGGTGTGAAGCGGTGACCAGTTTGTAAATATAGTAGTGGCCAGTAGCGGTATGTTTTACGTCATGGTTGTAGGGAGACAGTTTTGTGTCGTGTGCTATGTTGTCAATGTGTAATGTGCTGTGTCATGCTGTGCTGTGCTGTGTTGTGATGTGTTGTGCTGTGTTGTGACATTTGGGAACGCTGTAACTGCTGTCTTTTACTGCTTCCTGATATACCCACTGTTGCTCCTACCTCTGCTTGACTTGTATGGTGTCTGGGTGGCATCTACTCTTTCTCACTATGTGGCTACCTGCTTATCTATCTCTTTATGCCTGAGGAAGAAGAGGGTTGTGAAGAATTGTTGATAATGTGATACACACAAAGGAAAGAGAGAGAATGGATAAACAATATTAGGAGACATGCCGTGGCTCAACACTGTACCAATTTAGTGTAAAATATATCACTCCCCACCCCCCAGTCCCACCTCATCCCCGGAGAGAAAATAAAGTGTGTAAATGAATGACATGCTACGAGTCGGTCTGCACACACCTGACATGTGCGAACAGGCTTTTTACTGTGCATGTTCAAGCCGTGTCTTATGGGTGTGTGTGCATGTGTATCAATAGTAATGGGCTGCATGGAATTCAAACACTTACTATGCCCATCCCCATCACACATCTCTATTAACCTGCTCCCTCCTGGCCCGCCCATTTCCGTCTCTTTTTTCATTCTCTCCTACCACCTCTTCGTGTCTGTTTCCACTTCTTTACGGTCTCTCTCTCTCTCTCTCTCTCTCTCTCTCTCTCTCTCTCTCTCTCTCTCTCTCTCTCTCTCTCTCTCTCTCACTCACACAGCCACACACAAACACACAAAGAAAAAAATTTTTCTGGTAACGAACGAAGAATGTAAGGAAAAGTGTGGAGATGTGACAGTGCTTTACCCTGGTCTCGTGCATCAGTACCCCCCACCGTCTCCACACACTTCAGTGCGTGTCAAGAGCAACACCCCCTAATTAGCTCTCCAACACCTACCCTCCATCACCCGTAACGTGTGTGTGTGTGTGTGTGTGTGTGTGTGTGTGTGTGTGTGTGTGTGTGGTGTAGTGGTGGGGAGACAAAAAGTAAGTTGGGATGGTCGGAGCAGAGTCACACTAGGGATTATGGGAAGGGGAGGAGTGGGAGAGGGGGAGGAGGTTGGTGGGAAAAGATAGAGGAGGTGGATGGGAAGTGAGGATAAGCGATTATCATTACGATTATTCTATACTGCCTGGCAATTCTCATTCTTGATGGCTTCACCTGGAGAGATTGGCCAGTGAGACACCTTTTGCATAATGTCCTGTCCTGAAACTAACAGAGTGGATGGTGTCCTGCTTGGTACTGAGCAGCTGGGAAGAACTAAAAACCATCTTGTTATTTGCCTCAATTTGTAATAACTTGTTCTCTATCATTTTCTCCTCTCTCCTTCATTCCTTTCCTGTTACTATTTCATTCCCTCAATGATGCGATAAGATTCAGCGGTTTTGCCGTATTATCTGTATATCATTTGAGTTAACACCCCGTTCTTCTCTTGTTCTTTTTGCCTTTTTTTCAGATTTTGTGTAAAATATCTTTAGTTTTTGCTGTTTCATTTTCCTCCGGCCTTGGTGTGTTGCAGTTTTTAAAGTGTTTTTTATTAGCAAATTAGTCTGTTAATGTCATTTTGATTTTTAGGGTGGAATGGCATTAAAAAAAAAAAAAAAGGTGTTCTGTTTCGGCTCCATTTGATTTGAAATCTGTTTTTTCTTCTAAATCTTTTTTCTGTTAGTGGCAAGATTTTTGGTTTACATTTTTGGGATATTTGAAACTGGTGTGTTTTCATACTTACTAACCATTTCAGTCCCATCACATGCTTTCTACTTTTTCTATCTTTCTCATAACGATTTCATTCGGCAGAGGTGAGTCTTTTCGATCTGCAGCTATGACCATCATTAACTGCTTCACTACACTAGATCTACCCTGAGTTGAAGAAAATCGGCAAGAGGTAAAAAAAAAAAAAAAAAAAAAAAAAGCGTCAATATAGTGAAATGGTTATGCTGTCTGGCAGTTTGAAATTTTGTATTGTCACTCACTGTCCTTCCGCTATCAAGAGACAGAGTCTGCTTAACTTACCTGTGGCTAACACGGGACCTGGAGCCATATAAGGAAAAGAGAAAAGGGGAGATATGGATGACATACAGGAACACTGTTTCGCCGTCTCCGTCTTGCTTCCAAACACGAATACTCTCAAAGGCAATACTGAGCCGAGATAACCGCTGCGCCGATCACGTTTGTAAACAAAGACCTGAGATACTGGAGGGGCAGACTGCAATCCGGGAAGCTGATAACACCGTAGTGGCCTGGAACAAGAGAGCTGGAAGACAGGGACTGGAACAAGAGAGCTGGAAGACAGGGACTGGAACACGAGAGCTGGAAGACGGGGCTTGGAAGAGGGACCATGGAAACAAAAGGAGGCGTGTGGGAGGAGCAGGCTAGTGTGAAGGAAAAAGTGGCATAAAAGAGCACTAGACAAAACAAGCAATAGCTCCTGCAGGACACAAGGAGAGATTAATGACATACACTCCTTACTTAGTGCAGTATCTCTATTGTTTATGAGTTCTTGATAAGCGTGGCAGCGACGTAATTTGTTAAGTATGAAAAACGACGACAAGATACCCCGAGACGTTCCAGTGTGTGTGTGTGTGTGTGTGTGTGTGTGTGTGTAGTGGTCGTGATATAGTCCAGGAACAGAGAGAGAGATCGTG
This sequence comes from Coenobita brevimanus, assembly GCF_032717465.1. Taxonomy (NCBI): domain Eukaryota; kingdom Metazoa; phylum Arthropoda; class Malacostraca; order Decapoda; family Coenobitidae; genus Coenobita; species Coenobita brevimanus. Next base: position 672,235 of record NC_137046.1, on the reverse strand, counting down.
AACCTGCATAGGTGATGGCTGCCTGTCACCTCGCAGGCAGACTCGGTAATCCCTTCCTCACGCTAGCTGGCTGGTGTAGTGTCAGTACCCTCTCCTGCCTTGCCCTCAAAAATTTGTCCCCTCCTGTGGCAATATTTATTTCACGTGGCCTGCGCGGGTGAGGTGGGTCAAGAAGGGCACGAGCCACCAGAAGACTGTATATATATTTGTGAAGATGCAGATAAATTTTAAAAAATGCAGTTGCAAATAAAGAATGAACTGCCGGATCTTCATAACAACAAACTTTCCGTGAAGTTTTTGGTACTGGACTCTTGATTTCCTATTTGTAACTAGTATCAACAGTAATCTTAATCCAGTGACGATTTTTAATGCCTTCATTCATCAGGACTACAAAAATTTTCTGTATTCCCACAAATTTACTGTCTTAGCCGATGAATAATGAAGGGACTCCTCTATGAAATTATTTTGTGGAGGGTATTCTCAACGAAATACCTTTATGCAGGGTATTCTCTATGAATTTCTTCCTTGGAGGGTATTCTCTACGAAATTCCTTTAGGGAGGGTATTCTCTACGTAATTCCTTTATGGAGGGTATTCTCTACGAGAGTATTTTAATCCTGTCTTTCTCTGCATTTATATATTCTTCCATTTGTTTATTTATTCAATAATTTTTTACATGAGCCGACCTTTTAGGCTACTGAGTCCGGCCTGTCCAACCCAGTACATATAACAGTACCTTTATAAATACAGTAGACAAAACAGTAACTTTTTCCTCTCTCAGCTAAAATATTATAGTAAAAATAATATCAGCTTAAGCTTATATTATGTATTTTCTGATGTTGTGTTCAGAGTAATCAGTGAAATAATTTATGGACACCTTAAGCATGACCCTGCAGCCCAAACCTTCCTAGCTCAGTTGATGATGTGTTTGGTAGTTATTGATTGCTGCTGTGCTAGTTGCAGGGCCTAAGGGAGTGTGTGTGTGTGTGTGTGTGTGTGTGTGTGTTACTTTAACATTAACAGAACATTGACAGATATTCTTTTTGGTCCAGGGTAAGTTATTGTTATTATTATTATTTTTATTATTACTATCATCATCATCATCATCATCATTATTATTGGCAGAATGTTTCGAGATGAACACCTTTCCCTTCCGTCTTTTACTTCTGACTCTACCATCTCTTCTTACTTCACGAAGATTCATTTCCTACAATTTCATTTCGATTTGACTCCAACCCTTTAATCGTTCTTTTGTTGTTCTTTGGGCCATATCATGTGTTGTCCATTACCTTCATATATATTTTCCCCATTCTTTTCCTTTACGACATCTCGGTCAATTCTAATTTCTTCCAGTGAAGACTGCGGTTATCTAATTTCTCCCAGTGAAGACTGTGGTTATCTAATTTCTCCCAGTGTAGACTGCGGTTATCCTAATTTCTCCCAATGTAGACTGCGGTTATCTAATTTCTCCCAGTGTAGACTGCGGTTATCTAATTTCTCCCAGTGTAGACTGCGGTTATCTAATTTCTCCCAGTGTAGACTGCGGTTATCTAATTTCTCCCAGTGAAGACTGCGGTTATCTAATTTCTCCCAGTGTAGACTGCGGTTATCTAATTTCTCCCAGTGTAGACTGCGGTTATCTAATTTCTCCCAGTGTAGACTGCGGTTATCTAATTTCTCCCAGTGAAGACTGCGGTTATCTAATTTCTCCCAGTGTAGACTGCGGTTATCTAATTTCTCCCAGTGTAGACTGCGGTTATCTAATTTCTCCCAGTGTAGACTGCGGTTATCTAATTTCTCCCAGTGTAGACTGCGGTTATCTAATTTCTCCCAGTGTAGACTGCGGTTATCTAATTTCTCCCAGTGTAGACTGCGGTTATCTAATTTCTCCCAGTGTATGTAGACTGCGGTTATCTAATTTCTCCCAGTGAAGACTGCGGTTCACTCTGATTCCTCCCAGTGTAGACTGCGGTTCACTCTAACTTCTCCCTAACTTGATAGAGTTTTCAGTGTCATTTAACTAAGCCTTTTCTCCTCATCAGCTCTTCAATGAGATAATGAGAAATAATATAAGTAAAACGAGGTAATGTGAGTGATAATTTATAATAGGTTACCATTATTATTATTATTATTATTATTATTATTATTATCATCATCATCATCATCATCATCATCATTATTAACACGGTATTACTCTTATTACTGTTATGAAATATATCATTTCTTATTATTCAGGCCTCAGGGATGGACTACTGAGCATCGTCTTCAGATAACCACAATCAGCGTAATATCTCCTGCCTTCAATTTATCAGTAGTCTTATCTCCCGCCGCCCCTTCCCTCACTCCCTCCTCCAGCCTGTGGTGACTGAGGTATGCGTAGATGCCGTGATGGTGTTTAATGCCATATAATCAATTACGGAATACTTACGCCACATTAGTGATGGTAGTTAGACTGGGACGTGTGGCTGTGCCTGAGAAATGGTGGATAATTTGGCTCACTCAGTTTTTATTCACATCATTCTTTTTCTCTCCTTTCTTGTTTCTTTTACCTTCTTCCTCTTCTCCTCTGCTCTAATGTTCATCTTATCCTTCCTTCGATCTGCCTGTCAATCACTTTATTTTCTCTGCCGCAACTTGTTTCTTCTCTCTTCTGCCACAGACTCTACTCTCCTCTTTCCTTCTATTCTTTTATATTGTGTGGCCACAACAAAACAACATCCACGTAACTTCGCCCTGACTCAGTTTACAATACCGGTACTTCCATTGCAAACCACTTTCCCACATACCGATATACACTACTCCTGTCAGTCAAATTCTTCCGTGGTCTGTTTATGTAACTGCAGTTCTTCATTCCATCTACACCCACATATACGGTGCTTTTCAGCCCAGACACTTTATCTCACCTGTGCTTAGCGAGGAACATAATATACACAGGTGGTGACAGGAGGCATTGGTTGTAAGCTTAAAACCAGATTTTGAGAAGCAAGAGTTTTACGTCCACCCCGTATATATATATATATATATATATATATATATATATATATATAAAAAAAAATCAAAACCTCATACGCCTACTTGGACCACATTATTCATGAACTGAGTAGTGACCATGGACTGCAAGATCGTGACTTCAAATCCTGTGCCATTTCAGTGAAGACCATGGGCATTTTGATTCACTGAATAACTTTCATTACCTTTCATTAACAAATATACCGTCAGAAACACTCGCTAATACCATCACAAGCAGGCTTCATGATGGTTCCCCTGATGTATTACTCCTATAATGGTGGACATTAGTACTCAAGTAATGACTTATGAAGGGTTTGGTGTCCTCTGAAAGGCTAGTGTCAAAAATGCTGCTGAATTTAAGATCTAATTGCCTTATCTAGATGATGTGCAGACCCCGATGTATAGAAATGAAGTTACTGTACTCTTTTCATCTTAACTTGGCCCATATATTAGTCCTTTGGCAGGTTATTTCACGTAGCTTATAGGGGTAAAATGAGACAGTACTACAACTCCACATCCTTTCCATCGCACTTGTTTGTGACCAGCACCATATTCTGTTAATCTGTTGTTATAGCTGAGCATTCATGATGGAGGGATGGCAATTTTAGGTCAAGTTAGAGCAAAAAGGGTATATCTAGGGACGGGCACAAGAGAGAACAAGATTATTATAGTCACCATCCCCTCCCTCACACCCACACTCACACCCACGACACATCACGCAAGACAAATCAAATATCAGCCTTAGACACTGAATCATATACTGTATATGTACTGGTTTTGTTTTACTGGTTATTAAGCTTGGATGGTTAGAGGAGTGCACGAGGAAATGGTGTTGTAATCAGGACTTGGGTGGCATAAGATGGAGAGGTCCTGCTCTGTCTGATATGATGGTAATGTACAAGGTGGTCCATAAATTGCGCATCCTAATTGTCGTGTTCTCCGAGGACGGCTCAACTAACAATTCTCTTATCTGTCCTACATCGTTTTCTACTTTCTGTAACAATTTTCATCCTTTGTCTATGAGTTTCCCTCAGCAAACCTAACATTACCACAGTCTCCCCCACTGCCTCTCACTATCCACCATTCAGGGAAGATAGAGACGTGTGATGTGAAGGGGTGAATATAATGGGCTGGGAAGGATGCCGGGAAGACAAGAGTTTATGTAAAGTGGTTAGAATGACAGATTGTGGTGCCGCCACCTCACGTAATGACAGGCAAGGTTCACGGTTGAATATTGGTGTGTCAGAATTACGCCAAGCCATATAGAGACCCACAAAGAACCACTGGGTTGTTCATGTTGTCTCTGCCAAATATATTTACTTTCTTTCTCTCTCTCTCTCTCTCTCACACACACACACACACACACACACACACACTTTGCTGAGATATAAAAACTAGTGGTTTATCCAACATGGCAACAGCGCCCCACAAGTATTGGCATCACACTTTGGCGCTTATTCATTTTGGGTAAGGAAGTTCCCTAGCACCTCTTCCTTGGCGATTTATTTATAGATGGGGATGGCTAATATCAGTTTCCACGTTATGTATTTAAAATGAGGCGATATTAGAAAAATTAACAATAAATAGAGGAGGACATAAACGTGTAAACAGCAGAATAAATCTCATAGGAAAAGGTATTAGGGAGCTTCCTAAACCGACAAGCATACGGATTTTGGTCACCAGGAGGGATTTGGTGCACAGCTTCAGTCACACTTGCAACTTTTTACCAGCCCGCGGGTGCAACATTAAGGAGAGTATCGCGTGCTTACCTCCTGGTTCTTAGGCCCGTATTCTCGTCGGGTAAGGAAGTTCCCTAGCACCTTTTCTGTAGCGATTTATTTTTTGGATATGGTTGGGTAATATTCTTTTGTACGCTGTTTATGCAGAATATGAAGAGACTGAAAGGATGTAAATAGTATAGAATAGAACAGTACGGTGTAATAAGGAAAATAAATCGCTTAGGAAAAGGTGTTAGGGAGCTTCCTTAACCGACGAGAATACGGAGCTTAGATGCTGTCAGTCGTGCAAGTTCTTGTAGTTCAGTGTTCCGCGATAATTTACTGATTTAATGGATTCAGGGGCAGAGTGACGGATGAACAGACTCATTACTAGGCTGGATGGATGGTAGGTTGGTGGGTGAAAGGGTAGCAAATTGGATAAAAGATGGAGAAAAGTGGATAAAAGATGAATTAAAAAAAAGTTGCATAAAAGAATAGGAAGTTTGGATACTGGACTGATGAAAAATGAGATGAGTTGGCTTTTGGTGTGATAAACGCAAAGATGGATTGACGGATGGATTGTGGACTGCTGGAGAAAAGGTTAATTGAACTGGAGGATGAAAGTAAAGCTTGATAGATGACTGTTGCTATTGTGACTCCAGGCTCATCTGAACATAATCTCAGTGGACTGCAGGCTGAAGTTGCCCTTATCCTGCAATACACCATCCTCCTTTTAGAACTAGTGCCACGTGGACAATACCAAAGGGCCTGCTGGACAGTGCCGTCCATTAGGGCCAAGAGAAGAGGCTTGGATTAGCACAAATTAGGGTTTTATCTATCTATCTATCTATCTATCTATAATATAAGCTTGCATTCACAACCCTACTTAATGTATTCTGTATAATAGCTGTGTATACTGTATGTATTATATCAGTGGAAATGATGGACTTGCAAGGATGAAATTGCAGCAAAGAGAGAGAGAGAGAGAGAGAGAGAGAGAGAGAGAGAGAGAGAGAGAGAGAAAGTCTGTGCTAGGAAGTAGGAAACTAAGAGAAGGGTATGTATCAGGAAGAGCTGTTCTCTCTCTCACTCTCTCTCATAAGAGGAAGCAGGTGTAAAGTGAGGATACGTAGCTAAGAAAACGGCATTACGGTGACACCATTGAGCTCAGTGGATGACACTTAAGCTAATACGCCTATGGAAAATCTGATGGTTGGTCTTCGCGTGCGTTTAGTCTGTACTGTATATTATATAATAATAGTGGAAATACTGAAATATCGAGGTATTAATAGGTAAGTTTCTCTGGCACTAATATCTTTCGCGCAATGTTGCATGGTAACAGTGAGAATGCTGGATTATCGACGTGAGAATGTCTTTTTTTCCCAGGCACTACATTGTTTGTCGGGTATAAACTTTTTCGGTAGTAGTTTTGTATTTCTATAAAAAATTCAGCATACATGGCTGACGTAATTAAAACTCCATGCGCATGGGATAAAACACTGCAAATTGATACCAGAAATGTGCAATAAAGGGGATAAAAATGGCCAAATGTAAGGAAATATTATTCAGTGAGGTAGAGAGAAGGGAGTGATGCGTCTGGTATTCCTCCGCGTTAGTCTCTGTGGGTAATGTTTTTGTGGTGTTACATGTCGGTTTTTGTCTTGTTTTCTTGTGAATTTCTCCGAACATTTGCAGGGAGTACGTGGATACTATACATTTTCAACGCAGTTATGGTATCGTGAAGGGAATTTACAGCGTGGAAATACCAAGTGGAGGGATATAAGGCAAAAGATAAGGTAAGACATTTTGTGCGTTAACTTGAATATCGTCGGCCAAGAAACCGCAACTTCTTATTTACGGACCTATTTCTGCATGTAGCCCTTAATATTTTCCTCAGTGTGATTTATGCAGTCTATATTCAGTTTAAAAATTATAGTCATAAAGAGAACAGGTTTGATAATGCTAATTAGCTAATTAGAAAAATGTGTTGGGAGATATTGAAGATGACGAGAATACTGCTACAGAGCTTTAGAGTCGGGTTGTGATCAGCTGGTATTAGTATATTGCAAAATAAGTGGAAGTACGGTAATATGGAGGCATTAATTGGGATTCTTCCCTGACACTATTTTTTGTGGAATATTGCATAGGATTTGTGAAAATACGGTATATTGGGGTGATAAGCATTTTTCCGGGCAGTACTTTCTTTCGCGGATGTTTTTTCTTTGGGTGATTTTTTTTTTTCCTGTACTAAAATAACATACGTGGCTTATTTAATTAAAACTCCATGCTCAGGGGATATAATGTTGCATCTTATTTCCCGGAATAATATAAAAGGGATAAAAAAAAAAAAGTTCCCATATATACAAGGATCTTTTGGGGGAGATAGAAGGGAGTGATACGTCCTGTATTCCTCCTCCTCCTCAGACCCTAGGGGGAGGGGAAGGGGAATGGGATGGGATTATAGTTCTTCCCCAGTATCCATTACATATCTGCAGTCGATGGTGTTCTCTTGGTCGAGGCTTTTTTACCATTAGTGTAGGTCTAGTTATTTGTCTCTTAGGATTTAGTATAGGTTAGCGATTTGTCTGTTAGGTGGTTAGTTTTAGGGTATTTAGATTAGGTATTTTTGATTATAAGTAATATAAGGTTAAAAATAAAAAAAAATAAAGTAAAACTACAAAAAATAATAAAATAAAAATTATTATATATACAGTATATGTGCGTGTGCATGAAAGTGTGTATGTTCATATGCATGGATGTGTGCATGTATGTATGTATGTCTATATATATATATGTCCGTATATATATGTATATATGTGTCAATGTATATACATATATATATTTTTGCCTTAATGACCAGGGGCTCCGGCCTCAATGGTCGATAGGAAAAAAAAAACTATCCCTGCTTGGCGTATGAGGCGACTATAAAGGTCCTTTTTGTCTCTAGTCGTACCTTCTTTGCTCTCCTGCTCTGCTATTCTGTCCTACGGTACCTCTGTTCTTGATATTTCCGTGTTTCTTCTGGCCTTTATAATATTATTCTCTCAGTTCCTAGAGTGCCATGTAGCAGTATTATTTATGGCTTGGTGCTAATTCTTCATTATTCCTTCCTTCCGGCTCAGTCTCGGCCTCAAGTGTTGTCAGATTTTTCTCTCATGACTACCGTTATAACATCACACCATCTGACCAAACACCGTCACAATCTACGGGAGCACCACACCATCGTGTGATGGTGTAACACCACCACGCATTTCTACATCATACCACATTCTCACATCTCACCATCTTAAACTACATTCCACCACATCACCACGTAGTTTAACACCACACAAACCCTCATTCTGACATCACTTCTCCACCACCACCACACCACACCCTCCTTATCCATCATCACCACCACATCACACCGTACCCCTCACCTTACCACACCACTACCACACCTCTCACCATACCACATCACTACCACCACAACCTCACCCACATATCCTCCCCACCGCAACTTCCTGCCACCATTAAACCATTCTGTCAACTATTCCGCACCTCTGACCTGTAAGCGTCTCTGTTAGCTCTCCCTTTCCGCCCAACCCCTCTCTCCCCCACCCACCACCACCACCAGCACCACAACACACCACACATCATAGCCTAAGCACCACAATACCACACAACCACTTTGCCTTACGTATCACATCCAGCTCACTGCAGCATCCTACACTCATCACCACGGCTACACCACACCATCAGATCTCCCTGTGCCAGTCCTCACTATAACATACCATACCACCCCAACACATTCCCCCCACCCCACCAAAGCACGGTACAAGGTCCATATAATATTCTTCGCCACAATATCACACAAAGCACACAAAAACCGCAGCACAAATACCACATCGCACAAACACCACACGACACACTTACCACACCACACAACAACCTCCCAACACCACACGAACTAGCACACCACAAGCCACAACTACCACAGCAGGACCACCACACCACACAACAGCAACAAAGCTACAAACACCTCTCTCAACCGGTCCCAACACACACACACACACACACACACACACACACACACACACACACACACACACACACACACACATCGGATCAGAAGTTCAGACAAAAATAGCGACTGTATATTATTTTTTTTGTGGTAGGTGGGGGCACTCACCATCCACTCACTCAATGTAGTGCTGCTGTCAGGTGTCTGCCCTTTTCTCTCCTCTCTCCATTCCTTCCATCCTCTTCGGTCTTCCTTTACTTCATTCTTTTCTTGTCCTGCCAACGGGTAACTTTACACTTCCTCTTCTGTCTTTCTTTCCTTCATTCTTTCCTCTTCCTTCTGCCTGTGGGTGACTCTACACTGTGACAAGCCAAATGGTTTCCTGTACACCAGGAAACCATTTACTACGCTGGGTGGTAACCATATAACCAAATTTTGGCGCCTGGTGGTTTAGTGAGTACGGTGATTATTGCGCTCCAATCGGATTGAGCCGGTGAAGGTTTATATCCAAGGGATGGTTATGGTTGATTGCTCATGTAATGCTACTCAGGGATGAGTGAGGCTGGTCACTCTCATCTTAAATGTTGGGACCAACTGCTTAGCCCCGGGCTCCTACGCTCCTCATGGGGCAATGTAGGATTGGATGATGGATGGATGGATTGATATTATTTTTTACCCTTATTGTGTTTTGTACTACCACAGTTTTGACGTCAGAGATTTTTGTTCTGAACTGAGCAATGTGTCTTTCAGAATACGGTTATTTTTTGCTAGCAACAGTGTTATCCTTTGTGCTTACAGTACCGTAGTTAATTTTTAACGTCTCGAACAGAGCCACTTCAGGTACCCAGCAGGTTTCAGACACATCATGGCTTTTGGTCATTAATTATATAAGTTGCTGTTGACCACCAGCAAAAACGGCAAGAAATCTCATAATACTGTCGTAAAGTAAACTGCTTTTTCAAAAGTGAGGCGACTGCAAGAAGGTGGTAGAGTGAGGGAATTATGTAAATGGAGAAGCCTGCGGGACACTGAGCTTCACCCAGCGATATGTGTGGACCAGGGTGGGGTGGTATTTATTACGACAGGGGTACTACTTACAGCTTGTCTTATAGCATGCATAATTTTATTCCCTAATTTGGTTCTGCCGGGCTGTCGAGAGGGTGGGTTGGTGGTTATGGGAAGGAGTGTGGGCGTGGGACAGGAGGTGGGCTGGAGGAAACCAGTAAGGGTGTGTTACGGCTGGATTGGTTTGAAAGAGTGTGTGAAGAGGGAAGTAGAGTGTGTGTGTGTGTGTGTGTGTGTGTGTGTGTGTGTGTATCTGGAATGCTGGAAGATGTGTTGGGGTGGAATATGAGTGGTTATACTGTAGATAGGTGATGTGAGGGAGATACACGGATGTAGCTGAGTGTTAGCTGGAAATGAATGAGACGCTGTGGGTATGTGATAATTTGGTGTAGTATTCATGTGGGTGTGCATGACATCACCTTTTCCTCACACACACACACACACACACACACACACACACACACACACACACACACACACACACACACACACACAACACACACATTCGCGCAGGTATACTTATATTACCTCGATCCATGCCATTGCCGCTGGAAGCCGATGTTATATAAACGAATACATTAAAAAACCGAGTGTTTTCGGAGTGCTTTTTTCGTTTATTGACTTAGTAGTGGTAGGGTCGGCCTTCAACCGCTCTTATGAAACCAATGGACTTGAGTTGTTCAGTCTGATATTTCCACAGGGCTAGATGGAGGCTGAGCTGAAGAACTGTTTTTGTGTGGATGCGGTCCATGTGGTGTGTTGTGTGAACTGCGTTGGTACTCGTAATACTTAATGTTTTCGACTCATGGAAGATCTGATTCATTCTTGAGAGAGAAAATATATCCAGCTTACATTGTCGGGAAATTCGGAACCATACATTATGTGGAATGATGTATGCTGTAGTGTTTCCAACGACTGTGTGGAACGCAGCCAACTTGGACTAATTCTGTTCCTCGCTGGTGGCTCCTTGTCATGAAGGGTGACGTGGTATGGTGGAGTGTGGTATGGTATTGTGTGGTGTGGTGAGGTGCAGCGTGGTGTGGTGGTTTGCGGGGATGTGGTATGGTATGATATGGCTTTGTATAGTGTGGTGTGGTGAGATATAAAGCAAGCAGGGTGGGTGTGGTTCTTTGTGGTTAACTCAACACTAAACAAAACACTACAATTTCATGACACAACTGCATTGTTATAACTGGCATCAGCGCCCTTTTGTTGAGTGCTCACAGTAGTTACGAGGCTCTTGATCATCCTTCCACCACTCCTAAGCGGAAACAGCTCATTCTAAACCCACTGGGGTAGGTGATGGACAGGAGGAAAAATCAGTGGCTGAGGATGGTAGAGTATGGAGCTTATCTCGTTGTTTTTAGAGACTAGTGTGAAGATTTGTATTAAGCTTAGACATTTGTTGCTGCTGGACTATAATACCCACCAACACATCATATAAACTCAGTTACTAGTTATGTCTTATCAGTCCTGAATGAGACACCCTTACCCATATTACAACAGGGATGGTGGGTGTTACTGCCCAAGTGGTGGGGTATGAGGGCTGTTGTGGATCCGTCTAATAGTGTTTGAGTGAACTACCTCACCTGGAGAATGGGCGCTGTCATTCATTTTGAGTGGGATACATAATGATAATAAAGACAAGCTCTTTGTCACTGTCACACACACACGGGGGATGCTGCCGCCCTCAATAGAAGGGTAAACAGCCTGCCATTAACGCTGACAAACGACTTATGTGAGGGGGTTGGGAGAGGAGGAAGGACTTGCTCAGCAAGGAATTCCCTTGGAATCAGTGGCTCGAATATGGCATGCCATACCCCCCCAACTCCCCCCGACAAACACACCTCCTTGCAACGTATCCAGTCACTCTGGTTGTGAGTTAGTAGTACATGGGGCGCGGCAGGTGGTCAGAGTGTAAAGAGCGAGTGGCAGAACGAAAGAACACACCTTTATAATTAGGCCAGGAGACAGAACAAGCACAGCAAAACTTCGCATCTTAACCCCACTGCGGATAACTCTCTGAAACCCAGAGGCTCACAGCAAATGTAAATAATACCACAGGTAGTCCGAAAAAATGTCCGTAACAATACTATTATTAACCCTAGAACCGGTTTTCTGTAACAGTGCGCTTTTTGGTGCTAGGCAACACTTTCACTTAAAACCTTCTCTGGAGAAAGGGTACGCCTCGTCCCACTGATCACACACGCAGTGGAGTGGGAAAAAAGGTAATAGATTATGGAGACAGGATACTATGATCCACACTAATGAATTAACAAACCTCGCCCATTGCTCCCTGTTTAGTAGCGAGTTGTCATGTACATAATTTATTCCCATATTACTCCCTGTGTGGTTTAGGATCCCGGGGTTAGGTTTCGTAGTCCAAACCATTTTAGGCAAATTGTCTGTTCACCCACTTGGTCACAGTACATTTTCAAGAAACTTTCATTTGGCTCCTGCTGATTCGAACCTGCATTATAGTACATGGCTGTCACCCTGAGAGGTGTCCTGAAACCATTACGCCACCAGAGTGTGAAAGGTGGCATGTGAACAGGTCTGTGGCATGTTCACTCGTCCTCATGTTTTCCTTACTATATAATGGAGAGACTCAGAGGCTGTGTTGATGTGGGCGGTGACCATGGTGTCTGATCAAGGTGAAAAAGGTATATGTGGGAAATTGGAAATGCCCTCTTATCTCCATCATAAGCTAGGTTAAGTAGTAGTAACCGTCACTAACTTGAATTATGAGAACCGATTAGAAAAGTTGAAGAGCCAGAGATCGCAGTCCAAGGGAATAAATTATGTTTTCGTTCTTTACATCAGCGTCGTCTAGAGGGACACTGAAGAGTCTGGACCACACAGCCAAAATTTAACCATAAGTTTGTATGAGGTCATAAATGTTTTGATAAAGATCACTCTGGCAGGTGATTACTAGTAAGGCTATTATGTGGTGAATTACTTTGTCCCAGACCCTCCTAATGATGCTTCTGGGTCATTACCTACTCTACTTGAGGTGCCATATAAATACCGGCAAAAATCGTGGTCGATGCTTCGGGTGACGTTAATGTACTGAACCCGTTTCGGTATCTCAAACTGACACCAGTTTGATGAGTGTGGGTATGTAAAGCCTGCCTGAGGTTCATTGTTTTTGTAATCCTACTCCTCATTACTCAGTCGCCCAACAATATTAATGTCTAGCTTACATGTGCCTGCAATGTCGTGTCATCAGTATACATAAGGGCAAAGAATGACAAGTTTCGTAAGAAGTGAGTAAATTAAGATTGTTTTGGTGTGTCAGAATATAGTAAGTGCTATATGCCATTTTCAGAGTAGTTATATATCGAAAATACTGGATGTTGCAACTTTGCTAACTTAGCTGGAAGTGCTGACTGTGCCGTAAATGCCAGGCAGATGCCTGTAAAATGTAAATAAGGACTTGTTCATGATCACCCTGATGTAGGGTATACTGTCACTTCATAAAATTAAATGTGGTTTTCAGTGGGATTGATTCTACACTAATTCGCCCCCACTGTTCAGTTTTCACAGTAATAAGCTATCCCGATGTGAAGGCATTAAACAAGAAACAGATATTACTAAGTGTCTACCCTACATAGCCACCGTTTTTCTCCCCTTTAGTGAGTTATGCTTCGTTGCTTATGTGCCGACAATTAAAAAAAAAAAAATCGTTTCAAAACCATGTGTTCATTATGGTAGTCTTGATATGACCAGAAGCAGCAGAAGGGGACCCAGTTAACTGCACTGGTACTCGTTTTCCAACTTATGATAGCAACAACAGATGGCTTGGAGGAGGGTTAGTGCCTCTCCCCGTAAAACCACTAAAAGACAAACGGCCACCCCTTCTGGGATTATGGCGTCTGGTATTGATAGGTAGATAGAAGCAATATGACTCTAGATTAACCTCTAAATATGTGATAAGTATTCTCCATTATTATTCTGCTGAGGGGTCAAAATGCACTTCACACGGTATCATGTTTCAGCCGTGGACTGGAGAGTATCTAGCCAGTCACTAACCGCACATCCCCCACACCCACGCCATCTTGGGCTGACCTCGCTAGCTAGATGCCTGTAGGAGAAAAAGATACTGATTATGTGATGTGTGAAGTGTTTCGAACCTCTTTTGTGAAGCTGTGAGCAGCGAAGTTTGTCTGTCTATCTATCTATATACCTAGGCTGCTTCCCCCAAGGAAAGGGAGGTAACCGAGACAGGACGACACACTCCCCATTTACTCATCCACCCAAACTCATTCATTCGCATCTTAGCCCGAAAGGGGAGAAGGGACAGACCCTCACCACACCACACCGCACAAGGGTCAGCTGCGTAGTGCAATCAGTGACATCTGCAGCAGGGCCCGACAGCAGAGCTGGTTTACCCCTGCCACATCATAATAGACCCATCCACTTACTCGCACCTGACCTGATCAGCTGTTCAGACCAGATGCGGGAGAATATCCCCTCAGGGCTGTGTCATCATTTATTCATTCACAATTTCTCTCCATTCATTTCTGTCACGCACAGCCACTCTTCCTTGCTCAACAGACATCCCTCTTGCATTCATCGCTTTCTTCACACTTTCCGTACATCCTACTTGTGGTGTGCCTCTCAGCCTTACACCTCTCACATCAGATCTAGTTATCTTTATCACCAATTGCTCATCTCCATTACTTTCAAACTTTTCCTCTCTGCTACACCCATATTCCATGTTTCAGTCCCATATAACGCAGTTGGTACCACAACACCCTCATTCAGCCTTCTCTTGACATCCATTCTAAGCGAACATCTAAACACTTTTTTCATTCCTCCCAGCACCTTTCCTACTTCATTCATTCTGTCCTCCCAACACCTTTCCTACTTCATTCATTCTGTCCTCCCAGCACCTTTCCTATTTCATTCATTCTAAACTTCACATCTGTTCTTCCATATGAAAAGATTTGTTAAACAGCTTGAATCCACATAGTAGTCTGAGAATAAGGAAATGCATGAGGTGTGATTCAGTAGGAGTGGGGTTGATAAATTTTAATGCTGATCTGTGAAGTCTTTTTTGGCTGTGACAGTTTACTCAGTGTGACTACTTATGATTAAAGTAGTCTTTTTATGTTTTGTTGAACTAACTGATTTTTCTTATATTAGGTTCTTCTATACAGACTATATGAAAGCAGTTTATGGGCTGAAAAAAAAAAAAGTCTGGAAAGTCGATATGTATTCAAATGTAACTGTAATATGACAAGGAAGAGATTTTGACGAATTGGTTGTTGTTTAAAAGTAAGCTGATTCATAATGACCTTCCAATGTAGTATTTGTTAATGTAGTATCTTTACACTGCAAGAGAGGCAGCTGTGTGGTATGGCGCTTGGTGGTATGGCTGGGTAAGTGACTTAGATCGGCTGCTGGATATTCATATGGTACAACTGGGGGAGGAGAGAGGGAATGCACAGGTGATGTGGCGTGGTGTGGGATGGGGTGGTGCGTTGTGTTGTCTTGTGTTATGGTATGGTGTGATGTGTGGTGTTGTGGTATGGTGTGGTGTGGTGTTAATGGTGCTGTGTAGTGTGGTGTGGTGTTAATGGTGCTGTGTAGTGTGGTGTGGTGTTAATGGTGCTGTGTGGTGTGGTGTGGTGTGTCTGGGTTAGTGGTACTGAGCCACGCCTGTCTGTTTATGGTCAAGCTGGGGCAGCAGAGAGGGACGGCACAGTGGCTCTTGCTTTAATCTTTCCCAGGCCAAAATACCCAGGCTGGCTCTGACCTGGCAGGATTTTGGCTGGCTCTGACCTGGCAGGAAATGTTATAACACGTGTACTTTAGGGTTCGTCTATTATCCACGGTCACCCTGTATCAGTAAGTACAATTATAGATTCAAGGCCAATCTTTTGCGTCACAACCCCGGGTTTTTGTGAGAGTACGACAGTAACTCACCCGAAGGAGTGGAAAAGATGTAGGAATATTAAGTGCATGATTTGGAGTTACTGTGTGAGCGACGGTGGGGAGCTGTCAGGTGCATAACCGCGGGAAGCGGGGAGCAGGGGCGCAGCCAGGATTTTATTATAAAGGGGGGGGGAGCTGAAATATGGAAGTCATTATTTTTGAAATACAGCTGCTTGAAAGTATTATAACAGTATCGAGTGTAATAAGAAATCTATCTAGTGTTAAATAGTACATGAAGCAACCCATGTTAAAACAAGAAATGGCTTACTATACCCCTCTTACTCTTATCTCGGCCTAAAATTGCCATCTCCACTTTGAATGCTGAACTGTGACAACAGATTAACACAGAAATATGAAGCTGGTCATGAAGAAGTGATATGGAGAGAATTTTAAACCATAACACTTTTTCTGTCACTCATTTACGTGAAGTAAGCTGCAAAAGGACGAAAATCTGGGCCAGGTTAAGGTAAAAAACGTATAGTAAAGGAAAATATTATATTGAGATTCTCGTGTAAGAACATAATTTTATTCAGATTCCTGATTAAGTACATAATTATTATTATAAGGAAATTATCAAGCAACGTCACTGAAACGGCTAAGAAGTCCTTGCAACACATCATTAAGAATTTGTGTGTGTGTGTGTGTGTGTGTGTGTGTGTAGGACCTTTTTTCATGGTCTCAAGTCATCTAGACCAACTCCTACTTCAAATCATTAAAGGGTCCCCAGGTGGGGTTGCTTATTCGAGCTCCATCGTTCTTAGTTTTAACAAAATAATGCATCAGTGTGATAAACAGTCAGATGAATGATATCAAGCGCCTCAGTCATTAAATCAGCCCAGTATGGCCAGCAATGTAAAAACTTGATCTGGCTCAGTGACTAAGAACTTGGTCTGGCTCAGTGACGCACTTTTTGGGTTAATGTTGTGCTGGCAAGAGTTTATTTAACGGGTATGACATGGTTGGATTTCAAAAAGTAAAGATTTTTCTGAGATGTTCATGTAGTCTTATCTGTCTATCTATCTATCTGTCTATCTATTCATTCATTTACTTCTATTTATATGAGATGAGTGTGTCCGTAGGACACACCATGATGTTACTAACATGATTGTGGCTCTACTGTTCCAGGAATGCCTGTAACACACACACACACACACACACACACACACACACACACAGCCTTGTAATGACGCAGCCATCTTTATTGTCGTAGCAAGTGTGACAGATACTCGGTTTCCTTTAATATCACTCGTCATTGAAGTTCCATGGATAACTACACCAGGGCATGACATTTAGTGCCTCCAGCCTGACTAAGGACAGTCCTCACAAGCTGTTATAGCCAAGACGGTCATTATGTGTGTGTGTGTGTGTGTGTGTGTGTGTGTGTGTGTGTGTGTGTGTATGTGTGTGTGTGTGTGTCCGCATTTACAACCACAAAGTCTGCATGTGTCGGCGTGGTTATCAAAACCACCAGTATTGTCTGGTTTTCTCGCTATCTAAGTGCTATCTTAGCCTATTCATCTTAGGAATGATTTTGAACTGGAGGGATTACCGCTAGTCGTCATTAACCCCTTC
Source organism: Coenobita brevimanus (assembly GCF_032717465.1). NCBI lineage: Eukaryota > Metazoa > Arthropoda > Malacostraca > Decapoda > Coenobitidae > Coenobita > Coenobita brevimanus. The sequence goes on along the minus strand of NC_137046.1, from coordinate 654,929 downwards.
ACAAAGAGAGGGTTCTCCTGAGTTGCATAAAATCGTTCGGAGATAGCAAGAATATATTTGAGACAATGAGATGAGGAACATTTTAGCAAAGTCTTCCATACTTATCACCCAGTTTCTTCCTCACTTCATATCATCTTACTTGCCGTTTCTTACCTTTTTATTCCTACCATTTTCCCCAGTTTCTCTCGGTATACTTGTGTGTCCACGCTGATATCATTTACAAGTTTATAGCCTTTTTTTACTGCCGATAGTAAAGGAACGAGGAGTCCAGACGGAGAAATGAAGGAGAAAGCACTCCTTATGAACGTCCAAGTGTGATTTTCGTAAAGGCATGATGGACTGACTGAGATATTGATAAGAGATAAAGTTTTAAGCAATTTCAAGATAGAATCCTTATCCCGATGAAAGCGATTTAGACCCGCCGCAAGGGAAGTGAGGAGGATGATGCCACTATTGGTGGTGAGAGAGATGCACATGCAGTACGCTTTCAGATATCTGATTTAGTACTGTCGATTTAGTCCTGTTTGGCATATTCTTCTTCTTCTTCTGCGTATTATTATTATTATTATTATTATATATTATTATTATTTTTATTATACTACTACTACTATTATTATTATTATTTATTATTATTATTATTTACTAATTATTATTATTATTATTATTATTATTACATTCATTCATTCATCATCCACTCCTACTGTACATTGCCCCATGAGGAGCGTAGGAGCCCGGGGCTAGACATGTAGGTCCTGACATTTAAGATGAGACTGACCAGCCTCATTCATCCCTGAGCGGCATTACGTGAGCAGTAAACCCCAACCATCTCTTGGATATAAACCTTCACTTGCTCATTCCGATTGGAGCGCCGTAATTACCCACTAACCCAGCAGGCGCCAAAATTTGGTTATATGGTTACCACCCAGCATAGAAAATGGTTTCCTGGTATACAGGAAACTATTTAGCTTATCACTCAGTGTAGTCACCCACAGGCAGATGGAAGAGGAAAGAATGAAGGAAAGACATAGGAGGGGGTGTAAAGTCAATCGTAGACAGAAGGATGAGGAAAGAATGAAGGAATGAAAGACAAGAGGATGGAAGGAAAGAAGGATGGAGGAGAGGAAAGGGCAGACATCCGAGAGCAGCACTACATCGAATGAGTGGATGGTGAGCTCCCCGACCCACCACATTATTATTATTATCATCACCATTATTATTATTATTATTCCCAGTCGCTAGATTTTGCATGAAACTGTTGGAGGACGGGGGGAGGAGGTCACGGAGAGCACTTGCAAAAATGTTCTCTGGAACGAGACTTAAGTAATGGCAGTCAGAAAGATCACTTGTAAAATCTTCTGTTGAAAGATTACTAATAATACTAGTCAGGTAGGTCAATAGTAAAAATGTTATGTGGAGAAAATAATAGTAGTGAGATCACTTGTAAATATTATGTTCTATGGAAAGAGAATGGTAATGGCAGGTTTATGGCGCCAAGAATGTATAGTGATGACGAGACAGTTGGTAGATCTTTTAGCGATAGGTTATTTGGCCAAGCATTACTGTATTGATTTTGGTTTAGTTTAATTTGTTTTGGAGGAGACAGGTTTTGCACACTACCAGTCTTTGGGTCCTTTAGTGGTGTATCAAATAAAACATGGGCTTGTAAGTTGGACGTGATGGTTGTGGTGTTGGTTGTGTTGGGCGGGGCATGGGTGTTGTGGAGGCACTGGGAGGAGAATGTGGGTGTTGACTGGGATGTTGGCTGTGTTGGGAGGGACTTCGAAGATGTGGAGGTATTGGAGTGAGGGTTCGGGTGTTGGCTGTGTTGGGAGGGACTTGGGTGTTGTGGAGGTATTGGAGTGAGGGGGGGGGGGTGTTGGCTGGGGTGATGCTGTGTTGGGCGGGGCATGGTTGTTGTGGAGGTACTGGGTGAGGGTGTGGATATTGGCTGTGTTGGGAAGATTTGGGTGCTGTGGAGGTATAGGAGTGAGGGTGTGGGTGTGGCTGGGGTGTTGCCGTGTTGGAGGGACCTGGGTGTTGTGGAGGCATTGTAGTGAGGGTGTGAGAGGTGGCTGGAGTGTTGGCTGTGTTGGGAGGGACCTGGGTGATGTGGGTGTATTGGAGTGAGGGTGTGGGTGTTGGATGGAGTGTTGGCCGTGTTGGGAGCATGGGCGTAGATCGGGGGTGGGGGTAGTGAGAGAAATTCCCACATAGGGATTTTGTCGGGGGAGAGGGGGAATATGAGTGTAATCATCCCTGTTACAGCTTAAGCAGTCCAGAAAAAAATCAGAATGAAACCTACGGTTACCTTCGAATTGCATACAGCCATGTACATCGAGAATGCAGATATATTAAGAACGTGAAAATTAAAATCGTAGAAAGTATTATCATAACGCCTATAAATGTTGGTCAGTCCGATGAAACAAGCACAGCTTTTAAAGCGGGAGCCACTGTAATGATACACGCACTGGTTCCAGATTTGGCTACAAGAAGCGACTTGTGTTATTTCCCTTGTCCTCGTGCTACTTAGCTGACATTTTGCTTACTGTATTATCAAAGTACTCTTTAATGCCCCAGTATTCCATTCATTGACCACTCATTTTTCAGTTCTTTCTTTACTGCCAACTGTGCTCATTGTTAGTTATTGGTTTGTATTTTCTAATATATATTTTAACCTTTTCTACATCCCGCCTCTCTGTCCCAGTCTCGTGTTTTTCCATCATAATTATTTCCCTTCCATCAAACCAGCCTTTATTTTTCGATTCGTGTTACTTCCCAACTGAAAATTCTTCCTCTTTTAGCAGCCTTGTCCATCAAAAATGCATTCAGTCCAATATTAACATTTTTATTGAAGTAAGTATCCCTTTCCTAATACATGTCTCACATGTTAAGGACTTCAGGGTTGATGATCAACCACCCTTCATAAAGTGTGTGACAGATAATGGCTCGTAATCTCGTCGGGTAAGGAAGCTCCCTAGCACATCTTCCATAGCGATTGATTTTTGTCCATGGGTGGTTAATATCCTTTTGTACCTTATTTATGCAGAATATAGTTATTAAATAACACTGGGACAGTAAGGTGTAATAAGCAAAATACATCGCGTAGCAAAAAGGGGTTAGGGAGCTTTTGCAACCGACGAGAATAAGGGCTAATGTACCTGAGTGAGAATGGGTAGAAGAGTGACTGACAGCCAAGCCACATTCCACCCATACTTACCGTGGTCCTCCTATCCTCACCTCACATCCCCTTCGGCATTTCACCTCATCTCGCGCCTCTCACCACAAACCCATCACCAGCCTCTCACTTCAAATTCTACCTAGGCACACTAGTATACTAAATTCACACTAACCCTTACGCCTTATCGAGCACATCTCTCTCCCCTTACCATTACCGGGTACCCACTTTCACCCTTGATCCATCTCCCTACAGAGTTGTCACACACCAAATATTATGGATACTGATAAGCTGAAAAACGTTATCAGCAGAACATTTTCTCTGCACAGACTTCCCAAAGACCTGGCAACTGTGTGTAGCAGAAGTCTAGGGTTTGATACTTGACATCCTTGACGTAATCACGTTCTTGTTAGTGGCACTGACATAAATAATAGGATGTGTCAAATAGCAGTGGAAATTTCCAAGTAACTGTGATGCATGAACGTCGGAAATTGGAGCTGGACCTCCATCTCACACATACACTGTGCCAGGCCCACGTGTGACCACCAGTACCGTCTTTGTACTTTTCCTTCCCTGCTTCATCGAGTTAGTGTGCCTGTATACCGTTCACACAAGTATGCCCCCTTTTCAAATTTATCTCTTGTCCTGGTATCACTATGTTTTATTTTTTATAATCTTGATGCCAAATGAATATGATAATTGTGTTTTGTTAGTGGCCTCCTTTAAGTGCTAAAGAGTGGTTTTCTTTACAGGAACTAATTCTGCGCGCGCGCGAGTGCGTGCGTGCGTGTGTGTGTGTGTGTGTGTGTGTGTGTGTGTGTGTGTGTGTGTGTGTGTGTGTGTGTGTGTGTGTTTAAGTATATGACAAAAGAGGTTCAGTATCCTGAGTAGCCTAACTGATTATAAAATCTCTTACATACAATGGGTGAACAAGAAACCATTATATTATATATCAAACTGGAGATACCTAAACACAGTGCTTTTGCATGGCTGTAAATCCCAGTATGGCAGAGAGACGATGTTAGAAAGACTTTCGTGAGTTTAGCGAGAGTCAAATATTATCATTTACCTTGTGCATTAGAGAGCTGGGGAGAAAGGTGGTGGTGGGGGAAGGTGTGCATTGAGAGGAATGGTGGTGGGGACGGAAGGAGTGGTGGGGCAAATCAGGTGACGAGAGTGCAGGGATGAGGAGTGGTGTGTGATGAGAGACGTGGGGGGGGGGGGAAGAGAGGTATGGTGGGGGAATTCAGGTGAAAAGAGTGTATGGGTGGGAGGATGTCCGTGATGAGAGGTGTGGTGGTGGGGAGGAGAGGAGTAGTGGGGGAAGTCAGGTGAGAAGAGTGTATTGGTGAGGGAAGGTGTGTGATGAAAGGGACGGTGGTGGGGGGCGCACAGAGTGGTAGAAGTCAGGTGAGGGCAGTGTAGGGGTGAGTGGATGTGTTATGAGCGTTTGGGGGATGAGGACTGGCAGGGATTTGGTTGAAGAGAGATCTAGTTGTGTCTACCCACCAGTATCAAGGAGAGATACTGAGGCAACATTACTACGAGGAGGGAGAGGTAATTTTACAATGGAGAGATTGCTGCAGATTTCCGACGTAGAATGGCACCTCAGTATATCGTAGGGAGAAAATTGTGCAAAACTGCGACTAGGTGTTGTAGCATTTCAGTGAAAACTAGAGGGGCACTCAGTAGATCGCATCTCGCCGACATGGGCAACGTAATTTCCAAACCACTATCCGCATCGCTCTCAAAAGTTAATCGATTGTTCCCTGGGACATGGGCTATCAACCCACGAAATTTGGTCCAAATATCTCTCTTAGTTTTTTAGGAATCCTGCTTTAAAAAAACATACAAACAAACAAACAGGAATGAAAATATACTCTCCTTGTCGGAGGGAAATATCGTGAGTTAGAGAGAGAGAGAGAGAGAGCATATAAGGCAAGTTGTGGTACACCCTAAGGAGGTAGCTAGTTATCCGCTGCAGCAGCCTGTAATTCACTAGCCCTTATGGAGGCACGGTGGGGGTTATTGTATAAGGCAGTGTGTGTGTGTGTGTGTGTGTGTGTGTGTGTGTGTGTGTGTGTGTGTCCTGATCTCACTTAATACTTATAATTACACTTTGATCAGAGATTAATTTAATTACATCGTGCGTGGTAAAAAAAAAAGATCAGATAATTACCTCATATTAGTATATTGCCTCGCCTTTGGGCCATTCTGTTATCCTTGGTTGTGATGTGATGGGTTGGTAGGAGTGGGTGGGTGTGGGAGGATGGGTGGAAGTGTGAGAGGGTGTGTATGAGTGTGTAAGAGTATGGGAGATGGGCGTGGACTCTAGGGTGTGGGTGTGGGTGTGGGTGAGAATATGCGAGAAAGATGTGGAGTCGTGGACAGTGTGGTGAGTGAGAGGATGTGTGTGGGTGGGTGTCGAGGAGTGGGAGAAGGCTGTGGAGAGCAGAGTGGGTGAGAGACTGGGTGGAAAGCAAGGCTGGGAATAGTTAGACTGGAATGGGATTTTGGAAGAAGGGAAATATATGAGTGGTTATGTGTAGAATGGTGGAGGAATAAGCATGTGTAGGTGGGTGAATGAGGACTGATACATGTGCGGGTGAAGTGGCGGAAGAATACGTTAGTGAATGGACGTGAGTTGAAATGTTGATCTGTGAGTGGGCTTGAGAATATGGACGAAGAGGGGGTGTACTGAAAGTAGGATGAGAAAGCTGTTAGTGGGTGGGTGGATGCTGATGAATCGATGAAATGTTGGATGTGAATGGTAAGCCACATGGAGGCGGGAAAGTGAGGGTGAGGATGAGTGGTTGTGTATGGAAGGGTTGGTGAGTGTTAGTGAGTGGTAAGATAGGTGTGGATGGCAGGCTAGAGGGAGGTGGGTGAGAGTGTGTGTAAGTGATGGGTGGGTAGATAGCATGGCAGTTGTGTGCGAGTGTTGAGAAAACTACTTGTGCGTGGAAAATTGAATGGGAAGGAGTTGTGTGTTAGCATATGTGAGTCAGATAATGTCCGTCTGAGAATTAGCAGTATATTCGTGCTAATTATTCGCTATACAAAATTAAGCCATGTTTGAGGGCGCGTTTGGTAGATGGTAGCTGATGTACGAGAACAACAGCAGAGCTCGCGAATAGTACAGCTGCATCATTCGTAGTTTTAAGTATTGAATATTAAAGAGCAGCACGAGGATGTACGTCTGGCTAAGATGCGAAACAATTGTTAATGATTAAGATAAAAACAATAAGTAGCACAATGAAGCAAGAGCTAAACTCATCCTCCCCAAAAGTCGGAAGGAGACCAATGATAATCCCTATTGACTGTTTCCAAATATTTTACGTCATTTGGGAGTGTGTCGTTGTCTCGGCTACCTCCCTTTCCTTGGGGAAAGCAGCCTAGGTATATAGATAGATAGATAGATTAACACCAACAAGAATCTGATGGCATCGGAATTCAGTATATTAAACCTATAACTCTAAACTACAAAAGGATGAGAGCAACATGTACAAAAATAAACAGGACTATTCAGATGTCTTTAATTCCACTTCGTTTCCAGTGATCTTGAATAATTAATGGGAAAAAATGTTGTCAGACGCCTCAATCCCGTTTGGGGTGGCCACAAACAAATCGCCTCCAAGTCGCCCTGTCCCCCGCCATTTCACTGCCCTGCTCCCAACTCACACCCCCCTCTCTCATATACCTCTCCACCCCATCCCTCCATCTCATCCTCGGCCTCCCCCTCCCTCTTCCCCCCTCCACCTCACTCACATACACTCTCTTCGTCAGTCTTTCACCCTCCATCCTCTCCACATGGCCAAACCACCTCAGTGTGTTCCTCATAACGCTTCCTATCACATCCACATCCACACCACAACGCTCCTTTATATCCTCATTCGTCAGCCTGTCTCTCCATGTGAGGCATCGTGAAATATAATTCATTTTGTTTTGACAATAACGTTTCAGTAAGACTAAGAGTTTTTAGCAAATTGAATATAAAACTGCCGAAGAAACATTTCAGGGAATTATTTTTGAGGAACAAGTGTTAAACGAACTCGTTTTAAAATCCCTGTTTTTACTTAACAGCGAAAATAGATTTCCAGTATTTATCGTAGCTTTATTTTTTAATTTTAGGTTTGTATATTTTACCTTTAACCCTATGAACTTTACCAAAATCTTGTAAGGGTCCTCGCTTGCTTCGCTCGCTCCGACCTCTAGCAACTGCAAAATATTTCATGATACGTATTATATCATTTTCACATACATTATCTTTTGCTTTGCTGTGTATATTCTTTTAGACATTGCGAGTGTCTATATTTTCTTCACATACATCACATAAAATTGTACTTAAATGGCTTAAAACATCAAAGGAAAAACTAGAAATGAATAAAAATGCCATAAGGAAAATGTATGTACTGTATACAAGATCTAGTCTCTCTCTCTCTGTCTCTCTCTCTCTCTCTCTGTTATATAACAGCTTACATTATTTTCTTCCTCCCTCCCTCCCTCTCTCTCTCTCTCTCTCTCTCTCTCTCTCTCTTATATAGCAGCTTAAATTATTTTCTTCCCCTTCTTCCACCCTCTCCAACCTCCACCCCCTCCACCTCCACTTCGCAGCTTATTTTATTTCCTCCACTTTTTTCTCTCCACTTCAATTCCCTCTACCCACTTACCTTTCTTCCTCCCTGTCTCAGCCCACCCTCTCCCACCCACCTCCACCCACCCCCTAACCCCAACCAACAGTGACACAGTAAGCAAGATCAGGCAGTTGTTATTTATGTTATTCATTCTTAGTTTAATGTTTATATGGCCATCTCCAGGCCTGTCCCTCTGTTTATGTTTATATTTATTTCCTCCACTTTTTCTGTCCACCTTCATTCCCCCTACCCACCTTCATTCCCCCTACCCACCTTCCCACCCTCCTCCCTGTCTCAGCCCACCCTCTCCCACCCACCTCCAGCCACCCCATCGCCCATAACCCCACCCACCAGTGACTCACAGTAAGCAGATTTGGGCAGTTGTTTGTACTATTCTTTCCTAGTGTAATGTTTATATGGCCATCTCCAGGCCTGTCCCTCTGTTTATATTATGTAGCCGACTCTGTACTGTGAATCAGTGTTTGTCTCTACAGTATATTTGTTTATTTGTTTATGTGTCGCATTTTATTGAAGTGTCTGTTACCATCGACTCTCTTCATGATTTATCACATTTATCTTCGGTATACGTTTTTCTATGTCTATCTATCAGACTTTTTGTCCGTTTGCCTGTCTGTTTATCTAAGTAGCCTTTCCTATTAAGTTTCCACGTCAGTTTTTCTATACAGCGTGGTCTTCTTTCTCACTTTTTCCTGTCGGTCTCGGCTGAAGGGTTTGCTGGACGGGGTAGAGCCTTTTCGTTTGCTATCCTTGTCTTATTCTAGTAGTTCAGTTACGCTTTTGTAGGAGCTGCTTAGCATGGTTCAACTGGTTTACTGCATTCTCTCTTTTAATGTTCTTATTTTTCTACCAGTCTAATGCCAGACTCTCAATCCCAGCTACTATATTCTCTCTTTTAATGTTCTTATTGTTCTACCAGTCTAATGCCAGACTCTCAATCCCAGCTACTATATTCTCTCTTTTAATGTTCTTATTGTTCTACCAATCTAATGCCAGACTCTCAATCCCAGCTACTATATTCTCTCTTTTAATGTTCTTATTGTTCTACCAGTCTAATGCCAGACTCTCAATCCCAGCTACTATATTCTCTCTTTTAATGTTCTTATTGTTTTACCAATCTAATGCCAGACTCTCAATCCCAGCTACTATATTCTCTCTTTTAATGTTCTTATTGTTCTACCAATCTAATGCCAGACTCTCAATCCCAGCTACTATATTCTCTCTTTTAATGTTCTTATTGTTTTACCAATCTAATGCCAGACTCTCAGTCCCAGCTACTATATTCTCTCTTTTAATGTTCTTATTGTTTTACCGATCTAATGCCAGACTCTCAGTCCCAGCTTTCATTCATGATGACGAGAAATTAAAACTCATTCTTATGATCAGATTTTCTAGTTTGTTTTAATTAGTCATTTCTGTTTACATGCATATTGACAGTTTAATGTAATGTTCAGTTTCCCATGCTTTTATATTTATTTTGCAGTGCGATAATATTTGTATTATTATTATTATTACCTTTATTATATCATAATTATCGTAGCCCCCAAATCTGTCGTTGATGCCCAGGATTGTTGTGTGTGGAATTATGCTAGAGAGGAACTTAGCGTACACCCTCCACCTACCGGCTTATAGTCGTAAAGCTCATAGAGCCAGACTTTGGGTTTTTCCATCAGTTAGCTCTCGAAAATACCTGATGCCGTCCTCGATTCAGGATGGTGGGCCTAAAAGGGATAAAATAATAAGAATTAATGTCTGCTGCAGAATTTTTAAAGTTCTTTCAACATCGTGCTGCCATTTGCTATTTAAGATTAACTCATATTTCCTCCGCCGATAGAGACCAATCATTTTGAAAACTAAAATGCATTCGTAGTTTATATACACAATGTCCTGCAAATTCGGTCAACAGGCATTTGTGTTTCTGTTAAACGATTTCTTGTTTTGTCTCAGGGTTTTATAAGTTGATGGACGATTAAAAACCATGGCTGAATAAAACGCTGCCATAAATACACAAACCTCAAGAAATTCAAGTGTTGTTCCATTTAAGGCCGGTATTCAAACGTTGGTCAAGGATCTCATAAACCTTTTCTTCAGCGATTTATTTTGCTTATTACACCATTCCGTCCCCTCCTGAGTTACCTAAATTATTCTAGTGTCACCATACGCTGCGTAAATAACGTACAAAATGACGTACTGTATAACCACTAACCAACCATATGCAAAACTATATCGCTAAGGAACAGGTGTTAGGGAGCTTCCTTTACCAACGAGCATACGGGCCTTAGTTTCTTAACATATAAATTCAGAAGCTAATTATAAATACTCCTTTTAAGGGGAATGTTGTGCAGTACACTGGGATGTGAGCTGCATTGCTTATTATGGTAGAGAGAGAGAGAGAGAGAGAGAGAGAGAGAGAGAGAGAGAATTATGCTGTGGTGTGAGGTGATGGTAGTCGTGGGTACATTTTTTTAAGCAGGGTTTTTTTTTTTTTTTTTTTTTTTTTTTTTTTTTTTTGTCTACGAGTATACCGGTATATATTTGGTGGGCGGGAGTGAGGAGCGTTGGTCGTGGACCTGAAGAGAATCAAGTGTGCAGGTGTGAACTGATCAGGAAGTGGGTGGGGATGAGGGTGTTCGACATGAATTAAATGGGAAATGGGCGGGAGTGAGTGGGGTTGGTCGTGGAATGAGGGGAAAGTGGGCGGGGAGAGGGGCACTGGACGTGGACGTTTGGGGACGGCGGGCTGGGTGAGTTGTGTTGGGTGAGGACTGGGCTGGCAACGGGCGAGGAAAGGGACGTTGTGTGGCTGTGGGATGGTTAACGTCATCACTCTTTTACTCTTGCTCTTCCGGTCTGACCTGGTATGTATGAGCCTTGATTGGGTGTGGACTGGGTAGGAAACGGTAGGGGGTGAGGGACTGTGTGTGTGTGTGTGTGTGTGTGTGTGTGTGTGTGTGTGTGTGTGTGTGTAACATGTGCTTTACTTTTTTTGCTTCAGCAGCAACTGTAGTGAAGACACTAGCCAGCATTTCCAGGTATTTTTGAATGACATAAGGTTATGCTTTAACCTGTTAGCTCCCAGAGTTCCTGTGCGAGGGATTTTGCTGGAAGGGTACCAAGCGTACCGCCCTCCGCCTATCGGCTTATAGTCGCGAAGCTCATAGGTCCCTACCCCGGGGTTCCCCTCTTTATCAGATTTTGGAAATGCCCAGTTCCGTCCCATTTTGAGGACATTGGGAGCAAATGGGTTAACATCCCCCACTCCGTCTTAACTTCAGCGTAAGCACAGTATGTACCAGTCCTGTGACCAACTTTTATTTCCTGATGGCCTACCTGCTTCATTGCTCTCAGCTGCGTCAGTCCCTGTAAAGCCAAGGTCCACCACCACCACCACCACACACCTTGTTTACGGGTACATCATCATCCCTCACAGTCACTGCTATAAATTCCGGTCGAATTCACTGTCAACGTCAGTTTAAGATGATGTAAGACGGAGCTGAGGAATGTGTATGACGTTTTGTTCCATTTGTAAGGTACTTTGCGCCTACTTGTAGGATTTAATTCTCGACTTGTTCATTTTACTTCAAGATACACGTAATGCTTGACTGTCGTGATAACTCGATCATTTCTGACTCTTTTGACACACAGATGCCCTCGTGTTTCTGTGTGTAGCCACTTAGCTTCTTTCTTGCCAACCTGATTGCCGACTGTGTGCGTGTGTACGCGATTGTTGACATGGTGTGTGCGTGCGTATATGTGTGCCTTAGTATGTGTAGTTGTTGTGGTGTGTGTGGTGGGGTGGTTATGTGAGATAGCATATAATTGTAACAGATTGCCACCATCATTGCTGTCATTGATACACTGTCATCATCACTGGCAAGGGGAATTAGTGCTGACCCTGGCCGTGCCTCTCCTGACACTTGCTGATAGTTGTTCTTTCGTCTTTCCTTTCAGCGCACTTCTCATTTTGTTAAGAGTCCCCTTTCTTCCATCTCAGCCAGCCTTCATTCCTTCTACCCCACCCTCATCCGTTTCCACCTGTCATTTTCTTCCCCCTTTCACGCTTGTTTTTTTTCTCCCTAGTCTTCAGGCGCCTGTTGGTCTGTTGGTCATAATTCCCCACGGATGCCTCTGCAATGTACACGATTCAGAATTATAAGAGATAACTGGAGATTTTTTGTTTATATGTTGCTGTAAGAGTATGCTGATCATATGTCTTTAATAGTGCCGAATTGAGGTTGTTTTTTTCTCTTTTTTATATATTATTCTTCTTATAATGTTTTGTAGATCCGCTGGTTTGACAGTCTGCCAGTTGCATACTTTTTAATATTCTCATATTTTCATGCATAAAATATCTCCTATATCCATATTGGACTTATCATAGTGCTTTCACACCCAACGTTTGTCAAGAACAAGTGAAATGGAGAGGCTGAAGGTGGCGACAGAAGTGAGGAATGAGGGAGAACAAGGGCTAGGAATGAGAAAAAAGGGGTGAGCGAGTGAGAGTGGGTGAAAGGGTGAGAGATGTGAAGGGAAGGGTGTTGACTAAAATAAAAGGAAAACGAATTCTTTCTTTGAAAACGTGTTTATTGATTACACAGATTTTAGCGTCTCTTTTTGCAACTGATTATTTTCTTTCCATCTTCATGATGTGTTATTGCTTTCCTCTGTTTCTGCTTTTCATACCCTTTTCCTCTCTGCTCATAAATTCAGCCTTCCCTGATTTCTTCTTTCATTTTCAAAAATGTTTAAGCCCACTCTTCGTTGTATACTTTCACTGCCACCACCTTCCCAAAAGCCGGACGTGGCTTGATACCCTTTCTCCACTATCATCTTCTTGAACAGTGAATACTTTGTCTATTGTAAATTTTTAAACCCGTATTACTTGAATATATTGAACTCCATTTTTTTTTCTGAGGTCTTTCCTATCTTTTTAAGTGTAGAATCTATCTCAGCTGGTGATTTTTCTTGTCCGCTCTCGATTTCCTGTTCCACAACCGTCCCGTCCATAAATTTCTCTTCCCTCCCCTTCCACAAATGTTTAAACTCAGACTCTTCTGTTGACTCCCGTGTTTCCATCTTGTTGAAATTCGGTCTAGTCCAGTGGTGTTGACTCAGGTGGACCAAATAAGGACGGCGGGAATTCTAAAGTGCTCCCAATCCTTAACTCGCGGCACTTGCTGGTCCGGAAAAGGTCCATTGAGTTTTTCGTTCAATATAAAGTGAACTGAAATTCTTGTGGTGATCTATTGGGGTAGTGAGCGAGTGGCTTGGTTAGTGGGGGTTGGTGAATGAGGGACAGACAGGAAGACAGTAAAAGTTGCGGAGGCGTATACAGACAGATAAGAGACAGATAAAGACATATTTTAGCCCGGGGACACGCATAGGTAGGTAAGCAATAAGTAAACAGAGATACGATAGACAGTGTTATAAACGCAAGTATCCAGAGATGCAGAGACGCTGGTAAGGCTACAAATATACAGAAGCAGAAACACAGCAACAGAGCCGTAGCGATAGACAACGATAGATAACTAAGTAAATATTGATAGACAAATATGAATTATGGATACAGTTAAACAGACGCTTGCAGGATGACACTTAGACACCGACAGAAAGCAGAATCACTGTTAGGACAAAGAAACAGAGACAAATTAAGAAATCCACCTGTTACCCTGGCTTGCTGTCCTATTCTTAATCTGCATTGATAGCAAGGTCGGACCACCAGATAGGAACCGTAAAGCCTGTATGGAGTGTATAACTGCTTCACTCTCCCCGGGTGTCTGTGGAGGGATTACCAGGTGTAAGATTATAAATGGATCTCTCAGTATACTATAGGCCAGGGGTTCCATTTGTAATATTAAAAAATGGAACAAAGGGATCGTACTTTAATGCTGAAAATGAACTCCCCGTTTGAGAATGGACCCCCTGTGTACCATATTAGATACACAAGGTACACTGAGCTAACACAATATCGCCACCCCCACCCAGGGTTTGATGCAGTTCACCCTCCCTCTTATACTCCATCTGGTGTGTGTGTGTGTGTGTGTGTGTGTGTGTGTGTGTGTGTGTGTGTATGTGTGATTCGTATTCTCAAGCATTTTATTTTTTCTTTTCGTCCGCCATTGCACGCGACGTGAAGCTGTTTACCTGTTTGTCCACTGATTTATTTCTTCAGGTTGGAACTGGAAAAAAAAAAAACTCTGACATTAGCCAGTGTTTTATTTACACTGGCTAATGTCTGGGTTTTTTCTTCCAGTTCATTTTTCCTTCTTTTTTCCCTCTTGATTTTTCGTGTGTGTCTTATTCGTCAAACTATATTCTTGTAACTCATTCCACCCCGTTAAAAGATTGTGTTTCTCTCTCTCTCTCTCTCTTTCTCTCTCTCTCTCTCTCTCTCACACACACACACACACACACACACACACACACACACACACACACACACACACACACACACACACACACCTGTTATTTTTTATTTCATTGTAATTTTGTTGGCCTGGTCTTAGTTGGGTCGACTTGTGAGGCAACTGAGAACCCCCCCCTTTTTTTTTTTTTTTTAATTCCACGACGACCAGACCTTTCGATAAATTCTTCCCCCAGAACTGTACGCACCTTCTTTAGCAATGTTATTTGTGTTTAAATTCGTGGGCCACTTTCCAGTGCTATCCAGTGGTGTTTTTGGCCATGGAGTCTTATTTTGCTTGGAGCCAGATTAGTGTCTGACCTTGGGAAACCAAATTGACGTTGCGTTAACTTGTCCAGACCTGATCTCAAGGCAAAATAGGATGGTATACTCAGTGCCTGATTGCTAAACTCGAGGGCTGAAGTCTGCTGCACCTGGCTTGATGCTGATTCAGTTTCTTATCTCTTAATTGCTATAATCCCACCAGCCGTTGTCACCCAAGAGAGACTTTGACACTGATTAAATTTACTCGGCCTTGTAGTTGGGAGTGAATGAAGTCCATACACTAAAGTTTGTTTTGTAAGTTTATTGATACTCGGTTACGGGCTGGCCACTGGATGGACACTGGCCGTGCTGGAGTATTTGTGAAACTGTCTGAAATTGGCGCGGGAAGGAAAGAAGGGTTGCTGAGGTTAGAGAGAGAGAGAGAGAGACTGTCACTTTCTTACTTCCATGTTATATAATCTTCCACTCCTTAATATTCCCCTATTCTTTTTCCAGGTAAGCGTTGGTAATATTTAGAGAAAAAGAAGATGAATAGAAAGGAGGAGGCTAAGAGGGAGATACAGGATGAAAGGGAGACAAGATGAGAGGAGAAGAGAAGGAGAGGAGGAGGAGTTACTGAAGTTTGAAAAGAGAAAGGGAGATAAGGTAATATATATTTAAGAATATTTTTGTTTTAGTGGTATGTTCTGTTGCTGACACACATGCAGTTCCTCTACATATTAAGGTTCTGATGTTCTCTCATTCTGTGGTTTGCGCGTTATGTTTAGTGCACAATTTTTTCTGTAAGTTTTTGAATACCAGATAAGATTACACTGTTATGGTGATTAATGAAAAGAAAGGGAACACCAAAGCATATCGATAATAATCATCTAGTTGTCAGTTTGGTGCTGTAGAAAAATTAATGAATGAAGAGATGGCATAAATGTGTGTGTGTGTGTGTGTGTGTTAGATACAGGGACATCTCTAGAAGCAGCTCTTTCCATTTGTCTCTCACGTACGATTTTTGGTGCGAGGTATTTCACTTCTGTAGACTAAGAACCTTCAGCCATGTTTCCATCAGTATCCAGGATTATTATATATATGAAAAAAAAAAAAAAAAAAAAAAAAAAGCAACAGTTTTGTGAGGTTTTTGCACAACACCGTCTCGTGATCGTCCTCCTTTGGCCATCACTCTGAACTTTATAATGTCACGGAACTCCTTTACTTGATTTCCTGCTTATTTTAGAGGAGAGTATGGAGTTATATGTGAAGGTAGACAGATAAATAAGGAAATAAAGGAGCGCTGTAGTATTCGTCTCTGTTTGGCGACTTATGCATTAATAGTATGTCGAAAGAATTAAGATCCTGTTTCACCCTTGGAGCAAAGTCTTGAATATTCAAGGAATGAGAAAGGGAGGACCGGCAGCAGCTCAAAGGCAGGATATATCGCCTTAGTTTATCACTCTGATTTATTGTGTCCGCTTGATCAAGGCGTCCGTGGGCGAGTACGTGGCCGTTTGTGTGATGGTAAAAGCTTGCATAAATTTCCAGCTGTTTCTCGTGGGAGGATGTTCGGCAATTTAAAAAAAAAAAGGAAGGGGAGGGGGGGAGGGGCGTCGTGTAGGAGGGGTACAATGATATCCGAAAAAAACGATGGTGTCTAAAGTCCAATGGAGATTAATCTGTTACCATCTGATTAAAGAAAACAAATAACACTGGAAAATATGATAATTGAGCTATATTTGGCGTCATTATTAAAAGCAAGTACATCAACGTGGGGAGAAACAATCGGTCATTTTCCAAACGCCAGCGTCTGTGGCGTCAGACTGTTTCGTGCCAAGTGTACACCGATATTTTGGTGATCGACTGTACAGTATGTATGATGGCAATACAAAGAGGCGAGCCGTAATTAATATTCTTGATAAACTGCGGTATCAGGCAGGTGGGGAGAAATGGATGCTTAGGGAAACAAAGAATATGCTGTACAAGAACATGGGAAAGCGGAGTGGTAATATGTGAGGAAGGTGAATATTACCAAGTCCCAATGAGAGAGAGAGAGAGAGGCACAGATAAAAGAGAGAGAAGGCATATATACAGTTGACACAAGATAACCCAAGATAGATGCATTGACATGAAAAGGAAGAGAGAGAGAGAGAGAGAGAGCGCAGATAAAACCCAAATAGGATATGGTCAGACAAGTAGTAAGAACTAACAATGGACAGAAAAAGTACAGATACAGACAGTGAGAGACAGAACTTTTATATCCACCCACATATGTTTCACAGTTCTGTCTCCTCGTTGGCCTTTCTCCTCCCTTGTATTCCTCTCGCCATTCTTCTCTCTCTCTCTCTCTCTCTCTCTCTCTCTCTCTCTCTCTCTCTCTCTCTCTCACACACACACACACACACACACACACACACACACACACACACACACCACTTAGGTATTATTCTGAACACACAGTATCAAAGGATATTATGTGCGTGTTTTTGTTTGAGAGAGAGAGAGACAGACAGACAGAGACAGAGAGATGCATTTACTCTTCCATTAGTCTTTTTGTTCACAGCATTATTGTGGTGGTTTTTAAGACAACAGTTTTGGTCATTATGCGATGGTCTGCCTGTACATTATACCTGGGCTGATGATTCTCGGTGGGGAATATTGCACAGGTAATATTTCTAGGTAACAAGAGAACCGCCTGTATCTACTTACCTATTAGTCAGTGTTGTAGCCTGTGAGGGTTGCTTTGACGAAATGATCTCCGGATATTTATACTGGAGATAATAGTGATCTGCCATTGAGAGAGAGAGAGAGAGAGAGAGAGAGAGAGAGAGAGTGTGTGTGTGTGTGTGTGTGTGTGTGTGTGTGTGTGTGTGTGTGTTTGAACAAACTAGGATACACAAAAAATATTACATTTCGATCGATGGAGAAAGTATCGTTATCACCACATTAAGGCAGTAAAGGTGTTGGACGTGTGTGTGTACCGATACTCATCACGAGCAAAAAATCATTGACAATCCCACTATAGCAACATTTTTCACTGCTCCCAGAATGTCAAAGTAGCCTCCCTTTTCACACTTTTCTGATGTGTGCTTCATATCGTTTTCTGTTCCATACACATTTTTTTTTTTTTTTTTTTGGTACAGTCGACAGCTGAAGTTCGTCCGTATAAGTTTGAGTGATCCGAAAATTTTGATATGGTAACACTCTATGAGCCAGAGCTGACGTAGGGTCTATACGGATAATTTCTAATATATGTGATCGGGAAGAGCTGAGAGTATATCACCTGAAGATAAGATGATTTACAATTGATGGGATAATAATAGTTTGAAGGTAAAGCCAGAGATGAACGTGATATCCTATCCAGCCTAACGTTAAAGAGGTCACATGCCAATATATCCAGCACAGGTATACGTCATATATGATTACCACCTGAACCTACTGTATCTCTGCCACCTTATGTAGTCCACAGCGGGAGGGAAGCTGAGAAAGATGTGTAAGTCTTATGCCACTATATTCAGAATTTGTGAATCTCCCGAAACGAGTATAAGAACTCCTTTTTTCTTTATGTTGTTGGCAGGTATCTTGGCATCTATCAGGGCCAAGCCAAAAATGAGGCAAAACTGGATTGTGCAAAAAAATATCAGCCTTCTAGATTAGGGAGGAGTTTAAAGTACGTGTGCTGTAGTTAACATGGCAGGCGTACAGCAGATATGCCAAGATTTGAGGATATCAGTTTGTGGTCCCTTGTTCTTATGGCGTCATCTTTGGTGCCGTTAATGGTCATCCCCTCTACAAAAAAGAACGAAAGAAAAGGAAAACAGAAGTTTGTCCAAAGAGCTGACATTTTAAACTTCCTCATAACCACACCTCCTTTTGTTCTGTTGTCTTCCTGGTTGTAGTGTATATCCTTCATCACACTTTCAGCTAACTTTCCTTCTCCCAGAGCTCTTCTAATTCTTTCTTACACGCCTAGTTTCACGTCATTCGGACCTTCTTACCCGCACTTCATTTCCTTATGAGCTCTCAGCACTATACCCAATTCTTTCTCTATTTTCCTCTTCCCACACCCTCACTTCATCTCTCCAACCCTTAACACTCTGTCCTCAGATATTCTCCTCTCTTTTTCACCCTTTAGTGTCTTCCATTTCCTCGTCTCTCATACCTCTTAATTTCCCCTTTCTTCTCTCCTAATATTTTCTCACCCCGTCTCTATCTTTCCTTCCATCCTGTCATAAATCTGTCCATTCACATTCCCAGCCTTCCCTGTTATTTTTTTAATGCAGTATATAAAGAACCAAAGGCTACAAGCCCGCAAGATTCTTTCCTCCTAGAAATAAAAATTAACAGCTAAACTCAAGGTCGTTCACTTCGAGATGTCTGGACACATTGTGTTTAGCATCTCGAAATAAACGGATCTTGAATTTGGCCCTGTGATTTTTTTTTCCCCTAGAAGGGGAGAATTGGGATTCAAGCATTTGTTTCTTTCTTTCTTGCATAAAAAAAAAGAAAAAAAAAAGAGGGGTAGGGGAGAATGAGAGAATAGGTACTTCCTTGTACCTTCTCACTCTAATTTTTCCTGACTTTCCTGTCATACCGGCGTAAAAATGAGATTGAAGAGAGTGAGACACCTGTGAAGAGAAATTAATAGAGAGAGGAATGAATTACAGACAAAGAGAAAGGAGACAAGACATTAAGATAAAAAGAGAACTGAAGTTACAAGAAGAGTAGGTGATGGAGAGGAGAGGTGAATGGCCTGGAGGAGAAGGAAAGAGAAGAGGGTTGAAACCTGAGGAAGGGCAAGATAAAAACGTAATATTAAATTCTTCATCACACTGACGTCTTTTGTTAATTTAATTCTGATACCTCCAGGCGATATTACCTGATTCAGAGATGGTCTCCTGTACGAAAAGTCTTCCAAAACCAGAATTATGTCGTCTGGCATAAATGAAAAATAAGTCATTGAATTCGAGGGGTTAAAAGAAGTACAAATTGAAGGCGTTTTTGTGTTGGCCTCCCTGCTGAACTGTGGTTGGAATAACTGTCCTAATGTGATGAAGTTACGGTGTCGCGTAACAGCATCGAGAACACACACACACACACACACATATGTATGTATGTATATATATAATAATAATAATAAAGGCTAGTGTTTGTATGTTTGTTACCTATTAACTCGGCTCCCTTAGGGTCTACCCCCACATATGATGCATATTCTGAATCAGCATGATCCAGGGAGTGTTTTGGTATATAATTTATTAGGATTAATTGTATGTTGAAAAGTTACATTAGGTATATTGGCCAAAGGCCCAATCAGCCCTCCGCAGGAGCTACCCGAGAAAGTCCGCCCGGAGGGCCGCGTTGTTTGTTTGTCTGTTTGTCTGTCTGTCCTTCAGTCACTCTCAAACCATCGGTCAGAGAACCCCAGACCCATATATATTCAGAGTGACCCAAGGATAGTTTTAAAGGGGTCAGAATTCAGATCTGGATCATTCGAGGTTGACTGGTAGAGTGTTCGCCTTTTTGACCTGGCAACGCCAGGTACCCCGGCTAGTATATATATATATATATATATATATATATATATATATATATATATATATACCGGGGTTTATATATAAATTTGGAAAGCTTAGACGAGCTCTACATTGTATTATTATTTTTCTCGGGGAGTGGCTGTCTTATTGGTGATTTGCGAGAAATATATCACAGGAGAACAGTGAAGGCTGGTGGGTGTTGACGGTATGAGTAAATGTTCAACTCACAATTTCTGGGATATATTTCACCCGGGCAGGATGACTGTCAACAGTGGTCTCGTAATATATGCTGGTGTGTGTGTGTGTGTGTGTGTGTGTGTGTGTGTGTGTGTAAGACCTAGGAGGGGGTTAGATGTGTATGTAGGGGTCGAAGGGGAAAGAACAGGATAAGTGAAAGAGGAGGATGTGGATGGGGTGTGGTGAAGGGGAGGGGCAGCGTGAGTTGTGGCAGGACTGGGTGGGTGAGTGGAAGGAGTCTGGTATACATGCTTAGTACGATAAATTGTATGTCATAAATAAAGATTGTTCTGCTGATAGGACGAGGAGAGACGAACACAAAGCGTCTCATGTCTTTTGTCCTTCCCACATCTGAGGTCGAGGAGGCAGTTCATCATGTCTGTAAACCCTGGCTAATATGACGCCTGCTAATCTATAACGAGGTCCTCCGGTATGTGTGTGGGTGTGAGGATGTGGGTGTGGGTGTAGGGATGGATAAGAGTGTTGGTGTGAGTGTGGGTGTGGCTGTGAGAAGTAATGCTATTGCCGTGTCACTGCATCCTCACCTTTCACCATCACTCACATCCTGACTGCTGCTGCCCGATTGATGTAAGGCGGGATCGTTTGAGCACGATAAAAGTGACAGGGGACAACTGGGAGATGGAATGAGAGTAAGAGGTAGGCAGAGGAACAGTGTGACTTTGTGGCAGACGGAGAGATGAGGCGGCGTCGTTTGAGTGTGATAAAAGTGACAGAAGACAAACCCACAACCAGCAGCTCCTTGGCGTCATCCACTGGTCCCTCTCAAGTAACACAACACTGACACAGCCACTCACATATATCATTACCTGTTTAGGATCTGATTTTTAGACAGGTGTTTTAGCTCAAGTTTTTCAGATGTTTGGAAAATCGGAGGGATGTTGGTGTGATGTGGGATAATCGTCGTTACTGAGTAGGTACATAAACTACAGGTGGTATTTTTGTCGAGCTTACTTTTCCGAGAATCATATACTAGGCAACTGGCATGGAAGGGTTCTAGGAAAGGAAGATTTATTTGTATATTGTCCTTAAATTCAGTAGGTGAATGCAGTGAATACCAAGACACCAAACCCCTTTCAACCATGAAGCCTTTTTGAAAATCATATTTACCCTACCACAGTCTACGCGATGCTTAAAACCGAGAATAGGGACCTTAATTGTAAATCGACTGTTTCGTATCGTAGTGTGGAGAAATATATGGGTCGTTTCGTTGTTTCCTTAAGTCCCCCTTCTCTCACTTCAGATACACACGTACGTTCCTCGTCACATTCCTAACCCACTGCTTGCTTGTGCCATACGTTTCATTTATTCAGAGAGGACAACAACCAGGGAATATTAGTGGTGCATGCTGACGTATGACACAATTATGTATTTACGTATTTCTTTATGTATTGCCGAGGATCGATGTTCCTTTGAGCTGTTAGGTGGTGGTGTGGCTTTAATGTGCTTTGTATTTATCCTTGCTTGACTCGTGCCTTATGGGTTGGTAGTAACTCTCTCTCTCACACACACACACACACACACACACACACACACACACACACACACACACACACACACACACACACACACACACACCTCTGGCAGAAATAAGTCTGATTAGATTACTCCCTCATTCCTACCATAATACTGTCACTCCCCCTCCCCCCCCCAAAAAAAAGACATATGATTGCCCCCCCCCCCTCTCCAGTCTAAACCCATTTTTCGATCAGAGTTCAGCCAAACCACTACCCTACGTCCCAGGTGGATGTCCAGCCTAAGGACACTGAATAAATAAAAAAAATAAATAAAAGTAAAAACGTCCTTGGTTAATAATTAGAACGAGACCAGTTTTGGCCACCAGTGACAAGTTATATTCTTAAAAAAACAAACAAAGCTGCTTCCTGTTGGGTAGGCTAATTCATTATCAGCATCAGTATCCTCGTCCCCAGTAATGTTTGGGGGGGGAGGGATCCAGGAAAGGGGAAACGAAAGCACAACTTATAATTTTCAACAGAGGGCCAAGTGAAATATTGTCCAGATTTAAAACAACTCGAGTCCTGATTAGATTAGGTAAGATTAGGTAACGCCATAGAAAATTTTTGTTTCTGCAGTTCGCACAAAATTATAAAGATTAGTTATTGGTGATTTACGCATTTCTTTACACACACACACACACACACACACACACACACACACACACACACACACACACACACACACACACACACACACGAAAACGCCTGTCTTACATTGTCTCTCTCAACGAACTGAATAAAGTCTAGGTCCAGTTGGGCGTTGCCGGTGTGGCTCAGTGGACACAGCCCCGCCCCGCCTTGGACTGGTGCTGGGGGTCACTTCAGCGCCTTATAAAGAAGGTTCAGAAAAAGTCATTGACAGTTTAATCCTTTTTTTTGCAAGGCATACTAGAATTAGTTATAAAGCATTACCTGTCCGAGAGATGACTGGTGTTTGGGGTCACTTCAACGCCTTATAAAGAAGGCTCAGGAAAAGTCATTGTCGGTTTAATTCTTTATTTTGCAAGGCACTTTAAAATAATTACAAAGCATGAACTATCCGAGAGATGAAGCCCAGAAGTTGAGACTGAACACATGAAGAATAAAGGGAGCATTATTGGGTGGAGCCCAATCCTCTTTACAGTTCTTTGACCCTGCCCTGTGACTTTTACCTGTGATTCATTGCTCTCAAAATATAACTACATCATCTTACCGAACCCTCATCCCATCCACCAAGTCTGGTCTAAATCGAGTCAAATATGTTTCAAGTGACTGTGCCATCTGCCCCTGACTTTTGACCTACGGTATTATTACTAAAATGACAAATTTCATTATTTGTAAAAATTGAACGCTACGCCATACTCCGAAGCGAATTGCTGTAATCTTTAACTGAGTTCCATCACTCTCAGAATCAGCTCACACCATTCTTTCCTATCTTTGAACCCTTCCACCAAATTTTATCAGAATCGGAGCCAAACCATTTGGGTTGATCTTGCTCTGTAGTCTACACTTTGGACCTTGGACCTTTCTAGGCCAACATTAGATCTCCTGTCCCTATTATAGTCCTCAGTCATTATAGGAGAGTTGAAAAAATGCCTTTCAGTTGTGTATCCATATTCTTGCTAACAGACAGACAGACAAACCAGGAGCCATCTGGGTATGCCTTGCCCATTACGGAGGTTATTCTCGCGGGCATGGAAGCATACATTCCTTTCTCATATCCTTTGACTAATGCACGAAAGCCTTGGTTTAATCACGCTTGTTCTAATGCTGTCCGCAACAAGGAGAGGGCCTATAAAAGGTACCGGAGCCAACCCACCCCTGAATCACATCTTTTATACGTTTCTGCCCGGAATCGTGCTAAGTCTGTTCTTCGCTCCGATAAAAATAATTTCATCCGTACTAAATGCTCTCAACTCTCCAACTCAGATTCTTCCCGCTTCTTCTGGCACCTTGCCAAACCTCTTTCTAACAACTTCACCTCATCATCCTTTCCTCCTCTTTTCTACTCTGATGGCTTTGTAGCTATTTCTTCTACTGATAAAGCAGATCTCTTCGCACAGACTTTCTCCTCCAATTCCACCTTAGACGATTCCGGTGCTGTTCCTCCATCACTTCCCCCCTCTGACTTCCTCATGGCTGACATTAAAATTTCTTCAGCTGATGTATTTTCTGCCATCACTGGCCTCAATACTAACAAGGCATATGGGCCTGATGGAGTCCCTCCTGATGTTCTCAAGAACTGTGCTTCTGTGCTTACACCCTGCCTAGGTAAACTCTTTCGCCTTTGTCTGTCAACTTGTACCTTTCCTTCTTGCTGGAAGTTTGTTCTCATTCAGCCAGTCCCAAAGAAGGGTGACCATTCCCAACCCTCTATAACTATCTTCCAATTGCTTTAACATCCTGTATTTCAAAAGTTTTCGAGTATATTCTTAATAGAAAAATTTTAAAGCATCTTTCATATCACAACCTTCTTTCTGATCGTCAGTATGGGTTCCGTCAGGGATGCTCCACAGGCGATCTTCTCACCTACCTTTCAGACTCCTGGTCATCCTCCTTTCGGGACTTTGGCGAAAGCTTTGCCATTGCACTTGACATCTCAAAGGCTTTCGATCGTGTCTGGCATAAATCTTTAATTTCCAAACTGCCCTCTTACGGTTTCTATCCTTGTATCTGTGCCTTCATCTCTACCTTCCTTTCTGGTCGTTCTATAGCCGCTGTTGTAGACGGCCATCGTTCTTCTCCTAGATCTATTAACAGTGGTGTTCTTCAGGGCTCTGTCCTATCACCAACCCTCTTCCTTTTATTCATCAATGACCTTCTAAGCTGTACATCTAACCCTATCCACTCATATGCAGATGACTCCACCCTTCACCTTTCCATTCGATTCCCACAACGTCCATCTCAGTAGTTACTTCAACAAACAAGGGATGAGGCTATGGCACACCTAATGTCTGACTTGGCTCGTATCTCTGACTGGGGTAAAAATAATCTGGTTGTCTTTAATGCATCAAAGACTCAGTTTTTGCACCTATCAACCCGACAAAATCTTCCACAGGAATACCCACTAATGTTTAATAATATTCGGCTTAATCTTGCATCATCCTTGAACATGCTTGGGGTTTCATTTACTCGAGACTTATCTTGGAAAGATCATATTGCATCTCTTGTAAAATCTGCTTCCAAGAGATTGGGTATGCTAGCCGACTCCGTTCCTTCTTTACCCCTGCACAATTGTTGACTCTGTACAGGAGTTTTATCCTCCCCTGTGTGGAGTACAACTCTCATGTGTGAGGAGGCTCCCCACATACAGCTCTTCTCAATAGGGTGGAGTCAAAGGCTTTTCGTCTCATTAACTCTCCTCTTACTGACTCCCTTCAACCTCTGTCTCTTCGCCGCACTGTTTTATCTTTATCTCTTTTCTATCGCTACTTCAATGGTCACTGCTCCTCTGAACTGTCTGCTTGCATTCCTCCACCCCTACGACAGGCGCGTAGCACCCGTCTAGCAGCAAACTCTCATCCCTTTCCTGTCCAACTCTCTAATGCAAGAGTTAACCGTTCCTCCTAGTCCTTCATTCATGCAACAGGTCAACTCTGGAACTGTCTCCCTATGTCTGTATTTCCTGCTTCCTATGATCTCCAGTCTTTCAAACGCAGTGTGTCCAGGCATCTCTAAATGATCGGATCTTGAATTTGGCTCTCTCTTGTATTTTGTTTTTCTCTTGGAAGGAACAGTTTTGAGGGCTCGTTACATTTGGTTCCTTCTTCCTCACAAAAAAAAAAAAAAAACACTGTGTGTGTGTGTGTGTGTGTGTGTGTGTGTGTGTGTGTGTGTGTGTGTGTGTGTGTTGAAGGAGTTGGACTAGCCACGAGGGACTTCAGGCACAGAGTACGTGGAAACATGAGAAGGTCGAAGTACAGTAACACCGAGTCGCAGGGATCCATGAGTACACCCTCTCTCTCTCTCTCTCTCTCTCTCTCTCTCTCTCTCATCACACACACACACACGCAAACACTATAATGATAATAATAATAATAATAATAAAAATAATTATGATGATGATGATTAATGGCTAATTAATGATTGATGATTAATTGATATTATTATTATTATTATTATTATTATTTTATTCTCATCTTAAACGTCAGGACCAACTTGCCTAGCCCCGGGCTCCTACGCTCCTTATGGGGCACCTTAGGATTGGATGATGGATGGATGGATTATTATCCATCCATCCATCCATCATATAATTCTACGTTGCCCCATGGGGAGAGTAGGAGCCCGGGGCTAGGCAAGTTGGTCCTGGCATTTAAGATGAGAGTGACCAACCTCACTCATCCCTGAGTGGCATTACGTGAGCAATAAACCCCAACCATCCCTTGGATATAAATCTTCACTGGCTCAATCCGATTGGAGCACCTTTATTACCCACTAAACCACCAGGAGCCAAAATTTGGTTCTATGGTTACCACCCAGCGTAGTAAATGGTTTCCTGGTGTACAGGAAACCATTTGGCTTGTCACTCAGTGTAGAGTCACCCACAGGCAGAAGGAAGAGGAAAGAATGAAGGAAAGATTATTATTATTATTAGAAGTAGTAGTTGTAGTAGTAGTAAGTAGTAGGAGGAGGAGGAGTATTGTTGTTGTTATGCAGCAACGATAATTAAATTTATTATCTTATGTCCTACAATCCTTAACACGTATCACCTTGAGGCAGGAAAGTAAAACAGGAGCTTTTTTCAGCGTAGGTAAACCACATAAGTCTTAATTCTAGGTCTTTTTTTTTTTTGTTTAAGAGACGATTTTTGTATACACATAAACTGAGAATCATCAAATATAATAATAAATGTTAGTCGTGTATTCTCTATGTTGGATGAGAGTCAGCCTGTGAGCTGCCCCCCATCACACTGTCACGGCAGCAGGACAGCCAGCCCAACCCAGGCCTCACCACAATCCGCTGACGGTGTTTATTTTGGCAAGGGAGGGATAAAAACCCAATTGCAGCTGGATTGTCTTGACAGGGGAGACCAGAGATAAGGGCTAGCTGTCGTGAGGGTGGGTTGAGAGGGAGAGAGAGAGAGAGAGAGAGAGGAGGAGGAGGAGGAGGAGGAGGAGGAGGAGGAGGAGGAAGAGCAGGAGGACTTAGTGGAGAAGAGTCGAAAAGGGAGACTTTCCTCAGTACTTCCTTCCTTTTTTGCTTCTTTCCTTAGGTTCGTAATGACCCCGTTGTGGTTGCTCCTTCCCCTTTCCTTTGCGTGGCGTGGTTCTCTCCCTCTCTCTCTCTCTCTCTCTCGTTTGTCCGTGTATTAATCTATCCATCTGTGTGTGTGTGTGTGTGTGTGTGTGTGTGTGTGTGTGTGTGTGTGTTTCAGCGAACATAAAAAGTGCAAATGCTTTAAGTTTGATTAGTGAGCTGTGGTGTGAGAAAATGTTCAGAGGATCGAGAAGGTCAGCCATCATACATTAAGGTCACCAAGTCTGCCTCCTAGAAGCCAACTGAACTTCCTCCTTACAAGATGCAGCGTCCTTCATTAAAGAAAGAGATAACCTGGTGTGAACGTCGCCTCCTTATTCACGTCAACGGCACCTTTTGGTTGTGATGAAACCCTGACTCTGTGGTTTTGGAGTGGCTTCACTGAGCTGAATAAAATCTACTGAAATTGTGAGGGGAGAGGGAGGGGGGGGAGAGGGAGGGGCAGGCCAAGGATGAGATGGAGGGATGGAGTGGAGGGGTATATGAGAGAGGGGGTGTGAGCTGGGAACAGGGCTGTGAATTGGCGGGGGACAGGGCGACGTGGAGGCGATTTGTTTGTGGTCACCCCTTTCGGGATTAAGGCGTCTGGCGATAGATTGATAAAAATTGTGATGAAGGAAACCTGTTGCGACACAGGAAACGTCGACTCCTGACACAGTATTGTCCAGCTGTTGTCGTCTGATATTAGCAAAAATAGATCACAGACGTAGGAAATAATGGCCTAGGTATTTAAAACCTATATTTCGTAACCATATATCTACACCATCCATAAGTGAGTGAATAATGTTGGGGCAGGGATAATAACATACAAATTTGGAAGTTTGTAGGCAAGGGGTTAACCTGCCGGATGATGGAACTTGACCGAAGGCATAATTGGCATACAGTATACCTGGTGGGGTAATCAAGTTGGAGGATGAAGCCTAAAATAAGAATACGATCTGAGGCGATTAATATCTGTATGCGATCAGTGAAGCTCCCCCACACCTGTTGCTTTTTATGGTCGTGCCACCTGTACAGTTAATATCAGGTGATAAACCCAAGTGGGAAGGTCGAAGCAAAGTGTGCACGAGGAAGGAAGTTTCGAGTTGTTGTTGTTGCTGAGTAATTCCGGTCTGTTTAGCCGAGCAGACCCATCAGCTGCAGTCAGCCAATCCCGTGCAGTGAACCTGTGTTACTTTACAGTAGACAGCGCCTTGCCACAGCGAGGTGCGGGGAGTCAGGTTCCTGGGTGGACGCCGCATTTGCGTCTGTACTCAGTTAACAGGGACAGTATAGTACTATGCACTCCACAGCACCCCGTTATATGATTATATGGTTACCACCAATTGTTATAAATGGTTTCCTGTGTTAAAGGATACCTTTAGGCTTGTCGTTGAATGCAGAGCCACCTGAAGTGGAGAGAAGAGTAATAAAAAGTGGCAGGAAGGATAGAAGAATGACAAACCGAAATGGAAAAGTGGAAGAGAAAATTAAAAAAGGAAGCGAGGTTTAGAACACGAAGAGGAAGCAGTGATGAATGAGAGTTAACATCATGGCCCAGTTGGTGTATGATGAGTGCCGTGCTGCTGATGTGGACAGAACTGCAACATCCCATCCTGTCCCTAGGTTGACCTGCCAGTCACAACCACTAGATGTATTGTTAATTAGAAGAAACGTCCCTCCTCCCCTCTGCCTTTGTGTGTGTGTGTGTGTGTGTGTGTGTGTGTGCTACCTATCTGGCTACTAGGCCACTATGCAAGAGACGGAACTTGTTTCCTTGGTGCTATGATAAAGACAACGTGTGTCATGGGTGAGGATATCAGTTGACCAGTTGCCTCGCTGAAGAAGTGAGTTTACACAACCAGATATAATTCTGTATGTGTATGAGTCGGTGTGACCACGTTGCTTGTGTATATTCAGCGATATCTTCTTTCTGAGTTACTCGTTTTTTTATGCAGCAGTGGTCGTTTAGTATTACTTTACCACGTATGTTTTTCATATAGTCCCTCTTATTATTAGGTGTTACTCGTGATGGAAATGTTTAGTGGAGAACTATATAAGCTGGAGAAGCTTGGAATTTTGGAGGGCAATAGAGATGAGTGGTCATAGAAAGGCCCAGAAACGTTTTTCACGTGATAATTTAAAAACCTGGGGCAACGTATATTGTAGTAAATATATTTCAGGAGCATGTTTGCCCAACGTACCTTAAAATTTTGGCATGGTGTGGTGTGGCAGCTTCCTACACTGGGCAGCACACAGGCGGCATCAGCAAAGGTCTCATCTAAATGCAGTTGTGTTGGCTTGACCAGGCGGCACACAGGTAAGGCAAGGAGGAAGCCGGAGATAACGGGCCTCTCATTACGAGTGAAAGACTGCTTATTTGTTAACGTGCCACTACTGGTGTAAGGCTGATTGTTGGTTAACGAAGTCGGCTCCATGTCGGTAAGGAAGAGCTTGGTGGCTGGTGATGAGTCCTGAGCGTGTGGAGGAGTTGCAGTTGTGGCTGGCGGAGCAACACACACGAGCGGTACCGGTACTTGAACCACTGCTGTGAAATATACCGTAGAACTACAGTACTTATACACTGTCTGTCCATCCTCCACACCGTCTCCACCCAGCCAGAGAATAACTTAATCAATGAAGCACATAGCGTTGTTTGTAACGTTGTCGCCTGTGCTATGCAGCCAAGCATTTGAAAGACATTTGACATATGGCCCATTGTACAGGGCATTTTGCTCGGCAGTTCCCCCGCTGTTGTGTTCTCCGTATCAAATTTTTAGATCCTTCTCAGCCAGTGAATTTGTTGAGCTGATCATTATGATGATGATGATGATGATGATATTACTTTCCATTCTTTCCATCCTCTCCAGCTTCCAGTTTCTTTCTCTTCAGGCAGGGTAGGGCCCCTGAAAGCCATCCCTCACGAGGGGGATGGGGGCCTGTGATCCAGGCAATGTCGGTATTTTCGGCTCCGTTTTTTCTTGGAAAACGAAACAATGAGCATTGGTAGGCCTGCACCCGGGCAGGTTTTAGCCAGGGTGTCGGGGGGGAGGGTAGCTCCTGGAAGCGACAACCCCAGATTGTTTGCCGAGAAGCAATTTTTGCACAGTGGTATGGAGGGACACCCGAGAGTTGCACCCAAGTCCCCTGAAGTCCTGGACAACGACGACATGCACGGCCATAGTTGTTGTTTCTTATCTAGGAAATTGCTGTCTTGCACAGTGGTACATCTCCCCCTCGCCAGATTTACGCAGAGTGGGAGTCCCCCGCCCCTTACGATGAAGAGGGCGGAGGCAATGCCGGTGCAAACGACCATCTTTGTTTATGAAGCAATACAAATTTTCGCATAATATTAGACCTCTACCCAGACCTTGTTTTAGCCAGGGGGTACCCCACGGGCTTCCCCCATGAAACACACACACACACACACACACACACACACACACACACACACACACACACACACACACACACACACACACACACACACATATATATATCCCATTGGAGCCCAGTGTCTGCAGAATTGGACAGAACTGGGAATTTTCAAACCTTAATAAAGTAGGGAACCCCCGGGTAGGGACCTATGAGCTTCGTGACTATGAGCCGATAGGCGGAGGGCAGTACGCTTAGGACCCTCCCGGAACGGAGCCTCGCCCAGCAACTCTGGGATCCAATTGGATATATATATATATATATATATATATATATATATATATATATATATATATATATATATTCCTTCAGAATACATCAAAGGTGAGTGAGACTATTAAAGGTGTCCTTTGTCTTGTCAGGGCTAACTGTGATATTATTTGCGTTTGCTCTGAGTATGTAGGTTACATAAAGTCTCCAGCAGTGAAGGGAGGTTCATAATTTGCTGTGTTTGTTATCCCCTCCCTATCCCTTCCTTACTTCATCTTCCTTCCCCCGAATTGCTTCCAGACGACTAAGATATACAATATGTCTTTATCAGGGCCAGTTTTTACCCACTGCCTATCCCATCCTTACTTAATCTACCTCAGAGGCGGGTTAGATTTAGCGGTGGCCTCGGTAGCCTCCCAAGGGTGTGTTTAGTGGAATCGTTAGCGGGATATCGATGAGATGGGAGGGCGGGCTGCAGCAGGTGTGAGGCTTTGAATTATACCCGCCTTACACTCTAAACCACCAATAATACACACATCAAACCCTTTAGTAATGAAGAAGGATATTCTTTAAGACTCGACTATTAGAGTCATATTTTAGTGCTGATAATTCTCCCAGTACATTAAGTTCGGGTTGATGGGCAGCTTCTTGGAGATTTAATCGCTGCTGATTTAGCCTTGACATGTTTATCTCCAAGTGGAAGATTAAGGGTTCTATTACATGTGAGGAGTCGAACCGTCTTCCTGGAATGGACACCACGGCTGTGACTGTATTGAATGATATCCTAGACAGTATATCCCAAAGGAGAACTCTAGATATGATGATGAACGTACAGGCTGCAAGGACAAAGGCAAAGTGCTGTTAAGTACAATTACTAACGTGGGATTTCATACCTGCCCTTTTCCCTAGTCCTTCATTATTTCTCGTCTAGTTGGATGGTTTCACACTTTTTATTTATTTATTTATTTTTGACTGTAAGAGTATTGCGAATGAATGTGAGTGTGCGGATGAGTTAATTGGGAGTGTGTCGTCCTGTCTCGGCTACCTCGCTTTTTTTGGTGGAAGCAGCCTAGGTATATAGATAAAAAGAGTATTACTGTCTCTTGCAAGGACGTCTGCAAACCTGGCTGCTTTAGAATAGTCCTGTTTCTAAATTGTTGTTAATGCTTCGTAGTTTATTTCACCCCGGCAGAAAGACTCTTCGTTTAACCCATGTTTGTGATTAGTGAGCCAGTCTTTGATCCATAAACACAACTCATCCACAAGATTATGGTATTCTAGCTTACAACTCGGTCTCTTATGGGGAACTTAAATCAGAAGGTTTTTAAGAGACGAGAAGGTAGTGGGAGGCGGGTTGGAGGCGAGGGAGTAACCTTTCATGGAAACTGTCTTACTGTCCGACAAGTAGTGCAGGATTGGAAGCAAAAACTGTAACATTTAGTGATATCGGTAATATCTTATTTGGTTGCCGCCCCACACTGCTTCATCCCACCCAATCCTGCCCCACCCAGCCCTGCCCCACACTAATCTATCCCGCCCAGCCCTGGCCCACCCTATCCTACCCCACCCCACCCCACCCCACCCTCATCCTCTGCTATCCTCCATCCTATTCCTCTTCATCCTGCCCTGTTCTCTCTCTCTCTCTCTCTCTCTCTCTCTCTCTCTCTCTCTCTCTCTCTCTCTCTCTCTCTCTCTCTCTCTCTCTCTCTCTCACCCGCCGTGTGTGTGTGTGTGTGTGTGTGTGTGTGTGTGTCATTAGTTCGTGTCGTCTTGTGTGTCTCCCCTTCACCGCTTCACCTTTCCTTCCTCTCCAGGTAAGCCAAACACCTCTCAGAGTTGCCTAATTACCTGGTTGGACCTTAGAATGTGGTGCCGTGACCACTTCATTAATTTACTTATTTCTTTATTTTGTCATCTGTTTATTTATTTTACTTCTCTGTCTTCAGTCACACTGGCTATATACGGATCCTTCCCGCTCCGCCTCCACCCATCCTCCCAGCACCTCTAGTATCTATGAAATTTATAATTTTTACTCTAACTTGGCCCAGATTTTTGTTACTTTGCAGCTTATTTCCCGAAGCTGAGTGGCAGAAAGAGACAATCCTACCTCTCTGTACACTTCATATAGCACTTCTTTGTGACTAGCATCATAATCTAGTGCCAGTCTCCTCGTACAACTCAGCATTCAAGATGGAGCGATGGAAGTTTTTGACCAAGTTAGGGTAAAAGGAGTATAATTAATTGATGCATTCTCTTTCTTCCTTTTCTTTCCTTGATCAGTGCCCTCTTCTCTTACGTCTGTGATACCTGTGTGGTCTCATTAGGATTTTTTTTTTTTTTTTTTTTTTTTTTTTTTTTTTAGCGTCATCAAAGCTCCGCTGAGACATTGATTACCGGGGTTATTGTCAGCGAAGGTACAATGGTGGAATGTGACCTGGAAGATGTGGCTTGAGAAGGGAAAAAGGCTCGTATTCTTGTCGAGTAAGGAAGCTCCCTATCAACTCTTCCTTATCGATTTATTTTTGGTTACGGCTGAATAATATAGTTGTTTACTTTATTTATGAAAATATTTTGATATTCGAATGATTTAAATAACAAAGACTAGGATAGAAAGGTGTAATAAGCAAAATAAGCTGCTTTGGTAAAGGTGTTAGGGAGCTTCCTTACCCGACGAGAATATGGTCCCAAGGAAGGTACTTGGGATTCTATTAAGCACAATGAAGGAGGCGGTGGAGAGCAATTCAGTTCCAGCCGCACCAGCATTATTACCACCACTGAAAGACCTCCATGGGTGATCCCAGATTAGACTCAAGGAACTGCCTCCTTCTACACGTGTAAGGTGTCATAATATACTATAGGATTATGACCTTCGACTGCTGTGATAAGATGAGGCAATAGTACTTTATTTCATTTCAGGCCCAGTCGCAAACCTAAATAAAACAAGAGGGGAAATGATCTGGTTTAACCAAGGTTAATTGATTGGGTTGGCGATGATGAGTTAGGCTACCCTTTACTTAAAGCTTAATTCCAAGTGATAGTGATACTGAAGACGTCTATGAAAAGTAAACAAGCATTACTGAGAGAGCGAGAGAGAGAGAGAGAGAGAGAGGTGGGGGCGGGAGGAATTGGGGTGTTGGCCTATGTCAAAAGCAGACTTCGTAACAATAAGGTTATACTGATTTTTCAGTGAATATTACAGAGAATGTTAGTGAATTACGGTGACACCCTCATACTCATAGAACAGAGATGTGTGAAATAAAGACGTCCACATGTTAAAGTGCGAAATTTGCTCGAGCGAACAAGCTTGCTACTGCTATTTTAGGTTTCTAATGATGTACACATGTTTACAATAGCTATAATACTTTCCGAGATTACCTGGATTTGGTGCATCATGTATCACTTTCTATCAGCGGCATGATGACGAGGTTTGAAAAAAGGTTCGTAGGTAACATCTATCACTTTTACATAAAGTTTCCGACGAGTTGCTTGGATCTGATGTAGCTTTAATAGCTTCCAAGGTAACTAAATATTGGTGCTCATTTTGGAGATTTTTTTAGTTTCTTTCAGGAAAATGGTGACGAA
Organism: Coenobita brevimanus; assembly: GCF_032717465.1. Lineage (NCBI taxonomy): Eukaryota > Metazoa > Arthropoda > Malacostraca > Decapoda > Coenobitidae > Coenobita > Coenobita brevimanus. The sequence goes on along the minus strand of NC_137046.1, from coordinate 620,685 downwards.
AAGAAAAAAATGCATTTAACACCTGTTACTTTCCATAAGCTTTCCAACAGTGTCTGTAGGTTCGCTGTTGCTGTAATAATTTTCGAGATCACTGTTTTGGTGCTATGATCTACCGTCCTTCTGTATGTTATGTTAGCTTATTCACTTCTCCCTCCTGAACTATGACATCAGAAAACCGGTGTATTTCCCTGTGTGTTCCTCTCCCCATACTCATACTTGCTCCCTTTCATTGCAACATTCCTTCCTGATATGTGTTCCTTACAGTCCTCCCTCTCATACCACACACAGTCCTACTCCCATCCCTCTCACAATGCCCACCCTTTATCATTCTCTCCTCCTGCTTCGTCTCTGATCCTCCACCCCCTGTCAGAACACACTCCCTCCTCAAATCTCTCCCTGTCCCTCCCTATCATCACAGACGCCCCCCCTCACCCCTCCCTCACCACCCTTCACAGAACCCAATCCCAGAGTAGCAGGAAAATGGAATGGTGTTGATTGTGACTAGGTAGGGGTGCGATAGAGAGATGATGTGTGGTGTGTCTATAGTCTTAAGTGGATTCGGAAATACCATTTTAAGTAGTCGTCAGCAATGTACTTCTCCATCTACCTTGGCTCACCTGCCGTCTTTCATTCCATCCTAATCAGCATTCCAGCGCGTACTCTTCCAACTACTCTTCATCATTCCCTCTTTAGCAGCCTTCCGTTATATAATCTCCCACGTTATCTAGGCTGTTCTTTTATCATTCATTCCTTTCTTATCATCATTCCACATTATACTCCTTCAACCACATCTTAACACCTTTATTCCGACGTCCTTTTTTTTTTTCTTTTAGTTTATTCGTGTTACTTCTAGAAAATCTTATTCAGCCTAATGGCCTTCCGTACTGAAGAGGTTAATTAAAGCTACAGCTAACCCTTTCAGTTCCAGAAGTCTCTCATAAACCGAATAGAAGCGTCTGGAATTAGCAAGAATAAAGGATGATATACGTCTTAGGAGTGACGATGTTGTGCAGTTTTCTAACCTGTACAGTAATCCATTTCACAGTCCAGCATCCATCGTTAAATTTGTCATCTTTTTTTTATTTTTTTATTAATATCTTCAGTATTATGATGCCTTCCTTATTTAATTTCCGCCACTGCCAGACGATTCTCTGCAGCTAAGGTAGGACTTGTCGTGGTAAAGGGGTTAATGGATCTTGTGCCTAACCTTTGTAAAAGCAGACGCCTCTCTTAATCCCAATGAAATCCTCTGGTGGTAGCAAGTGTGCACAAGGCGGAGCACTCAGAGACCAGTATTCCCGTTGGATTAGGAGGTACCCTAACACCTCGTCCTCACGGGTTCATTTTTGGATTCGGCTGGTTAATATCGTTTTATACGTTATATTCGCAGAGTATGATAATTAAGAATAATTTAAGCAACATAGAAGGGGATGGCAAGGTGTAACAAACCATTAAATCGCTTAGGAAAAGGTGTTAGGGAGCTTCCTTTCCCGATGAAGACACATTCCAGAATCGAGCCCCCTCACTCTACATTGTGTCTAAGGGCCAAGTATTTTATTTTGTCCTGTGACCTTGACCTTAAGCAGGTTGTCCTCGTAATCGAATTACTTCATTCTTGTCTGAGCCTCAACCCTTCCACTAAGTTTGGTCCAAATCAGATCAAAACTGTTCCGGTTCACCTTCCTTTGGGACTTTGACCATATTGTACTTAAAACCGAATGTATTCAGTCTTTTCACCGAAATTGGTCCAAATGGAGCAAGAATTCTTTGAGTTACAGAGTTGAATAAATGACCTGGCCTTGTGACTGTGACCTTTGATATATTGTTTTCAAAAGCGAACCCTTCCATAAAGATTAGTTTTATTTATGTGAAATTTATTTTCCATCTGTCCTTGACCTTTTGACGTATTTTCTCAGCAACAATAGGTAAATTCCTTGGCTGACCGCCTACCCTTCCACCATGCTTGGTTAGATAGATATTGTTGGTGTTCAAACAATAGTTACTCCGAGGGGAAAAAAAAAATTGTCACTGTTTTGAGACATGCTTGACAAAACGAATAAAATATTGGCAATATGGCGATGTACAGATGCCATACTAAAGAAGAGACATGGAGAAGTGACACAAATTTAGTAGATAGGAGAAAAGGGGACATGGAGAAGAAGCCACTTAGAGACAGAGAGAGATACACACATTTGTACTCTATTCTTACCCTCTGGTGATATTAGGTTATGAAGGACCTGTCGTAGTGGAGAGGTTAGTAAGTCTCCATTAGTTCATTTACTACGAGTGAGTTCCTTTTAGTTCCTGCCACCCTCTGTCTATTCTTATAACCTTGGAAGGACCTCTCGCACTGAAACCTGTATTACTTTAGTAGTCGTAGGAGCACACCAGAAGCACCATCAGTCTCCTTTAATTCGTTATCAAAAGTAATTTCCCCCGTCCAATTTTAGCTTTCGTAATGGTTGTGCCCGATACTGTGTGTTAGGGGATGGTAAGCAGTGTGGGGCAGTAGGATGCAATTTGGGGGCAGTGTGGTGGCCCTCATGGCAGTGTGAGACAGTGTGGTGTAGTGTGTGTGTGGCAGCCTGAGATGATGTATACAGTGGGAGGTAATTTGAAGTAGTGTGATCCAGTGTGGCAGCCTGAGACAGTGTAGATAGCGTGATGAAATTCGATGTAGTGTGAGACAGTGTGGTGTAGTGTGTGGCAGCCTGAGACAGTGTAGATAATGTGAGGCAATTCCAGGTAGTGTGAGACAGTGTGGTGTAGTGTGTGGCAGCCTGAGAGAGTGTAGATAGTGTGAGGCAATTCCAGGTAGTGTGAGGCAGTGTGGTGTAGTGTGTGGCAGCCTGAGAGAGTGTAGATAGTGTGAGGCAATTCCAGGTAGTGTGAGGCAGTGTGGTGTAGTGTGTGGCAGCCTGAGAGAGTGTAAGTAATGTGAGGCAGTGTAAGCCATCCTGCATCATGCACTCCTCCTCTCCCCGACGCTCTAACTAATAATCCTGGATAAGTGTTTTGTTGTTGACCTCTTAACACGGCTTTGCTTGCACACACATACAAAACAATGATACATCCACCAGGCAACTCGTAAATCATTTTCTTTATAATTATCCTCTCAATCGCTCAGCTATCTATCTATCTATCTATTGCCAGACGCCTCACTCCCGTTTGGAGTGGCCACAAACAAATCGCCTCCAAGTCGCCCTGTCCCCCGCCATTTCACTCCCCTGCTCCCAACTCACCCCCTTCTCTCGTATACCTCTCCACCCCATCCCTCCATCTCATCCTCGGCCTCCCCCTCCCTCTTTCCCCCTCCACCTCACTCACATACACTCTCTTCGTCAGTCTTTCACCCTCCATCCTCTCCACATGGCCAAACCACCTCAGTGTGTTCCTCATAACGCTTCCTATCACATCCACAACACCACAACGCTCCTTTATATCCTCATTCGTCAGCCTGTCTCTCCATGTGACTCCACAGGCTCCTCTTAAATAACTCATTTCCACTGCTCTCACTCTTGACTTGTGTCCTTCCAACAACGTCCAAGCTTCACTTCTGTACGTTAGAGTTGGCATCACAATACTGTCATGTAGTAACTTTTTCACTTCCATGCTCACTTCCCTGTTTCTTAAAACTGCTTTCAAAGAACCAGCAACCTTTCTTCCCTGCTGTACCCTTTCAAGCACTTCATCCTCCAAACCTCCATCCTTAATCATCACACTACCCAAGTACTTAAACGTACTCACATTTTCCAATTCCTCACCATCCAACCTCGCTGTACATTCACTGACTTCACCTCTCTCAAAGACCATCACTTTACTTTTCCCTACATTCACCTTTAGATTCCGTTTCTTACACACACTCTCAAACTCATCCACCAAGCCTTGCAGCTCCCCTTCGTCTTCACTCAACAACACAGTATCATCTGCAAACAACAGTACAGAGAGTTTCCAAACACTATCCTCTCTCACCAGGGCCACTCCAACATCCACTACCCTACCTTGTACCTCTTTTATTACCCCATCCATGTACAGATTGAACAGCCATGGAGACATGACACATCCCTGTTTCAACCCAACTTTCAAAGAGAAAAATTCACTTAGTTCACCATCCACACGCACTGCAGCCTTCGCACCATCGTACATACTCTTCACAGCATTCAACAACTTCCCATCTACTCCATATATTCTTAACACTCTCCACAATCCTTGTCTATCCACCCTGTCATATGCTTTCTCCAAATCCATGAAAGCCGCATACAACTTCTTTCCCTTCTCTAGAAACTTTTCCACTAAAGATCTGAGAATGAATATCTGATCTACACAACCTCTTCCCTTCCTAAAGCCTCCCTGTTCTTCTCCAACTAATTTCTCTGTTCTTTCTCTAACTCTGTCAATAAGTATCCTACCATACACTTTTCCTATTATACTAAGAAGACAAATGCCCCTATGATTACCACACACTTCTTTTTCCCCTTTTCCTTTGTACAAGGGAATAATTATACCTGACTTCCAATCCTCCGGGACTCTACCTACCTCCCAGGCCAATCTGCACATCTTCCACATCCATTCTACTACTGTCTCTCCCCCATGCTTCAGCATTTTACTACACACTCCATCAATTTCTGGGGCTTTCCCTGATTTAACTTTCTTCATTGCTTCCACAACTTCTATCCTACTGATTTCTTCCTGTCTTCTCACCTCCCTCCTTCTCCCAGCCATTCCCCAGCCACTTATACTCGCATTACTTCCATCCTCTACGTTCAACAATTCCTTAAAGTGTTCTCTCCATCTGCTCACTTTTTCTCCCTTCTCCACTAGTAATCTACCATTTTTATCTTTCACTCCCCTGCTAACTTCACTTCCACCCTGTCTTACTCTTTTCACCTCTCTCCAGAACATTTTCTTACAGTCCCTCAGCTATATTCCATTATTCACTAGCCTGTCACATCGTCTCAGTGTCTGCCTATCCAACCAAAGAAGCAATCAGCACACCTGAACATAACATGCACTAATATATATTCCCTGCCAGCCCAAGTGTGATCATGTGAATATACTAAAGTTTTGACTGTTAATTCAGTTCTTTAAAGCTTAAGGGTCTAATGTAGCAAATTGCAAACAAGGTCAATGTTTTTTATTACCTCCACCAACGGAGTTGGAGGAGGTTATGTATTTACCCGTGTTTGTGTGTTCGTTTGTCCGCACGATACCTCCAAAAGTTCTCAGTAAGTGTCAATGAAATTTTGTCGAAGGGTGAGCCATGGGCCAAGAAAGAATTTATTAAATTTTGGGGCGGATCTGTATCCTGATCCGGCTCTTGCAACGGCACTGACGAAGGTATGCGCTCTGAGTACATTCTAGTTGTGTGTGTGTGTGTGTGTGTGTGTGTGTGTGTGTGTGTGTGTGTGTGTGTTTGTGTGTGTGTGTGAGAGAGAGAGAGAGAGAGAGAGAGAGAGAGAGAGAGAGAGAGAGGGGTAAGAAAGGGAGACTTATGGGGAACTGAACAAGCGATGTTTGTTACACTGCCCCAAGCGACTTCCTCAGTTAATCCAGCTTTTCTCCTTTTCACTTCATTCTTTTCTCTTTTCCTTGTCTCCTCCACCTCCTCTTCACCTCAGTTATATTCCCCAAACTCTAGAGGGAAAATTCAAAAGGCGAAACTCCAAAGGTCTTAAGCAAGGAAGGAAGTTGATGAGAAAACAGGAGTATATATCGCAAGGGAAGAGGCTATTGGGAGGCTCCTAAGTCCACAAGATAGAAATGCCTTGTGGTGGTCGGACCTTAGGAGAGACTGAGTAGGGAGGAATATGTGAGGGAGGCCAAGATTGAGGCAGAGACGGAATGAGGGAGAGCGTATGACAGAGGGTGGCTTATCATAGGAGGAAGGGGGATATTTACTCTGTTGAGGTGTAAATATAAGCAATTTGGTTAGGGTTGTCAGACCCAATCATCGCGGACGTACTTCCTACAAAAAGGGTTAAAATTGAATAGTTATTCATTCGACTACTTTAGCTTTTAATTCTAAAGGGCAACATGAAACGTCAACTCTGGATTTGTAAATGTTAAGCTTTAAGTAGGCTGTAGTGGCCAACGGTTTTTATGAAGGCTGTAACACTGTTTTGAGGTTTTTATATCAGTTCTTGCTGTTATTGCTTAACCCTGTTCTGTCTGGCCGAACAGACCCGTCGACCGTAAGTAAGCAAATGTTTCTGAGGGGCCATCCTACAGGTACAATACAGTAGAAATACCATGTAGGGATCCGGCGCCCCCTTGCGGTACACAGCGCCTTACCAGGGTCGGTCCAGGGTCCATCTCACTTCGAGGTGTAGGGAAATATGTGGTTTGACTTCAGGTGGACGCTGCAGCCGCACCACCCAGGGTTCCCAGCGCCACCACGTGTAGGCTCTCCGTCAATGCCTATTATACCAGTAAAGGCAAGAATCACACTAGTCTCTGGTTATTTCCTGCCTGCTTACCCCACTGTCCCCGCATTAGTCTCCTTATCACCTGTTAAAAAAACGATGAGGTTATACTGTATAATCTCCCCGCCAGACAATACTCCATTCACAAAACCTTCTGAATGGCCGAGCAGCCAAAATGGGTAGGATGTTATGGCCGCATCAGCGTAGTGGTGGCCAATTTGTCAACATGGTAGTGGCCAGTGGTTGGTGTGTTTACGGTAAGGTTGTAAGGGCTGTTGTCGGGGGGAAGGAAGGAAGGTTTTAAGGGGTGGGTACTGCTTCATGCTGCATTCTCATAGTGGTATCTGACGTGTCGAATTTGTCTCTAACCGATGCATCTGTCTGTCTATCACTATACGAATATATGTATTTATGTGTGTATGTGTTTAAGTATCTATCATTACTTAGGATGGGGAAACGGTGGAGAGGGGGGGATGATGAATGACTTGAGAAAACAGTGTAAGGAAGGATGAGAGCTTCTCGGAATAGTCGCCAAACAGCTCTGTGGTGCCAGCGCCTTTAGCCAGCTCAGTTTGTAGGCAGCCTCTGTGATATACCAGGCAAGTGGGTGAGATAAAAAGTGATGATTAACGCTGATGGGATGAGTGGTTTATGATGGTGTGTGGTGTGGCGATTAACTAGGCCACTGTTAGTTGTTACTATGATAAAACTGAGTGATTCTGGCCGTGTTTGGGTTTTATGACAGGATTTGCTGGGGCCACGAAGCACTATGCAATAAATTCTTCAGTTTAATGACATCGACCTTATCTTTTTCTTGATACGCTAAACAGTTTTATTATTATCGTGGGAAACATAGTATAATGAAAGTTCTTAGTGACGGTGAAGATACTGTAAGTGGCAACAAGTAAACATTGTGTATTCTTAACCATGAAGTTTTTGCTTCACAGTGACGCGAAAAGAAAAAAAGTTACATTCGTGTGAGACAGGGAGGGACAAGTTGAAGATGAAGAAACAAATTACCTTAGATTGTTTTCTCAGATGCTTTACAGTAATAACCAGTGAGCAGACACCACCATGAATGTCTTTATCGTGTACCGTTTATAAGTAATATGATGTATAAATGTATTCGATAGATTCTGAAGGCGTATCATATGAGAGAGAGAGAGAGAGAGGGGATACTTAGCAAAGATACATGATTACAACATGGCAGAAACTGATGATAGGGGTCACATTATCTCCTCAATGCCAGGCAGTTCCGTCATAGTAACTCTTGACTAAACAGGTTCTGGTCTCTCTCTCTCTCTCTGGCTGAGTATTAGGGTGCTGTGTTCCGTAAATCCCGCCATTGTTATTCAGTCCAACTCACATGACATCTTTACCAAATACCCATGTACGGTACACAGTCACAAACTACATATATTTCCTGCGATAAAAACAGACCAAAACAAAACCTGATACTCCCTTCATTTGTTAGTCCGATAAGATTGTTCTGATTCCGATTCACTTTGAGAACAGTCGAATCTGGAAGGAAACGATTCACATCTTCAATGAAACATCCTGCAAAATCGAGATCGCTTTTGTTCGGAGTAAAAAAAAAAAAAAAAAGAAATGTAGGCCCGTATGGAAGATGAGGCAAGTTGGGAAATGAAAAGGAATGCCGTAATAATAATAATAATGATAATAATAAGGCAATAGATGAAGCAGAAAGGGATAAAAGAAGGAACAGGGAGGTTCGGAGTAAACTTTGGATTATATCGTTTAGTATGATATCGGTCAGGTTATTCAGATCTCTACAGTCTTTGATAATATTAATGTACTCGTATCCCAGTTAAATGAAGTTGAAATCTGCCTGTCGTGAAGCTGTGTGCTGGAGGGAGTGTTGGAATGCACTTACCTAGAATATATGTTTGCTAATGTTTTGGTATGCAGCAGTTGTTCCTTTAACGTGTTGGATATTAAATCTCATAAGACTGATCGCGGCAATAGCGGATGTTGCTTTCACTCATTTATTGCAAACATTTAATCACCGTTAAAATAAAACCTACTTACCATTACATTCCACAGCTGACTGACCTTGAAGTGTATCTAATAATAATTACTGTATAACGTACTATCCCTCCCCTCCCCCCATCAGGTTAAGAAAATAGTATACATCTATTTCTGCCGGCCAGCGTCGGGGCTGTAGATCAAGGCTGCCAACCGTTCCAAATGTTACATTAGTTAATTTGTATTATGAACCATTTTCCTAAGTATAACTGAGTAACTGTAAGTTATACATTTTAACCTAATTTTTAGAATCATTGTATAGTCAGTAAGTGCATTTTGGAGCGACTTTGATAGTGATACTGAAAGTGCATGGTTACGCATCGTGGTTGGGCGCCGACCAGTGTTGCAAATTTAGCTGTTTTTTTTCTAACTCTAAAGGTTTTAAATGCAGTTTAGCGGGTAAAAATGTACAAGTTATCGTGTATCGGGCGTTTTTTTTTTTTTTTTTACCTTGTAGATTTTTTTTTTCATTTGATTGTCCTCATCTGTGATTTTTAACTACTTTTGAGACGAAGCTATCGCATTTCTATCATTTTCACTTGGCGACACTGCCGATAACAGCAACGACAATGCGAACGGCGATTCGGCGAACGCAAGCGGCAAGCCTCAGTTATGCGTTAGTATTGGTAGAGTGTGATGCAACTCTGCTGCAATTACCAAGGCTATTTTTGAAGATGAACTGCAAGTGTGCTGCCTCCGTGCTCGCTACAGTGCAAACATAACACTTATAAAACCCCTTGACGTGGAAAGGCGGTGACGGAATATAGTGGTGAAGAAAAAAAAAAAAATGATGTAAAGGGGCAATAAATGGTCTGTCACCGGCCTGACATGAATTTGTTGGACGCATCTTGGTACTGCGGATGATGCCTGTGTGGCGAGACCAGTGATGGAATTGGCAGGCTGGAGGTTGTGCAGGTTAGTGTTACTGTGATGGTTATATTATGGAGGTATGGATCTTTGGAAATTATTAGTAAGTATCGTTTGTTTTTGTCAAGAAAACTTGTTTATAGGTAGGGTCAGTGTCTTACGGCCGTATTATTATTATTATTATTGTTGTTGTTGTTGTTATCTTTATGTAGTGGCAGTAGTAATAGTAGTAGCAACAGCGGCAGCCACCAGATGAGAGGTAATTTTCGCCGAGAACATCATGGAAGAAAACTTGCTAAAATATAAATTATAGAAAAGACGTCTGTATACCCCATTCTTGAATTGTAGTTTACTAAATAATTACTTTTTGAAGCAGCAACTCACTCATATGGTTGGCATTTCCCTGGTATTCTTTTCAAACCAGCGCTAGATTTTTATTCAGTTGGTAATGAGACATAGGAACCTGAGAGTTAATAAGGGTTACTATAGCCGTCTCATGATCGGGACTACTATAGTATTGTCCTCCAGCTGACGGAAAACCAATATTTAGCCGAGAGTCCTGGGTGCCTTGAGGTGGTAATGTCCTAAAGCTCAGTATTACCATCTATCTATCTATTGCCAGACGCCTCAATCCCGTTCGGGGTGGCCACAAACAAATCGCCTTCACGTCGCCCTGTCCCCGCCATTTCACTGCCCCGCTCCCAACTCACATCCCCCTCTCTCATATACCTCTCCACCCCATCCCTCCATCTCATCCTCGGCCTCCCCCTCCCTCTTCCACCCTCCACCTCACTCACATACACTCTCTTCGTCAGTCTTTCAACCCTCCATCCTCTTCACATGGCCAAACCACCTCAGTGTATTCCTCCTAACGCTTCCTATCACATCCACATCCACACCACAACGCTCCTTTATATCCTCATTCGTCAGCCTGTCTCTCCATATGACTCCACAGGCTCCTCTTAAATAACTCATTTCCACTGCTCTCACTCTTGACTTGTGTCCTTCCAACAACGTCCAAGCTTCACTTCCATACTTTAGAGTTGGTAACACAATACTGTCATGCAGCAACTTTTTCACTTCCATGCTCACTTCTCTGCTTCTTATCACTGCTTTCAAGGAACCAACAACCTTTCTTCCCTGCTGTACCCTTTCAAGCACTTCACCCTCCAAACCTCCATCCTTACTCATCACACTACCCAAGTACTTAGCCTAAACGTACTCACATTTTCCAATTCCTCACCATCCAACCTCGCTGTACATTCACTAACTTCACCTCTCAAAGACCATCACTTTACTCTTCCTTACATTCACCTTTAGATTCCGTTTCTTACACACTCTCCCAAACTCATCCACCAAGCCTCGCAGCTCTCCTTCGTCTTCACTCAACAACACTATCATCTGCAAACAACAGTACAGGGAGTTTCCAAACACTATCCTCTCTCACCAGGGCCACTCCAACATCCACTACCCTACCTTCTACCTGTTTTATTACCCCATCCATGTACAGATTGAACAGCCATGGAGACATGACACATCCCTGTTTCAACCCAACCTTTAGTATTACACCCAGACAAAATTGATCGATTTTGCTTCTTGCTGATTGATTACTTGGTTGTTACTGGTCTGTTAGGAAAGCCTGATTGTTTGCTTGATTGTGATTATTGTTATTATTAATAGTTTGGTGTGATTTGGTTGGTTGCCTTGTTCTGGTTATTATTATTTATTTTTACTGCTACTACTACTACTAGTACTACTACTACTACTACAACAATTATTATTATAATTATTATTATTGTTGCTTTACTTGAAATTTGTGGCATTAGAACGCGTTAACTGTATATAGGTATATGTAGAGAGAGAGAGAGAGAAAGAGAGAGATTATGGGAGTCCCGTCTCCTCAGCATGATAGATTGGGAATCAAATTAGGATTAAGATAACATTTCTAGTATCGTCTCAGAATCTCCTGCTCCTCCATATAACCCATGAGTTCCTCTTGTCTCCTCCATTCACCTTCCACCTCATCTCTCCAAATCTCCCTCATACTCTTCTCCAGACATCACTTAAACTAATCTGTCTCCTGTCTCCTCCTCCCCCAGGTCCTCATTCTCCATCACTGCACATCTGTCACCCTTCCACACCCAGCTCACTCTCCCTTACTCCCCTGATCTCCACCCAAGCTTTTTTCCTCCACAGTCCATTCACTTGTTTATCCTCCTTCCCCATCCTATCTCCCTTCCATTTATTCTCCCTTCTGTCACACTTCACTCACTATTCTCTTCTCAATCCCCACCCAACTTTCCTTCCTCCATAGACAGCATACTCACTCTCCTTCTCCGAGTCTTCTTTTATAAACCTTTCTTTCTCTGTACACAGCATAATCGGTCTACTTCTTTGACTTTTCATTCATAAACCTTTTTGATGTTCTTTCCTCCCTCCCGACTCGCCCCTATTTCCTCTCTCCCACTCACCTACTCTTCCTCCTTCCATGTCCCACCCACTATACCTCCTTCCCTCTCTTTCACCCACTTTTCCTTCATCCCCATCTTCTCCATCTCCCCCACTCTCTTCCATCCAAATCCCACCCCTCTCCGTTCTTTCGTCCCACTCATTCCTTTCTTCCTCGTCTCCCCACACCCCACTCTTACTGCAGTATTGATAGGGTGACTAAGCTATGTCGAGATGCCGTGATAGTGCCGAGTGCCGTATAATTAATCAGTTAGGGAACACTTACACGAGATTAGTGATGGTAGTTAGACGGGGACGTGCGTCTGACTGTAAAGGATGGAAGCTGTTGGAAGGGCCTCACCTCTCATTCCTTCTGACACTTTCTTCCTCCCCATTCACTACCTTTATCTTATTCTGTTTCTTCCCTCCACTCCCTCATCCTTCTATCACTTTGCCTCAAGCTCATCCTTTCATTTCACTTTTAATTTTCCACGGTATTTCTTCTCCTCCTTTCCCTCCTCACTGACTCCCTGCCTGCCACAGGGGAGCAGCGACTCACTCCACTGGACGGCCCTGCTGGGGTGGTTGCCTGCCTGGCGGTTGATTGGTCTGCTTGGCCACAGAGACAGGGACTACTCTTTTCCCTTTGCATCTTCTTTCTCCTGTCCCCTTTCATTCACTCTGCTCTATTTTATTTTATTTTTTTTTTTTGTCCCTCTGTCTTTCTCAAGACCTTGGGTAAAAACATTGTACCATAGTTCTACATTCCCTCCCAGTCTGTCTTCTTTTGTACACTCTTAACCCTGTCCTTTATCTTGTCAGTGTTCAAATTCTTCTCCCCTCATCCACTTTCCTAGCGGCAGTCCATATTAACTCGACCAGTTGACCAGCACAAATCGGTATGGTAACAGCGGTAGAATGGTGTGCACAAGTCCATTTCTTACCCTAGCTTGTACGGTACCGTACTGTAAGTCTGTTATCTAATGGTGATGGCTTTTGATCCTGATGTTTAGCTGGCTCAGGTTCAGTTGGTAATCATTAGGTTGCAGAGTGATTTAGGATGTGCTTTAACCCCAAATACCCACCTATCATGCACTGCTGCTTCATGCCATAACGGGCGGGTTTAGGTCAGAGCAGGTTATCATTTCTGCCAGAAAGACCAGTGTGAGTACTTGGGCCTATCAGAACGCTTTATGTGTCGGGCTGTCGGTGGTTGCCTTCCATCGACCCCAGGACGTAATACCACAGTGTGAACAGTGAAGTTTGTTGGAATGTTATGTGTATAGGGCGTTGCCTACCGTCGACCTTGGGAGGGAGCATCGTTGCAGTGACATGTAGAAGCTTTGTGACCATTGCTAAAGTCATCATCCTTAAGCAGGGGACTAGGCCAGAACTCCAGAGTCCTGAAACCTGGCTCACACTCTCACACCTTTACACGTATTCTTCCTTACCAGTTTTTGCATTACTTGTCCTAGTGGGCACAACAACTCTTGTAAAGTATTTGCTTGGTTTTGGCACACTTGTTTGATTCCAAGTAAAACTGTACCAGGGCCAACCACAATATAGGAGTTTCGTACGAGGGAGCATTGTGTTAATTGAATCTAGAAAGCGATTTAGTTTCATCATGCATAATTACGGCTCTGAGACTCTGAGTAAGCAGAAGGCAATGTGACTCAGGTGATTAAGAGCTAGTAACATAGGAATGAAGCGAGTAGCGGAAAGAATGAAGTGAGTAACAAAAGCTAGATGAGTGGAAAGGGTATCATGGTATCTGAGATTAAACAGTGGTTGGAGTATCAGTATGGTGCTGGCTGAACGAGCCATTGAAAGGGTTATACCGGTACTGCGTTAAATACTTAGGAGAAATTAGATGGCCAAATGTGTCTACCAGAATACAGGATAATGAATGAGTAAAAGGAGGGTCAAGTCAGGAATGAGTAGTAGTAGAGTGGTTAACAGGCAGGAGTAAGACAACCCAAGTTCACCATGAAGCTTAATAACCTGTTGAAAGAATACAATAGAATAAGAACATTGGCAGTGAATTTGCAAGCTAAGGCACCAAAAACATTACAACCCATCAGAAAGGAAGGTGCGCTATGAATTAAATTAACCAGTGAATGGACGTCACAAAATATAAGACTCGGAGTGAATTTTGGGAACTGAGTACACACCACAAAAATATTACTGCTTCAGAACCAGTAATTTTTGAGTCAGACACAGGATATATATTGATGGTGATGGGCAGCCAGTGGTCGTAAAACTGGACCAACAGAAGCAAAGGTTTCATCCCGGAAAAAAGAGAGAGAAGTTGTATCAGAATAAGGGGCAGCTGTTTACTAGACTAAATAAGACAGAATTGGGTATAGTGTAAATAGATGAAAACAGAAGCACCCAGATTAAAGGAAGATAGATTAAGTAAGTCAGGGTAAGATATACGATAAGAACATAACAGGTGCCAGAGGTGAAGATTAAGACAGATAAACTCAGTTAGAAAAGGAAAGGTTAGACAGAGAGAATGAGACATACAAAAGGACCAGTAGGAAGAGAAGGAGAGGGTAGAAAGGCAAGAGGCGATGAGGAAGAGAAGTAAATCGAGGATAGGAGGAGAGGTGGTGGTTGTGTTGGTCGTCGTCATCATTTTCATCTTCGTGTTTTTTCACCCCCTTCCCTGTATAATAGATAATACGTATTATTAGAATTTCATCTGTTGAAGTATTTCCTACCTTCTGTGGCCTCTATGTCAACAAGCTGTATATTGGTGATTAGGCTCCTTTAGTTCTCTGTATTTGCTCCGCCTGGCTGACTCCCTCCTGAACATAATTTTTCCCCATTCTCGTACCTTGTACAGCTTTCTGTCTTGCTGGAAGTTTGCTGTCGTTCATAACTCGATCCTAGTGCTCTGTCATGAAATTGCTGTCTTATTATGAATTCCCTGACAGAAGGGTTTAAATAGAAAAAGCGTTCTCATAATCATCTTTCTGGTTGTCTGTATGGTCCTGTTAAGGTCTTTTTCTGGTCATTCACCGTTCTTCTCAAACTCTTGGCCATATACCTTTCTGAACGTACTCGGTAGGTAAATTTTTGCTCTAGTGTTCGTCATACCCAATTCCGTCCATTAGCCAAGTCTGGCACATATTTGGAATTTTAAAGGTGCCGTCTACAGCTTCCATGCATCAGTCTGTACCCGCCTTACAAATTTTCTTCGTGGTTGTATTATGGCCACTTTTTAACATGGTAGTTGTTTGTAAAACTTTGATAACTGGTGTTCCTTAGGTTTCTGTCTTTTCGCCAAGACATGTCATTCGTTAAGCTTTTGGGCTGCATTCTTTGTCCACCAGCATTTCATTTTGATGATTCCACCATCCACTTTTCCATCGGCTTGTGTAAGTAAGGTTAAGCTTCTCTGGTTACTAACTGAATGGTGGGTATTGTTGTGTAGTGTAATAAATTTGCATATAAAGGGTTGGTTGACTTTCCTTCTGTACCCTTTCTGTCCCATCCATTTCCACTACTGTCCACCCACTTACATTTTGTCGCTCCATCTCTTCATCAGCCCGTCCCTACATCCCTGTTGTCTTGTTCTCTCCGACAAGGAGAGTATGCGTTCACCCCAGTTTTTTATTTGTTTGTTAGTTTGTCTGTTAGCAGAATTACTCAAAAATTTCATGAGAGATTTGGACCAAATTTGGTGGGTAGATAGCCCATGTCCCAGGGAACAATCGATTGACTTTTGGGACCGATCCGGATGGTATTACAGATTCTGTATCCGGAAAACGCTTTTTGCGAAACCCTGATCATTGATAAGAAAATCTAACCCATTATGAAGAATGGTTTGGAAATTACGTTGCCCTTGTCAGAGAGATGCACTGCACTGAGTGCCCCTCTGGTGATTATTTTGTTTACTTGATTTATCTGAGCTTATATTCTACTTCTCGTTATCATTCCAATGTTTATCCAGGTCTCTCTCTCTCTCTCTCTCTTTCTAACAGTTTTACTTCTGTGTTAATAAGCGGATCATATATAAGAGTGGTTCGTTGTTAAAGTGACCAGTTATTTTGTCATTTATGACCAGACAACCAGTACAGTATCAGTATTACCAGTTGAGTGAGCTGTCTCAGAACGTTAAGAGGAAAAAATACATATTCCACAGAAACTTCATTTATAGTTTAATTATTGAGTCACTATTGCGAATAAGAAAATTATATACGGTACATTAGTCTAAGCTGTAAAAGTGCCAGAAATTATATACCGCAGCAAAGAAGGATAGCTAACCGCCTAGTGTAATGGGTAAAATATGGTACTATAAGCTGATGCCTTGATCACCTCCCTACCTTCATCCCTCCACTGCGGTGTTCCAGCTTAGATACTGTAGAGTTTAGGCTAATACTCGATGGCTGTGCTAAGCTGCAAGAAATTTTACTATCCCTAGTGAGAGCATTAAAAACAAGCTTATTTAATCCATTCCTTTCGATGATCATACCAAGAGGTTCTGTTCAAGCTAACACCATACCGATCTATGTAGCTTAGAGAAATCCGTAATGTCAAACGGAGAGAATAGCTTCCATAAATCGAAAAGCATAGTTTTGTAGGTAATTATTTAATAATTAGTTCTGGGTGGGAATTTAATCCAGAATCAGATAGTCTTGTAGAGTTTCCATACATTTGTCATTTCATCCTTACCTCTTAACCTCTTCAGGTCGTTGACGTATTGTGTATTTTATTCTCGCTTTCTAGAGACGGGTCCATAAATTAGGATGCATGACTCTAAGAAATAATTTAGACAAATTCTGCTTGGTAATAAAAAAGATGAATTTTGATATATTTGCCACTCCATCCCATCATTTATGCCATTCAGTGGAATGACGTAAAATATCTTACCTTATCCTAGGTGTCTCGAGACGATTTTTTCTGCATGGGAAGGCATTATATATTGAAGGGTTTAATCATGATATATCTACTTCTTACGGCTCGATAAGTCTCTCCTAAGTTGAATATATTTGTCTGGAGGTACTAAGAGTATAACGTTAACTCCTTCACCCCTTTCGCGTATTCATCATAATAATAATGCTCTCTAGACGATTTCATTAGGTTTGGGAGAGCCTCCTCGAAGCACAAGGGCAAGATATAGCCTTCAGTAACCCGTGAAATTCGTGAAACCTGTCTTTTGGTTTAAAAAAAAAAGTATGTAGCATGAACATAACTGAATAGTTTGTCACGGTAAACGGTATGTTATTTTTTGCTATTCGTACCTAATGCAGTTTTCCTTTAGCAAGTTTGATTGACCCATAATTTCATACCGGTATGTATTTGGCTGGTTATTGATATATCAAAAAACAGAATAGGTTATATGCCAGTAGCTGACAAAAACAAGATTATACCGGGTACTGTAATGTGTGTGTTTCCCTTTGGCTGATGACTGTGTGTGTGTGTGTGTGTGTGTGTGTGTGTGTGTGTGTGTTTATATCGGAGTAAGGCACAGTGAATATCCCACACATGTGCATCCTTACTTTTATCTTGCAGTCTAATAACCTTCACTAAACAATAATGACAGCCATCAACATTTACATGATGACATCCATGGTGGTCAAGATGAAAGTTCTCCGTGGCGCCACAGCCCTTCAGAATTTGATGTCATTGAATATATATCTGAAAGATGAGGGTGAGGGTCAGCATGAGGATGGTGCTGTGGGTGGGGGTGGGCATTAGGGTGTGGATTAGGATAGTGGTGGATGTGGGGGTGGGGGTAAAACTGCGAGTGAGTGTGGTATTGAGGGTGGGGTTGAGAGTATTGGTAAGGGTTGTGGTGGTGGTGGAGGTGTGGAGATGGGTTGTGGTGGTGATAGGGGTATGGATAAGGGTTGTGGTGGTGGTGGGGATGGAGGCGATGGTGTGGATAAGGGTAGTGGTGATGGTGGGGATGGGAGTGGTGGTGTGAGCGTAAGGGTGCGTGTGGGGATGGAGGTAAGGGAGTGTGCGGGGGTGGGGGTGAGGCTGGAGTAGAGTGGGGATGTGGTTGTTGTTATAAACTCTCTCTCTCTCTCTCTCTCTCTTGATGTATTCGCACGCTCTGGACATCTCATCTGATCCATTATACTGAGATGTTTAAGTTTGTTATTTATAGCACGGTGGGCGAGGTGTGTGGGGGGTGTCGGGAAGGATGTAGTGTGGTATGGTGCAATATGATTCGATATGGTACTCAACTTTACAATATGGTGCAGTATGTGTTATGCTAGAGTGCAATACATTATGGTAGGATATAGTATGGTACAGTATGGTGCGGTGCGATGCAGTAGCCTCACCGGGGTATCTCTTATGATGCATATGGCTCTGGTTAACAAGTGACCACCGATACACACCTTAATCAGTGCTTGTGATTAATGGGACGGAGTCACGCTGCGCCTGAGTATGCCAGGTTCACCAGGCAAGCCACTCATAAACTAAACCTGCTGGCACATCAATTACTACACGACTATTTTCATTAGTACATTATTAAGGTAGGCAAACTGGTGATATACGATAACAGGTTATTTTTCGCATCCACATTTTACTCGTGCCCAGTAGTTTCTTCCCTATTTGATTATCAGCCTCAGCATCTACTTCTATTCTTTCCCACATTCCTCCATCCCTCATCAGATTTCGGTTCTTCCTTTAGCATCCATCTTTCCCACTTTTTCCCCTTCGTCTAGCTCCTTAAACTGTCCATTAGGCAAGAGTGCAGCAGCTTTAAGTGCCAGTATATCTGGGTAGGGGCGCCCTGGATCACAATTACCTGACTAAGCAAGGGTTCCAGTAGGGAAGTTGTTAACGCCGCTACCAACTGCCTGATTCCCGATAAGCTTCGTTTAGGGGAAGAATATTATCGTGGCTTTTCAGTCAGTTTTACGGTCGTGAAAGGCAAAAACAAGATAAAGGGCAGTTAAAGAACCCGGCGATGATGGTAGCGGTTGAGGGTACAAAAAAGAGAAGACTAGTTATGGCGAGTGTATGGTGAGGGTAGTGAGTAGAGAGGTGGTAGGAGGTATGGTGGAAGAAATGTAAGGTGATAAGAAGTGAAGGAATGAGAAAGGAACAAAGTCACCCAAGAAGAAAGGAGATGAGTAGCATAGATGTATTGTGCAGTCGTTATTTAGGTGAGTACAGTATTACGTTCCTGTCTCTCTCTCTCTCTCTCTCTCTCTCTCTCTCTCTCTCTCTCTCTCTCTCTCTCACACACACACACACACACACACACACACACACGCACGCACGCACGCACACGCACGCACGCACGCACACACACACACACACACACACACACACACACACACACACACACACACACACACACACACACACACACACACACACACACACACACACACACACACACACACACACACACACACACACACACACACACACACCTTTCGTTTAAAACAGGTTGTCATTGTTTCACATCGAATATAATCAGGTGTTAAGTTTCCAAGAAGGCTCTGGGCTTGTGTTCAACTATACTACTATAATATCGGTAAGTAGCTATCATAGATTTAAGGAATGTTGGTATTGTCCTTTCACGTACCTGTTAGTGATGTAGGATTCTTGTGCATTATTTTTCTGTATGTAGCACTTAATATTAGTCAAGCTAATGATGATACAGAAAGTCAAACGCAACCACAAACAAACCGCAGCAGCAGAACCCGTAACGACATTGGAAAATTGGACGCATTTGCAATGTTACAGTGGCCTAAAGACGCAATGGAAAGAAAACCCACCCACAAGTAGGCTAAGGGGCAGTGGCTTGTAGACGTATCTGATTATAGGACACACCCACGTGTAAGACTGAGCTGCTTGTACAGTATAGGCTACATACTTAACCCATATATAACTGAGGTGTAAAACGCATCCACATAAAAAGAAATCTCTGCTATATAGTAGAAGTAAAACATTATAAGACTCAGCCACAGTTATAAATAAAGGGAATAAATATACACCAAAGTCAGACAAACTCTCAAATAAGATGAAGGTTGAGGTGGCGGGTTGATCAGAGGGATGTTCATTATGTTGAGGGCAATTTCCATATCAGTGTTTGGTGGTGTTACCAGTGACTTACTGTCTTCCTTCTGACCTTCATCTTCATCTTTCTTCCTTTTCTTTATCTCTCAACCTATGATCTCCTATTTGTATCTCCTAGCTTCTTCCCCCACCTCTTCCCCACTTTTTATCTCGTACCTGTATAATTATGACATCTCTCTCTCTCTCTCTCTCTCTCTCTCTCTCTCTCTCTCTCTCTCTCTCTCTCTCTCTCAGTAGACTGTGTTGGCTTTAATTATAGTCATTTCCTTTCGTCTGTTCCCTTTATATAACCGCTGGTACCCAAAAAATCAAGAATAGATATCATTACTCCTTTGATACCCATTTGTAGGTCAGTGCAGAGCGGGCACGGTATTGAGATCGATTGGAATGGTTAGGATAACCTCTTGGGTTAATTTGTAGGGAGGCAGGGAGCGAAGGACAGGGTTAGCGAAGGAGGAACGGAGAAGGAAGTCTTGCATTCACCAACTCACCTCGTTTCCTTCTTATCCCTTAGTCCCTACTTTCACCCCATCCCTTCGCCCGTCTCCTTTCTCTATGCAGTAGTATCTTCTGCAGTGTATAAGGCTAGACATTAACACGTTGTATCTTGGCAGTCAATCCTAGGCTTCTTTAATCCCAACCACAGTATAGATCCACATTCTGGTAGCAGTATGTTTTTAGTCATTGTTAAACTAACTGTCATTCTTCCTGGAAACTCTGTAGGCTTCTTAAATCTGTTGCTGTCATAATAAGGGGGGGGATCGGAGAGCCGGCTGGGTACCCTGGTAAAAATAAACTGTCCCATCCTGTTGTTCCTTTACCGTATAGGATTTACGGTACAAACAGTCGAGCACATCACTGCTAGGACGGTATTATGGTTTATTGTAGCCTACCGAATTTAGCTTCGGTAGGATCTCTCGCGTATGAGATGTGAGACTGTCTCTTCTAACTCACCCTGGGGAAAATGATCGAGATTGTTTCCTGTTTTTAACTCCTTCAGTCTGAGGGGTGTCTCCTGTGAAATAGTTTGGCGTTAGTCTCATTAAGGTGTTATTGTAGTGAAGGTTTTAATTCCTTACACTTATCATTGAGAATGTGTGTGTGTGTGTGTGTGTGTGTGTGTGTGTGTGTGTGTGTGTGTGTGTGTGTGTGTGTGTGTGTGGTATGAGTCTTACCATTAAATATGTTTCTATGAAATATGAGGCACCCGTCACATCACTACCACCACCCTCTCACTCTCACAGCACCACCCTTTCGTGTCTGACCTACAGTTAGATATTCAATTCACCTACACTTTTTTCATGCCTTATCTCGTACGAGCGGTGAAGCGTGGAAAGGGTGCGTGTGGGGTTGGAGGGGTGTAGTGGTGAGTTCCACACACACACACACACACACACACACACACACACACACACACACACACACACACACACACACACACACACACACACACACACACTGCCTGAAAAGTCAAGAGCGCTACGTAATTCATAAAGGAATGGAAGTCACCCTTACACGGAATAAAAGTGTTTTTCCGTTATACAAGTAAGATGGTGATGAAGTTTGAAGAAGTTCAACGTTCTTAAAGGTTATTGTACAGTAGACTCCTCTTAACCTTTGATGGGCGGGAATCCTCTCCTAACGCTAACAAAATAGTCTGGCGGTAGTAATAATAAAAACTTAAGATTTCTCAGATTTGGCTTGCGATATTTACTCCCCCCCCCTCTCTCTCTCTCTCTCTCTCTCTCTCTCCTGTCATTAAAATACCTTCATCACCTTCAGCAAAAATTTTTACTTCTGCTGTTACCAGTTACACATGTACTGCTATAAAGTACATGTATAAGTGGAAAATGATGAGACAGTAGGGGTTTTAATGCCAGAATAAGGTAATTGATGGTGGTGGCGGTGGTGGTGGAAAGTGGAAGGGGATAATGATGATGGTGGAGGTAATGGTGATGATGGTGAGGGTAATGGTAATGATGGAGTGAAGAAGGTTATGATGGTGGTTGTGGCAGTACTGAGAATGGTAGTAGAATGGTACATGAATATTTCTTAATACATTATATCCTTATGTCTGGAATAAATAGTCAAGCTCTGGATCCCAGTGTTTTTGTCGGGGTACTATAGGATTAGATAACAGAGAGACATTATGATTTTCAGTGCAGGTTGACGGAGTGGCGGTAATAGTAAGTAAGACGATAACTTTATGTGTGTACTTTACTGGTGTGTGCATTGCATTTTAGACCAACCACCACCACCAGTGACCCCGTAACATTAGGCGCTTCTTCTGACTTCCTCTTCCCCCTTATCATTATGTGTGCACTTTACTGATGGCGGCTGTACATGGAACATAGTAGGCCTAGTAGTAGTAGTACAAGTAGTAGTAATAGTGCATTAGTAGTAGTAGTAGTGTTAGTAGTAGTTTATTTACAAAAATACATACACCACCACCACCACCACCAGTGACCCCATAAGGCAAGTCACCACCTCCCTTCCTCTGCCCTAATCCCATCCCCTTCTTATCCCCACGAAGCAGCTGACCGTCATGGCGTGACGAGGCGGATACTGTCAAATTTATGATGACAAATTCCACTTTGTCTGCCGACCTGACAGGACAATAGCCTACGTTCTTTCTCCAGTACGGTAACTCCCACGTCACTGTAAATGACCTTCTTTCTCAGTAACCATCGGTTTACAGTTTATCGACATCAACTTTTAGGTATTACCGCTTCCAGACATACAACTCTGGCCAGGTTGCAAAGACTGTTCTCAACTAGCAGTTAACACAACATCAGTTACATACATTTGATTTTAATAATCGGTTTTCGTATATTTCCTCACCAGCTTCTCTCCAGCTTCACTCTTGCTTTGCCTCTGCTGTAAGTCTGTCCACACATTCACTGAACATGCTACACGCATCTATCACCATGACATTGATACTTAACCCCTCCCTCAGATGTCAGATTTCCTTGCATATGTTGTTTCACAACCTTCGTCAATGCTCTTCGCAGGCACACAGTGTTCAACGGTATTCTAGACTAGAGTAGCTTATTATACTGTTTCACTTTAACTTGGTCTAAAATTGCCATCTCCCCATCTTGAGCACTGAGTTGTAACAAGAGATAAACGCCAAATTAATATGCAGGTCATGAAGGGGTGCTGTGGAAAGGACGTAGTGCCACACTAGTGTCATTCTGCCACTGAGCTACGAGAAATAGGCTACAAAAGGATAAAAATTTGGGGCAAGTTAAAGTAAAACGACCATTGTACACGCATGCTCAGAGAGATTATTTAAATACTCTAAGGTAATATTGATGTGGATTTGGTAATGGGAAAGCGTGGCATTTTATGATGTTATAAGATAGCACTGATATACGGTAACACGGGGTAATTTATGATACCGGATATGGATAGGCTGAGTGTAATAATGATTTATACTGAGCCGTGTAACTGTAATTGAATGGGTAAATTACGTCCTGCATTTTTTTTTGTTCAATTTTTTTAGACGGAAGTGAAGGGAGACTTGGTGGTGTGGTCCAAGGTTAAAGTTAGTTAAATTGGTTAAATACGGTCTGTGTAGTAAGGAATGGTTCAGTTGTGGGTTAATAATTCGGCTAACGGTGGCTAGCTAGGTTTGCTTCAGTTTAGCTGCGTAAAGACGGGTTATATTAGACTGTCTTAAATTAGTCTGGTTAGGGTAAGGTATGTTGGTTTGTTTAGCTTGCAGTAAGTTGGAGTGAGACAGATGAAAGTTAGAGACGTATGAAGGTGGGTGGTTAGGATGGCTTAAGTTGATCAGGTTAATTTTAGTTTGATTAGATTATTGCAGGTTAGGGTGTATATCACATATTAGGTTATGTTTAGTTAGGTTATGATATTAAGGAAATGGGAGAACGAGAGTACGGAGTTACTTGGAAGTGGGTGAAGGGCTAACGAAGAGGCAGTGGTGGAGGGGGGAGGAGCAGGGAGACAGGGGAAGGAGAGGGAGAGGAGGAAGGCTGGGGAGAGAGAAACAAAAGGAAGAGGAGGAGGGAGACACAGGGCATGGAGGTGGGAGGAGAGGGGAGGCAGGGGAAGGAGAGGAGGGAGGTTGCGGATAGAGAGACAAAAAGGAGGGGAGGGGGGAGACATAGGGCAGTCGACATCCATTAGCCCTTTTGTCTGGCGGTGCATTGAAAACTACACAGACAATGAGCGACCGATTGTAACCTGTGTCTCTCAATGCAAAACTAATGCCTAATGGATTCTTTTTGTTTTTGCCGTCCTGGAATGGGATTATGAGAGAACATAAAACGAGAGCGAAAGGTGGAGGTACAAAATGGATGGTGAAAGACTGATGGAGGAAAAACAGAAATCATTTTCCAAACGGATATGAAGGCGCTGAATAGGAGGCAAGAGACTTGATTGGATCATAGCTTTGTGGTGGACATGTGCCTTCTCGATTTCAGATTTTCCAAGGAACAGTAATTTTGGCTAGGTTTGATGGCTGATGATTTTTTTTTTTTTTTAAATAAGTAAGGAAATACTGGATAAGATTTGGAAACAACAGAATTACAAATAACAAAAGAACATTGAAAACAAAAAGGTGGATGGCAAGAATATTGAGTGTGTGAGGGAGAGTAGCATTTGTGAGGATAGGTTGTTAATGAGTAATGACAGAAAGGTCAGGTGGCCCTTTTCTCGAGACCAACCTTCACAAACAATAGCAGCCGGAGAAAAGTCGGAGTGCATTTTCATAATCATTTAATTATTACCAACTGTACTTTGACGATGTGTTTTAAAGAAAGAATTATCGGCACAAAGAATTAAACTCTTCCATTCGAGGACGTCTTTCTCAACCTGCCTACTAATGATTATGCTTTCAGGAGAGACATGCACCATAGGGAATGCTAAAAGCTATTTACCCCTACCAATTTCAATTCTCTACAAGGCAAAGCTAAAGCGTCAACCTGAAACAGGAATATATATAAGACATCAATGTAGTAGGTGAGCTAAAGAATCTTGTTGCATATACAGTAGGCCTACAGAGTGTTAGAAAAGTCGCTGTTCTGTGGAAAATACATCACAACACACACACTGGTGCACTAGACTGTCACAGCACATACTTCTGCACTAAACATTTACTTACCCACACCATACACGTTGGGTAAATATTTGAAATTAATATGTTTGTGGGCCAGTACACCTTCTGTTATTAATATTATTTGTGTTCTGTGTACAAATTGTCACGCCTAACACTCAACACCAGGCTGCCACACCACAAACTGTCACATCTCACATTATCATTACACACACTGCCACACCTCAGACTGCCACATCACATACTATAATTTCTTCAGTTTAACGTGGCCAAAAATTACCATCCTTACATCTTCAGTGCTCAGTTGTGACTATATCAAAACTAGATTATGATGCTAGTCATGAAAAGGTGGTGTGGAAAGGATTTAGAGCCATTTCATTATCTTATTCTGCCTATGAGCTACGTGATGTAAGTTGCAGTTGATGAAAATCTGGGCCAGGTTTAAGTGAATCTTTCAAAGTCGCAATTGTTGCAAGTGAAAAGTGGGGCGAGGATGAATTGCAAACAGAGGCCGTGAAAGATTTGAAAAAGCTAAAGAAAGAAAGAAAAAAAAAAATGGCCCAGGCAGCGAGGGGTTATTGATGTTACCCTAAAGTCCTTATACTAGTACAGTATTGTAGACTTGACGCCATGTGTATCCGGCAGCCGTCACAGCAAGTGTTGTATTCACTGGAGATACAAGAAAAGTCTCGAGGTGGAGTTTGATGTATGAAAAACTAATGCGTAAATTAACATCGTCTCCGGCCTAGTCGATACACTGTGTTGTAATAAAACAGTAGAGTTGCTGTAACGGCCATCCTCCCACCCCCACACCTCGACAGGCCCTTCACTCCAAACTGCCAGGATAGAGTAATAAGGACTACCATGCCGTTTAGGAAATCTGACATGGTAGTCTTGCACGACATAGCAAAATGGAACACAAGATTTTTCATAATCTCCAAAAGAAATTCACTAACACCAATGCGAGGTTGAACCGTAATTTCATCGATTGTAATCTGCACGGGAAGACATAAAAGACTTCACTAAAATGCGGTATTTTCCAGCCATAGACTTGTTTAGGTAGGGACTTAAGGCAAGAGTCTTGTAAATTACCGTTACAAGTCAGTCCTGAGATTCACAAACATAGTATGACCAGTGCGCTGTCGTAACGAAAATATAGTTAAAAAAGAATAAAAAAAGACGTGGGAAAACATTGTACTCCCCTTACAGTTTCCTGAAAAAGAAACCAAAAAAGAATAAGAACAGGAACCTTGGTCAAACGAAATTATATATTAAGGTTGTTTGTGGTGTATCGCGGTCTGATCTATCTTAGGGAAGTTCAGATTCAAAGATTTTTACAAATATTTTTTAGGGAAAATTCTTCGGTTCTTTTGACCGTATACGTTTACTAATTTATACCCTTTACCTTTTGTATAATATTCGTGATCAACTGCAATATCATGGTAAAGATATGTGGCCTTAAATAGACGGTATGTCATGGAAAACAGGGATCAGAACAAATAAGAGACATAATGCACTGAGGAATTAAGGCCTCCACTCTAAAGATGTGGCATTGGGCAATAGCACTGTCAGTATCTTATCATTCTTGGACGCCTTGCTTGTCACATTTTTTCATTACCACCAGCTCGCATCTCCCTGACACATTTTTTTCTTTCATTTATTCTCTCGCATTTTATATTCCACTGTACTTCTTTAACCTCCTCCTTCTCCTCCTCCTTCTCCTCCTCCTCCTCCTCCTCTTCAAATCCAGTTGACCCAGCATATCAGATTGCTAACATACTGCAGCTGCTCACCTCCAGCCCCTGGCTCTTGACCTCTGCCTCCCATACTTAGCCTCGGCCCTAAGCTGTCTTGAGAGAGAGAGAGAGAGAGAGAGAGAGAGAGAGAGAGAGAGAGAGACACACACACACACACACACACACACACACACACACACACACACACACACACACACACACACACACACACACACACAAGATAGTAAGTACGAGGAATGGTACGACTGTGTGTTTCCATATGCCTAATTCCAGACTTCATCCAGGGTTATCACGACAAAGCACATCAAAGCCCCCCCCCCTCTCTCTCTCTCACGAACTCTTTTGTTTTATTGTTCCTTCTCCTTTTCGATCTTCCTCTCTCTATTCTGTTCTCCAGTTTGCATGTGTAGTGTCCCCTCTCTTACATAACATTATTTGTTCCCTTTCATCCATTTGTTCATTCTTCCATTAACTCAGACTTTTCCTTAATTCATTCGTCATGTTTTCACCTAGAAGCTTTCTCTCTTATTTTTCCCCGTGGTTCTTGATCTTATTTTTTTTCTTCTAAATCTCCACTTACCTCATGCTGATAACCATTCCATCTCCATACGGTTCACATTCTGACAGATTGTGAATGAAACGCTTCCCCTTTAGTTATTGTACGGTATATTATTTGGCCTCTGACGCCTCCCTTTCAGTGGTGTACAGTTAACATCCTTTATACAGTAACTTGCTGTAAAGAAAAAGCTCCCCCTCGTCTATCTGTGGTAGCTTAACTGAGGCTGTCCATGGAGTAACGCCGAAGGAACGATAAGAATTGATTAGCCGAGAAAATTAAAGTTAGACAACGATTTTTTCTCCGTCGGAGCATTGTCATGAAAATAATATGAGACGCTTCATGGAGGAACTCGGAAGGCGCCATGTCTGCAATTAATTATTATATCCTCCAATATCTCGGTTTCGATTTCGTCGCGTTTGGTGTTACTCCGTGGAGCTGTAGTTAAATTATTCTCTCATCTAGATCTGTGACCAGTTCTTAGGTAACGCCTGTGCTGTGTACGGCCTGTTGGTCTAGGGGTATGATTCCCGCTTTGGGTGCAGGAGGTCCCGGGTTCAAATCCCGGACAGGCCCGGATTTTTAACTGAGTGTGCTTTATTTCAAGAGTGACGTGTATACTAATGACGGTGGGATGACTGCGTAACTATGAGAACCTTTTGTAATTGTGTATTCTTTTTTTAATTTTCATATTTATGTATTAGTGATTACATAGTGCATAATTTTTCCTCTTTTGTCTCTGCTATAATTATCTCCATATTTGTTGTTTCTAAATGACAAAGTTTTTCTACCGTTTTCACTGTCCCCTGCCCTCCTTTTTACGCCAGATGGTACGGTGGGTGGGGGAGAGCCTTTCTCTTTTCAGTCCTATTCTCACACACGTTGGTTAGATATTAGTAATCTCCTTATGGGCCAGTGGGCCTCTTATTTGTTCTATGTACCGCAGTGTATTTCCCAAAAATAACTCGTCTGTCAGTAACATAGGCAACGCTACCTTGTTGCAACTCTCCATCTGACCAAGCACATATCCCCCCAATCCCTGCACACCTAACCAAGCGCGTAAGGAGAACACCTTGAGGACACATAACCTGGGTCTTTGAGAGTCCTTGCACAGGTCACATTGAATTTTTTTGGGGGGAGATTTACTTAAAAAAAAAAAAAACACACACTTAAGACAGCGTTCTACCTGTCAAAAGACACAATTTTATAGTGAATACTCTATAGTGAATACTTTCTGAGTTCTGACTCGGAAACGAAATCTCTGCGCCCGGCCAGCCGCCCTGCCGCGTTGCCGCCGAACTCTACAGACAGACACCTATTGATCCCAGTGATAACAACACTCTCCTCTGACTTTGTCAGGCAAGGGTAAAAATATAGTAAACTCTTTGTTCTAGGAGGGGTCTCTCTTGGCCTAAATGTATTTTGTGGTCACACCAAGAAAAAGAAATAGACAAGACGTCATAATACTGAAGGAGTTAATGGTGATTTTTCTATCCCCCTCACCACGATGGGTCTCCTCTTAGCCAAATATATCCGTCTGGATAGAGTTAAAAAAGAAAAAGGAAGAGAAAGATGTTATTATGCGGTACAGTAGGAGTTCTACTGTTATTTGTTTTTCATAATCCATTAACAAGAATAAATTTACTCGTGTGGCGTTTGCAAAAGTAAAAGTAGTGTTACAATGTTAAAAATTCTATCTGTAGCCAGACGCCTTAAAAATTAATGCATGAAAAGTTGTATTGAAGATGTCAGCTTCAACCACGTTGGCTGTACACCCTTCAGATTCCTCTCCCCAGTTTATTTCCCCCCCAAAAAAAAACTTAGTTTAACATAATTAGTTTTTTCATTAGGTTGTTATTATTTTTTCTTGCCTTTGTTTTCTGGTTTATTTTTCTATTCGTGTTATTGTTATTTTAGTTATCAGCCGCGATAGCGGAGCTGGTATTGTTTTTAATTTGTCTGTCTGTGTGTCTATCTGTGTGTGTGTGTCTGTTAGCACGATAACTTCGCAACCGCTCAAGATATCATCACAAAATTTTACAGGTGTGTAGTAGGGGGAAAAAAAAAAAAAAAAAAAAGTCACGAGTTCGAATATGATGAAAGGAGGTCAAAGTCCCTGTGTCTGTCACCACGATAATTTCGCAACCGCTCAAGATATCATCACAGTATTTTACAGGTTTGTAGTAGGGTTGAAAATCTCCTACAGGTATTGTTTTCAGTTTGTCTGTGTGTCTGTTAGCACGATATCTTCGCAACCGTTCAGAATATCGTCACAAACTTTTACAGGTGTGTATAGGGATGGAAATCTCCTACGAGTTCGAAACTGGCGATAGTAGGTCAAGGTCTGTGTGTCTGTTACCACGGTAACTTCGCAGCTGCTCAACATATCATCACAAAATGTTACCGGTGTGTAGTAGGGATGAAAATCTACGAGTTCGAAATTGGTGAAAGTAGGTCAAGGTCAAGGTCATATTCCGAGCTGCGCTAGATACGAGTATGTATCGGCTCGCGGCTTGTGTGATTCCCTTCTTGGGATGGCCTCTAGTTAGTTATATTTTTCATTCCTACTGACTTTTTTTCCAGTATGTGTTCGGTGTTTCCACTTTCTTTTTAGTTAATTCTCACATCCAGTACTTCATTGTTTTAAAGCTATTTTTTTATGTTTTAATTAGTACTGGTATTGTTGCACTGTTGTTAGTTATATTTTTCATGTGGAAGCAAAGCTCAGAGTGACTCAGTCCGTCAGTCTTTCACTAACAATTGTTTGGTTGCGATGTGCATTACGTATACTTAAGCTGCTTCAGGAAATCCACACCTTACCACGCCAAGGATACTAACTGAGGGGCTATGGATCTCCCGTATCTAATAAGGTACTTTTAGTTTGCGTTGTTTTAGCTTAGTTCTCCCCTTTATTGTCAGATATTGCCCCTTTTCTGGTTAATATTCCTCCACGTTTGTCAGCCCATGTTGTCAGTAATTTTTGTAGTCTGTCGTTTGTTTCTCTTTGGCATTTTTTTGACGACCATATATAGCGTATGTATATATGAACTTGACATAATATAAGAATACGGTATAAGCAGGGGTTGCTAATCTGCTATGTATTTAGGCTGGCGTATGTGTTAAGTTTGTGTGTGTAAAGTTTTATGTGTGAGTGTGGTCTGTGTGGTGTTCGAAGTATTATGTTGATAAATTTCTGATATTTTGTCTTATTTTAACGTAAGACTGTAACTTGCCTGGTTGGGAAGTAAGAGTATGGTAATGCACTATGGTCGCCACGAGGGACAAGAGTTGCAGGTGGGAGGGGGTGAGGCAGGGGCGGGAGCTGAACAGGTAATGTGTGTGTCAACAGTGTCTTGAATTTGAGAGCACTGCAGCCACGACCCTCTGTTGGCTGTATCAATATTGACGACTTCTTCACCCTCTCCATCTTTCCCTTCTGTCTCTACCTCCAGTATCTCCAATGCAAAGTAGATTATCTCTGTCTTCTCTCCCCCCCCCCCACTCTACCCCCTCTCTCAACTTCAGTACTGCCTATTCTCCTTTCATATTACGTAACATTACGCTTCTCGCTACACCTCTCCTTTTTTTCCTTTCCCGTCTCCAGCACACACTATTATTTTCCTCATCTCTGCTTATGATTTACACATTTACTTCATTATTAAATTCATCCGTAAACCGGCAGGTAGGGTACTTCTTCCTTCATCTCTACCCCTTTCGGCTCCTCCTCCTCCTCCTCCTCATAACATCAGCCAGCACATCCCGCCTCGCCTTGCCCACAGCCCCTTCAGTTATTTCACTGATTGGCAGGAAAGGCATAATTTATTCATAGACATTTACGTCCAAACATTCATAGTAAGTTGCAGGAGATGGTATCGTGGTGGAGTCTGTTGGGGAGGGGGAAGGGATGGATGAAGTCATGAAGGGAGTACATAGGAAAGCAAGCAGCAACAAACCTAACATTTTTTTTTTTTTTTAGGCTAGTTGTATAAGAGAAGACTGTGACTATTATAATTAATTCTCCGAGTTGAAGAATTGTAAAGATATTATATGGAGGAAAAACTCAGTAAGAGTTTTTATTTTATTTATTTATTAATTTTTTGATGTTGCAGAGTCTGGGTGTAGACTAGAAAGTGTGTTATTTAATGTCGAGGAGTCTCCTCCTTAATCACCTTCTCACGTCACTGCTTGGGCGCAAATACTCATCCATAGCCTCCACGCATCATCCATACTGTACATGTCAGGGCTGTCACATTCAGGACTGTAGTGATGGTATTAGCGGGGTGTATTTATGATATGTCATTGGGTTTTGTGGAGGAACAGCAAACACAGTTT
This sequence comes from Coenobita brevimanus, assembly GCF_032717465.1. Lineage (NCBI taxonomy): Eukaryota > Metazoa > Arthropoda > Malacostraca > Decapoda > Coenobitidae > Coenobita > Coenobita brevimanus. The sequence continues at coordinate 589,125 of NC_137046.1, read as the reverse complement.
TCACGAAATTCAGATTAATAAAATCCCTGCCCCGACCTGCCATCACACACACAATCGGATAGCAGTCCACTGTACTTTTCTTTCCAGTGCTGGTTGTGTAGCAGTATTTTGTTGGTTTGGAAACCATGTAAGAATACAAACTGGAAGTAGTTTGTTGGTGAAAGCATAAACAAAGCTTAATAATTTATATAATTACTGAAGAGATGGAAGTTGAGCGACCTTCATCAGTGGAAGATTAAGAACCAAAGGCTGTGTTGTTTAGTTTCAGGGTGTAATATGATATAACGACAAAACTAGCCAGCTTTCGAGTGGTGCAAGAAAAAGCTTAGAATTGACTTTGCTGGGTAGGAATGAGATGTATTAGGTCAAAACAGGATAAAAAACTGCAAGAACTAAGCCTTTCTCATAAAATCTTAGAATGTGTAATATGAGTTAAAATAACAGTAGATGACTCATATTGATTAGTGGAGTAAGGGATCGTTACTCGACAGGGTCAGAAACTCCTTAACCCCTTCAGTCCGATGACGTATGTTTTATTCATTCAAACTACCACAGAGCGATGTTATCTAAGTTAGGAAAGAATCTATTAATGAACGTGTTAGTAATGACTATATTGAGGTTGTCCATGTATTAACGCCGCACTTCCACTCCCCCGGGATATTTTTGTGTGTTGTGTGGACGGCTCAGTCAGTTATCAGTATCCAGCTTGTATCGTTTCTCCATTTCATACTCCACTGCCACAGCCACGCCCACACCAGCCAACTGAGCCGTTCCCGCAGCACATACGATACTGCCACGTGAGAGTCTAGTGGAGCGTTACTTGTGAGCCGCCCCGTATAGCTCCTCCAGCTCGAAAAGTCTCTCCAAAGATTAATAAAAATAAACTTTAAAAGACGTCACTGATTCAAGGTGTTAAGAATCTCTGTCGACGTTACCCCTGTGATAGGGCGTTCAGCAGCAGACTGACAAACCCTCCTTTCCTTTCCGGGATGTTGATGGTGCTTAGCGAAAGGTTTGGAGTTGTTGATGATATGGTAATGTTAGGCCTATGCAATACCATTTTTAGTCACCAGCGTACTTCCTTGCCGATCCACACACACACACACACACACACACACACACACACACACACACACACACACACACACACACACACACACACACACACACACACACACACCTGCTTGTTTACCATTGCCCACTCATATTATTATACATAAACATCAACCTGCTTTTTTACCACTGCCGACCTACGAATTCACGCACATCTACCAGTTTGTTTACCACTGCCAGCTCACCTACATACACATACATTTACTTGTAAACGTGTCCTACACACATCCTCCTACTCCCTTACCAATGTATTTACTTATCCTCTAACACCTGTCTGCTTGTTACCACCTACATAGTCTGTCTATCTCTTAACTATCTACCTACCGCATAGCCTAGTTTTCATCCTGTCTGCCTAACTTCATACGTGTTTAGCACCTGCCTGTCTACCTGTCAGACCTAACGTACTACTTACCCACCTGCGGGTCTGCCTGCCTACCCACCAAACCTGCATACTTACCTGTCTGCCTACCTACCCACACTACCTGCCCTCCCAACCCACTTAAAATCCCCACCTACCAACCTAATTGTCTGCCTACCCACCTACCACCATAACTTTCAACACTTACCAGCCTGGCTTTTGATCTGATTTGAGCCAGAGTTGGAGACTGGTTGAAGGTCACAGACGAATGAAGCAATTATCAGGGTAAAGTTAAATGTTCGTCCCATAGACCAGTGGTAGGGCGTGGATGCTGCACCGTCCGAGTGGTCCTTCATGCCACATAATTAATCACCTTGTTACTGAGTAATAAATTGAGTTGTTGGGTCATTAAACGGGAAAGGCAGAAACAGGTAAGGTAAGTTTATGGCTCAGCTAAAAAGACGGAGTTTGATGCTATAAATGAGTTGAGCTGTTCCGCAGGTGTGCTGCATCTCAGTGCCTAAGTTAGCATCATCATTACCAACACTTTACCACAATTCTTTAATTGCATCATTACCAGCAGCAACTTGATGGTCTTATCATCCATTATCAACATCATTACCAACACCTGGCAAGTGCCCTTTAGTTGTATCATTAACAGCAGGAATATTGAGGGTCTTATTATCCACTTTCATAGCATCCAGTCTCCCTTAATGATAATATCAGGTAATATGGCCATAAATTACCTTCGTACCCCCGTATGTGCGTTCTTAAAACAATGGTATTATTCCAGCCTAACATCAGAAACTACTGACGAAATGTGAAGGTAAAGATGTTGATTATTGCTGATTTACGGACAGTAAGATCGAGTCTACTTAGCGCTCCACTGTCACATAATAGTAAGTAATATGATTCTAAATTAACCTACCGCCCTCATTAATGCACGTAAAAATGAACCCTTTACTATTTTAAAGAAGGATCAGAAAGCATTGTATGAAGTACTGGTATTAGGTTTCAGTCGTGCATCGGTGCTTATGTGGACTGGAAAGACTCATGCCAGTCACCTGTATCACTTCACCCTCACCCACCCACTCATCCCGTGTTGACCTTACCATGCATTATGTTTTGACTCGGAGATGCTCACGACAGGGATGCTACTTGTCCTTCAGTGCTGTATTATGCTGATGTTAAGAATCTCAAAAGATTGTATGGTACGTTTGGCGACTATGAACCGAACCGACAATTTAATTCGTGTGGTACATGCCTACACGATGCCCTGAAGAATGAAATGATTTTCCATATATTTCAAAGCATCATTGCTGTGGCTGTGTCGATGCTGTCCTGTGGAGCCTCGAACTCTGGAAACGATATGAACTAAGCTGATTTTTTTTCCCTTCAGTATCGACAGAGAGTGGTCGTGTTCGTGGGTGTTATTCTTTTTATATATATATATATATATCTATGGAAAATTGTGTCAATTTCCTGATTCGTGTGCATGAATTTTAAGTAGAGCGAGGGTGTGTAGGTTTTATGTATGTTTGTCGTATAGCTAAGTATTGTATTTTCCTACTATTGTGATGTTAGTTGTTATGGAATTAGCTGCCTTATATCTGTATTTCTAATGTGGTGTTTTTCTGTTGCAGGTGAGGTGTAGCTGTGGTAAGGTGTAGCGGTGATGTGGCAAGGTATAGCAGTGATGTTGCTAACTGAGTGATTTAGATTGGTTACTGAGCCTCGCATGTTTGTTTATGGTCAAGATGGTGTAGCAGAGAGGTACGGGTTAATGGTGGTGTAGTGGGGTGTGTGTGATATGATCAGGTATGGTACGGTATGGTGTGTGGTGATGTGGTATGGTGTGTGGTGGTGTAGGGTGGGATGGAGTGGGGTGGTGGGTGGAGTGAGGTGGGGTGTGGTGGGATGTGATGTGGTGTGGCGTGGTGTGGTGTGGCTGGGTTAGTGGTACTGAGCCACGCCTGTCTGTTTATGGTCAAGCTGGGGCAGCAGAGAGGGACGGCACAGTGGCTCTTGCTTTAATCTTTCCCAGGCCAAAATACCCAGGCTGGCTCTGACCTGGCAGGAAATGTTATAACCCCTGCACTCTGTCAGGGTCCACCCATTATCCTTCATCACGGGATATTAAAAGAAATTACAGCCCAAAAGATAATCATTTAGTCTTCGTCCCGACCCTGGACTTTCATGGTCGAGTTTGATAGGGGCCTGGGGGAGAGATGGGGAAGGATATGTGGGGGAGTGAACAGTATTAAAAAAATGCATGATTGATTGTGGATGGCGAGGACGTTGCATAAATACCCAATATTTATCATTTCGATTATACTGATGCGAGGAATGTTGTACCAATAAACGGAAGTACTAATACTGAATTAGGATTGCTTGGAAAGTGAATTACTGTTGGTAAAGTATTAAACCCTACCGGTATCACCAGAATCTCCATTGAGCCCTTAATTATAAGGTAAACTAGAAAAAAAAAAATGGCCAACACAAATGACGTTAGCAAGAGTGAACATCTTCAACACAATCGTGAAGACAATGATTTCCACACGGTGCTGACACACATATTACCCACGATAGGTACAACTGAACAACAAGTCAGTGTATATAGTTAATACTGTATATAGTGTATATATATATTTTTTTATATAAAATTACAAAATATGGGACTATATAATATCATTTTCAATAATATCTGTGCAATATAAACTAAACTTTAAAAAAGTATCCCAAGGAAATTAGCCAGTAATTATGCAACCATGAACAACATAGAAAAAGCGTACACAAGCGAAGTAAAACAAACTATGGAAAATCAATACATACAAAAAAAAGAAAAAAAAAAAAAAAGAAAAGTAAGAAAGAAAAAAGAGAAATAGAGTAAGATCACATAACAAACAAATGAAAATAACTGTAAGTGTTACTACATATGCCAAAATACCACATAAACTACAAACAAAAAAGCAAATCGTTGTCTCCACAAGCAAGTGGCATGACACATCATCACTATCATCGACCGCAGCATATGTTAGGACTGCAATTATAACAATTATGTAACTCCATATTATAATTATGTAACGACAAACGATTGCATTATGTTACACTTTGCCAATTATGTAACAGTTGCATTAACAAGATGTAACTTTTATGTAACTTTAACTACAATTATGTAACAATTATGTAACGACAAACGATTGCATTGTTACACTTGCTACAATTATGTAACTACAAACGATATGTAACAATTATGTAACGACAAACGATTGCATTATGTTACACTTTGCCAATTAACAGTTGCATTAACAAGATGTAACTTTTATGTAACTTTAACTACAATTATAAGGCCAAGACACTTATGTAACGGTTGCATTAACAAAATGTAACTACAATTATAAGGCCAACACAATTATGCATTACCACAATATTATGTAACAATTCATAAAATATTACAATTATGTATTACCACAATGTTAGTACAATATTATAAGTCATACAACTACTGTATAGCACAATTCTGTATTACCAGTATCATCATACAAGTTAGGTGAAATATTAGACATTACTAAAGCGATAACACTATGTAATGTATAACCTAGCAGTATTACCATTGCACAATTATATGCGTACGTCTGTTGTACATGCACGTCTTACAAAGTGTTATACAACAACCATTGCATTTATTCAAATATGTATACAACTTGTTTAAAATGTAATATTACTGAATAATCACTATTTACTATGAATATTATATGTATACAATATTCATACAATTATGTTACCTTTACAATATTATGTATTTCACTTAATTAGCTTATAAGTTCATTATAATGTGTATATAATATGTATTAATATGTTAGGACTATTAACTGTCGATGGTACGCCATATTCGCGCGGCCGAGCAGATATCAGGACTCCATATTATAATTACAAATCATAATAGATAGATAGATAAATAGATAGATAGAGAGACAGATAGAAGCAGGGAGTCAAATGATGAGAAGGTATTGTGTCTGCGAGAATCGAGCAATGCTAAACATGCTTACACACTCTTAACTTAAGGAATGCTTATTAGGCACACGACAGCGCCTAGTGACCATACACACACATACACACATACTCACACACAGGCTTCTTAAACTTTCCATCCACAAGGAACACACGTGATACGTCTCCTGTTTCACCAGAATTTAGGAAAGAGAGCTCAGAAGGAGGTTAGCCACAGAACAGGCAGGAGCAGAAGGAGACAGGCGACAGAAGAGACAGGTCGCAGGGAGAAGGGCTTAGCAACTTGAGAGAGAGAGAGAGAGAGAGAGGGAGCGAGAGCGAGACAGAGAGATAGCTAGCGGGACTCTATACTTCGCTCTGTGTGAGAGACTTGTTAATATTTCCAAGACAAATAAAAATAGTCCCATACTATTCTTTACCTCTCCTGTCACTACATGACAAATGGGAAAGAAGATTATCTACTTACAAGCTACTCCAAGATATAATAACCGCTCGTCCACAAGTCTAATATATATATAATTCAACCACAAGGGAACCACAAAGTATTTTATGACACACAATGGAGAAATGATGCATTGAATGTGTGAAAGACGGTGGGGATGGACAGGGGGGAAATTATGGGGTCAGTATCACATCATGGTTGATAGCAAGTTAGTGACGTGTCAAGGGGAAATACCTAAAAACCACAAAACTGGAACTCGTTGCTTTCTGAGACTTTTGAGAATGTGGGTGGGGTAGAGACAGCATGCTAAGGCAAAGTGTGTGTGTGTGTGTGTGTGTGTGTGTGTGTGTGTGTGTGTGTGGAGGGGGAGGGGGTGATGTGTCTTTGTTAGGGCAGCGGGGCAGAGGAGTAGAGACAAAGTGCTTGGGTAAAGAGATTTGCATCATGTTATATTCACAGGATGTCCAGCCGTCACAGATGTTATAGTTCATTCGAAGTAGTTCATTCTTTCAGGTAATAAAGCAACTTTTGTCACAGAAGTATAGAATAACAATAGTGCAAGGAGAGAGAGGGAGAGGAAGCAGTTTATGTAGATGTATGAGTAGTGGAAACTGGGGGGGGGGGAGAGAGAGAGAGAGAGAGAGGTTGAATATGACGTAAAAGGTGCCAATTTCTGCATAAAAATCAGCAACCAGGTGTTAAGATGGCTATGAAGGTTTTAGGGGGGAAAAAGAAAACCAGGGTGAAACAATAGAGAGAAGAAGAATTAAAGCTTTATGGAGAAGTGTACAGTAAGTGTAGATGGAAAGGCTGGAAATTGATAAAGATGGAAGGAAGATGATGGAGGAGGTAATAGAGAGACAGTGAACGAGGGAGATGGTTGAAAGTGAGGGAGAGTTTGACGCTTGGTGAAGGTTGATAACTGATGAACACTGATGAAAGTGGACCTGCTTGCGTAACAATATACTGAGGGAACATGGTCATGAAGAGTTAGCATGTGAGGGAGGGTGTGAGGAGAGGTGTGATGGGGAAATGCAGGAATGTGAAAGAGGACGTGAAAGAAAGAATGAGTGAAGGTATGAACGAGGATAAACAGCTGAGTATGAGGCAAGACAACGAAGGTTATAAGAGGTATATGAGGGAAGAATACGAGTGTTAGTATGTGGAGGGTGTAAGTGAAAGTATAAAGGACGGCATGAAGGAGGGGATGAGGTAGGGCATAATGACAGATTTTGAGGAAAAAAGACGGAAGAGAATTAAGTTACCATTAAAAGATATAACAAAACATTATTGGGAAGCTGTCATGACTTAACAGAAGTATTTTCCACTTCATGAATCCCGTCATCAGGCGATTTTATTCAGTTCAGGAGACTTTTTGTACTGTACGACTTAGATACAGCATCAGTAACATGTTCTATATAAGAGAACTTTCGTAAACGGAATGAAATTGTGAAAGCAGCCGTTCAGTGTGAGATCTTTCCTGAGTTAAGTGAAATTATTTGGAATTACTACAGGAAAATAATAAACAATACGTCGTATAAGATAAAGTTGTTACAGCAGCTTACTCTTTTTATGGCCCACTTAAGTGAAAAATGAGTTGGGATATTTTGCTCGAATATTAATTAGGCCTTTCTAATGGAAACATTGAAACCACAATTTCCACAAAAGCAGCCATTTTTTCCCCTTTAAACCACCACTCTCATCATCTAGCACCACTGTCACTAGTAACACCTCTTCGTGTGCAACCCTCAAACCAACCCCACCGCTCGACCTACTCCACCTTGCTTGTGAACCACCAACACCATGGTTAGCCACCCCAACCTACTCAGGCTTACCCTGTCACCACCACCGCTACCGCTATTACCAATACCATGGTGACCACCATCACTACCAACTGTTTTTGAAACAGTTTGCCACAGCAAAACGAGTCAAGCATTCTGACTGAACTGCCTTCATCATCAACCGTACTGCTTACATCCCTGTCAACATTCCCGCCTCCCTGCATGATGTATAGCAAATAAGATTCCTATTACAGTTTGCTGCCAACTTACTTTCCTAACACAGCCTAGTTGGCTGGGTGCCTAATGTGTAGAGAGACCTTGCTGGCAATATCAACACAAGCATGTTTGGTTCGTGGCAGCGACGCTTGTCTTTTCCTTCAATATTTTGGTAACATTTTTCCACTTTGCATTGTTATTGTTCTCACTTTTACTGCCGGCTTCACCTGGAGGGAGTGTTCGTTGCTGGAGGGAGAGAGTGGAAGGAGTGTTTGTCCTTCAGTACCAGAAATTAGTAGTAGCTACATAATTTTATTTACAAACACACTTTATACCCCACCCCTAACCATCCACAGCACTGCCCAGCTACCTTCACCAGCACACTAAATACAGTTTGGTGGAGTGTGCGGCGTGGTACCGGGACCCGCCCTAGGGTGGAGGTGAGCGGCGATGCGTGTGTGGTGACGTACCCCTTGCATCCAGGTGTGTGTGTGTGTGTGTGTGTGTGTGTGTGTGTGTGTGTGTGTGTGTGTGTGTGTGTGTGTGTGTGCGCGCGCGCTCTTTTTTCTCTGCAGGTACAGGTTTGTGCGATAATTTGTAAATCTTTCCTTTCTGATCGAACTTTACATCGGTTCATGGGAACAGAGGACAAAAAATACTCACTCATAGACCATTAATGTCGATATACAGATTACAGTTTGATGTATAAGCTTTCTTGCAGCTCCTAATATACTGGGATGAATATCTTGGATCTTCGAACCCAGAATGAACGTGGGTAACTGGCATCGGATGATGACTTTAAATATTCTTTGATAATGTGGAATTTACATTGAATCTGAATTGTTAGTTTTCATTGCTTGCGTTGGTTATGTATATATAATCTTTTTAAGGCAGCTACGTCACTTAGGTCATCCAGTCTCTGTTCGTTTCGTGTATCAGACCAGTAGGGATTCTCCATCAAGGCCACATAATTGCACCCATCTCATTGTCCGGAAAGGAAGACAAAGGCATGATGTTTATATTAGTTTGAATACTGACACATCTGGTACCTGTAACCTGGATCACCTCATTACTGCCAGGACTCGAGTACAACTGGTTTGGTGTGGCAGTAAAGGGAATTTGGGATATAAAGTTATTAATTATTTCTCATAGCAGATGTCAAGAACTAGGTAATGTTTGTGTCTTTCGTTATTATAGTACGTTATTATTGTTGAAGACTGATGTTAAATTAACACAAATTAGAATGCTGTGTTATTACTCCTCCCTTCTCCCCCTTCCCTATTTTCCTGTTTGTACACAATGCACCGATAAGACAGGAAGACATAACGATAAGGAAAAACTCTTCCTCAAGTCTTTACACACACACACACACACACACACACACACACACACACACACACACACACACACACACACACACACACACACACACACACACACCATTAATATCACAAAAACCATTCATCATCTCCTCATTACATGACTATGAGTCTGCCTCTTCACGCATCATTGCTTTCTGACACGAAGGTTATAGTGGATGATGGGCACGTGGAGAGAGAGAGAGAGAGAGAGAGATGGTGTCTGAAGCGTAGATTTCATGATACTTGCAAGTGACAGAGTAACTGACGGTGGCGTAAGGGAAGAGATGCAGACGATAATAGACGCTTGTAACTTTCATTGCCAGCAATGGAGCTTTGCCACTCAGTAATTCCCACTATTGCTAATGACCTGTTCAGGTGGGTGAGGTGGACGTCTCTCATTGTCTCATAAGCAACCAAAGAAGAGAACTTTTCACATTAATCTTCACTTGAGTTTCTGCAGTCCTAAAACGAAAAGTAGCTTGTTGTTGTTGCAGGCTCACCCCCTTGTGATCCCAGTGGACAGCAGGAAACCAGTGACTTCTGCTAGTCGCTGCCAGAGGTCTTTTGTTAAGGTTGAAGGATTGTCTGTGTTGTGATAGTTTGGTGCATGTAGTAAGTGTGTTGTGGTGTGGCGGACTGCGTTGTAGTGTGGACAAAGTGAATTGTTTGTGAGTTGTATTTTGTGTTGATACTGTAGCAGGGAAGGGTGGTGGCAGCATCGAATGACAATAGCAGAACAATTTAACGATGTATCCAAATTTAGTGCCGTAACATATCTGTCACAGGAGATCTCTCATTGCCATCACTCAGCATTGAAGTTTCATCGATAACTGCAGCAGGAGGTGACATTAAGTGCCTCCAGCCTGATGAAGAACGATTCCCGCTTGGTGCTGTGTTATACTGTAACTGCAGCAGGAGGTAACATCAGGACCTCCAGCCTGACGAAGGACAGTTCACATTTGGTGTAGTATTCCGCCTTTACATCCGTCAAGTCCCGCTGTGCTGGCGCCGATATCAAAACCACCAATCTGTCCTAAGAGTTATAACCTCACCGGCCGTGATACCATCAGGACGAGGTTTATAGCATCCTGTACGATCCACGGTAAAGTGTGAGGAGCTCAGCGTGTGGTGGCAGGTTTTGCTGTGCCTCCTGTTGTACTGCAGTTGTGATAGAGAGAGACAGGGTGTGGACGGGAGGCGGACTGAGGTGGAAACAGACAGGTAATGGTGAGGGAAGTCAACACTAAATCACCGCACCCATCATCAACCCTCGGTCTCTCTGTTGATAGGAGGAGCCACCACAATCCACCACCATACCTCTCTGTCTGTTTGTTGAGAGGAAGTCCCCACGTCCACCACTAGCCCTTTCTATCTCGCTGTTGTCAGGAAGGAATCCGCGGTCACAATGCATCTTTATGAAAGACTGGCCTCTGTAGAACTTATGGCAAACTGTTTCAGAGTTTCACTTCCTCCAGCACCTTTATCATTCTTTTCCTATATCTGCCGTCCTCTCCCAGTTTGTCCCATGCTTCCTGTCACTTTTTATTACCCTCCTTTTCACTTCAGGTGGCTCTAGACTTAGTGACTCGCCTAATATTCTCTTGTAACTCAGGAAACCATAAGGCTACTATTTACAATACTGGATGGTAACTAGATAACGGGGTGATGTGGAGCCTATTATATTGCCTCTGTTGGCTGGATAGCGAGACGCAAATGCGGCGTCCACCCGGGAATCAAACCCTCACACTTCCACGCATCTCACTGTGGTGAGTTGTTGTCTACCGCTGTCTCTGCATGGAATGACCCTGCAGGGACGATTATTTGTCTGCTGTTGATGGGTTTGCTTGTCCAGATAGACCAGAGTTGCCCAACAGCATCAACAATTCTCACAGTATGAGCAACAGACACAATCTTGTCAGCGATGTCACAGAGAAAGCAAACCTTTAATCTCAGAGGAAGTGAGTGTTCCGTGACTGACATCACTACCACACAACCAACAGCCTTGTGTAAAGAACAAATGACAAGAGAAGTGTGTTCCGTGGTTGTGACTGCACGGCGCCCAAGAGCCTTATGTAAAGAACAAAGGAATCGTATATTATTCCTTGGCCGATGTCACTAATAGACGAGCAAGAGCCTTATGTGAAGAACTGTTAATTTTAGCTACATCCACCCACCAAGGCCAGTGGCATCACTTAAGGTTTTACCATTTTTCTCGGAGGCGTCTCCCCAACTCCCGATAACGCCGTGAGGTATACACGATAAAAACTTAACGGGTATATAGGATGGTGCTGGCGTTCCTTTACAGAGAGCACCCTATGTAATTACTGTGTGACCGCATTAACTGAGAAGATACACTGATCTGAAAACTTTGAAGCATAAACAGCATGAAGAATGAAGTTATGAAGAAGCACCTTATTATAGTAGTTACGTTGATGCTCTTTGGTGTAAGGGATACTGTTATTTTCAGTCTTTTATGTAACTACATAATCAGCTTTGTACTTCTACAGTTTGTCTTTTCCAGTGCTCATAATCTGTTTTCTATGAGCAATATGTTTAGGTGCCTCAAAATGACAGGATCTTCACTTTGGCGCATTAAGCGAGAGGCGCAGTTTACTGGCTTTGAGCATTATTTCTTCTCATATTTTTCTAGAAAATAGCGCAAAGTTCAAAACACACACACACACACACACACACACACACACACACACACACACACACACACACACACACACACACACACACACACACACACACACGAGAGAGAGAGAGAGAGAGAGAGAATATTTTCAGTAAAGATTGTATGCATCACGTATTCGCGACTTTAAACGTTGGTAATAATATCATACTTTTAAAACAAGATCTATGACATCCTGCGAGAGTGGCGGATGTGTTGACGGATGGTAAAGGGAAATGCACAAAGGAATCTCTGGATACAAAGTTCTGGTATGCCACATTAGGAGCTATCAGAGTATTGTGGGAGACTGGCTCTTTACATTGTTTACTGCTGTGGAAGGTGATGTTATAACAGTGTAAGTTTAACTCATTAGCTCCCAGAGTTCCTGTGCGAGGGATTTTGCAGGATGGCCACTAAGTGTGCCGCCCTCCGCCTGTCGGCTTATAGTCGCGAAGCTCATAGCTCCCTACCCCGGGGTTTCTTTCTTTGTTAAATTTTGAAAATGCCCAGTTACGTCCTGTACTGAGGACACTGGACGCAAATGGGTTAAGGAAACTAACAGATTTGCCAGTGTTTAATCCATTAGCTCCAGGAGTTCCTGTGCGAGGGATTTTGCTGGAAGGGCACTAAGCGTACCGCCCTCCGCCTATAGGCTCATAGTCGCGAAGCTCATAGGTCCCTACCCCGGGGTTCCTTTTTTTATTAAATTCTGTAAATGCCCAGTTCCGTCCTATACTAAGAACGCTGGGCGCATGTGGGTTAATATATGTTACCGTCTATCTCATTCACATAAAAAGTTGCCTTGTTTTTGCTAACGAGCGTCTGAAAAAAAAAAAAAAAAATCAATTTCTTCATTAACTTCCTTGATTACACGGTTGCGTTGGAGTTCCTCCGTGTTTACTCTTTCAGTCTGCTTTGAACAAATTATGAGAAAACGTCATTTTACTCTTTAAAGTATCTCACTATTTCGATAACACTAAATCTCTTGGCCTGTATTAAGGAACATCAGTATAAATGAACTTCACGCACCTACTCTGCCCTCCCTATAACACTCCTCTGCATACCTCTGCACACCACATACACGATTCACCCAACATATACATTTTCACATTGTCTCTTCTCACAGCAACATCATCACAACGTAAAGAACAAACTGTATATATGAACAAATTTACAAGTATTAACAAACTGTGCGTTAAAACATCATAGATTATAACGTGTAAACATCAACACATTCTCGATGTTAACTGACATTTTTTTTTTTTTTTCACCACAACGAGGAGTCAGTTTTTACGTATAAACTTTACATATCTTTCCCGTTGTTCAGTACCCTGTCGTGAGTATATTGTGAACCCCGAGTTATAAACATGTCTGTATTCATGTCTGTAAACATGTAGAGTCCCGCCATGACCGTACCTGGCTGACAAATACACAGCAATAACTACTACATAATGGCCACGCAAATGAACTACCTTGCCCCCCACCATGAAGGAAGCTCCCACTTTGTTTATTATGCTGGACACAGGGTGGGTGTAAGCGAGGTCAGGCAGTGATGGTGGATGATTTTAGGCCCTGCTTCCTCGCTCGAACAGATTAAAAAAAGTGATTTGCAATTCATTCATCAGTATCATCGCTTTTTATGTTTTTATGTTTTTCTTTCACTATCACTCAGAGCAAATAAATATCTTGGTTTCGTAACAGTGTCTTCACCTACACCCGGAGCTGGACAGCGATGCATGAGTTCACTTATTTGTATGGTCAGTTAGCAGTGCTCCAGGCCTAGATCATACAGTTACAGAAAGACCATCAAATACCGTTAAATTAGTTTATGAAATTGGCCTATTGCTAGGGGTGCAGTAAAAAAGTTGATACATTAATAAGGGAAAGGACAAATAAACGATGAAGCCTCCACCTCCTCCCTCCCACTGCCCATCACATTGATATTGTTAAGGTATAACTTAACAGTGATAATGTAATCAGGGAAACGAGGGTTAAACGGTGAAACCACTACTCCCCTTACTCAAGTATCCAATCAGTTTCCACCGATCCTGACGGGAAAATTACAGAAAACAAGAAGCGGTGCCAAAGCACAGCAAACCCGTCCCCGGCAGTTATTTTAGTGCTGATGTATAAACACAACAGGATATCTGGTCAAAGATGTCACATATCAAATGTAGAGTAAATCGGGTGAAAATTGACGATTTTATGTCCATTTGAAATTTTAGGTCCGACCCACTTGATATTGACCCCCCTACCGCTAACTGGGGGGTGACCCCCCTGATGTACTGAGGCATGTCGTAGGATGCAGATTTGATAGATGCACCTTTGGGTTTTGGTTTCATGTCGATATGACCAATTTGGATGGAGTTACGGCAGGAAAACGATTTTTTTTTTTGGGGGGGGGCGGGGGGGGGGCTGCTGCCTGGGTCTTGGCCCAGTTTGACCTAAAATGTAATCAGGTGATCAGAAGGTCATAGACCATCATCCATGTAATTTTAGTCAAAATCGCACCTGTAGTTTTCGCATAAAGTTGTTAACAGACGACAGACAAACAAACAAACAAACCGAACGAAAACAATGCACGTTCTCGAGCTCCTCTGGGGCGGGGAGGGGTAACTAATAAAATATGGAACACTGATATTACAATGCTTTAGAGTGAAAGAGCTGATTACATACATTGCATCCAGCATGTCAGTTAGCTAGTACCGAATGTGTGTCACTTTTGCCGTCTTTGGACGGACAGTTTTTAAATAATCTTTGCTTCTGTTTCCTTTAAAATTATATGTAGCGATTCCATTAGAAGAATTAAATGGAACTAAATGTCTTTCCTTTTATCACAGTCAGTCTTGTAACTTGATTTCCCTTATCGTAATACTTCCATGACACCACCGAAGTCGCGTTCCATCTCACCCCAGCACATTGATTCATGTCCTCTCTTCTTAAGCTGGTAAAGGCGGGGCTTCCTGGCGACAGCTAATAAAAACTAACACGCGTTCCATCCCACCCCAGTACATTAATTTGTGCTCGTTGGCTTAAGCTACTATGGATAGGGCTTCCTGTGGCCAGATAATAAGCCCTAACACTTTACAGTGCCAGTAATGATATGCTCTTGGATCCTTTGTGGTTACCTTGGCCTGTATTTTCGTCAATTAAGGAGGCACCCCAGCGCCTCTTCCTTAATGATTTATTTTCCAAACTGTCCATTACTATCCTCATTTTTTTTGCTTCTTATATCTTTTTAATGGGATAGATTGCATGACTCACACACAAGAATACAGTAATGGAGCAGAATCAGAAATAAATCGGTATAGGAGAGGTGTTAGTAAGCTTCCTAACCGCACGAGAATACCACCCCTTGTGTCATATCTACCCGGACAATGGGATCTCCTCCAGGCAAATCATATTTCACCCTCCCCTTCATATCTAAGTCCGATTTACTGAAGCTTAGCCGAAGTCGACTTAGTGAACCCCTAAGCGGACTCCACTCCGTAGGCCAGTCACTCTCCATCAGTGTTTAATTCCTCATAGGGCCCAGGAATCTCCTTAACATAGAGTATCCCTTGTTATTTGGTCAGATATATATAGAGGGAGGATGACTGGAATGAGTGAGAGCCATTGAGAACCCAGCCTGATAATGTCACGATTTGTTTACTTTTTGAAACTCGAGGATGCTCTTACCCAAACTGGATGGTGGACGTGATATAAAATTGATACTTGGGTAGGAAATGTGGTACATAAATCTCACTAACCCATCATATTCAAGATGATTTTTAACTAAGGATTATTCCTAAAAGTAGAGTTATTTACATTGATTCTGAGTTTTCCACATAATTATAAAGAGTATTTGATCACATTGGTTGGACTACATTTTTGGCAGGATTATTGATTTTTTTTTTTTTTTAGTGCAAGAAAAAAGGAACCAAAGGCCAGGAGCCCGCAAGCCGTTTCTTCCAAGGAAAAAACACAAACGATACAAAAGAGAGCCAAATTCAAGATCCGTTCATTTCAAGATGCCTGGACACACTGTTTGAAAGGCTGGAGATCATAGGAAGTAGGATATACAGTCAGAGGGAGACAGTTCCAGAGTTGACTTGCATAAATTAAGGACTGGGAGTAACGGTTAACTCTTGCATTAGTGAGTTGGACAGAAAAGGGATGAGAGTTGGTTGCTAGACGGGTGCTACGCACCCGTCGTATAGATGGAGGGATGCAAGTAGACAGTTCAGAGGAGCAGTGAATACATAAAACACGTCACCATTGAATGGCATATAATGCAGGGATAAACAGTTTCTATGATCAAAAGACGTTGTTGAAAATCACAGCTAGTCTTACATTAGCAGGCAAGTGTGGCCACCACGGCCCCTGTCTTCACCTCACGGATGTAAATCTCAGACTTAACAGTCTAGTTTCTCTTACCCGACTCAGCAGAACGGCAGAGTTAAGGTACACTCATTTACAAGTGACAAGTCTTTGGTGACCAGGACGTATAAGTTGGTGGAACTCATTTATATATGGCCCTACACACCTCGCACAAGTTGTTCACTGTTGGTATTGACCGTATCTGAGAAAGCAGGAGAGGGAAGGGGATTATCCTCGTTTTGGGGAAATTTTGCATGCTTGAGTGTTGTGGCTATTGCACTGAATAGATCCATCAACGCCTGTTTATGTGTTTCTTCTTTTTTCTCTCAATCCTTTTCTTTTTTTTTTCCGTAGACTCTTCATGGTCTGTCATCATCTCTCCTTATTCATTTCCTCAATTTTCTGTCTGTTTCCTCTCTTTTTTGTCATCTCTTTTTACAGTAATAATGTGTCTGCGTGTCTCTTACCAAACCCCTAATCCTACAGTACGTTGTGGTACTGTATATCCCAGGAGACAGTGCTCTAAGTAAAGCCTCACAATAACCATGCAATACCAGATACTCCCATCACTCCAGGCCTTCCTTCGGCGGGTACTGTACTATCGCGATCGCTAACTTCTTTACCCTTCTGGCGACAGGGAATTGGAGGACAAGGTTGGAGAAAGGCCAGGGGAGCAGTTAATGGCGTCTTATCTATCACACACACACACACACACACACACACACACACACACACACACACACACACACACACACACACACACACACACACACACACACACACACACACACACACCACTGAATCGCCACTATCCACTACCCTCCTCCTTACATCAACCCTGTCTTCCACCACCTCCTCGCCAGGGGAGTAAAGAATCTAGTGATCGTTATAGTATTCTTCTGTACATCTTTTTCGCCTCCTTTTTGGTCTTCGTTTCCACATTTTCGCATCAGCTACGCTTCTTTTGGCTATTTTGTGACCGAACTGTTCACAACTTAACATTTTTATGATTCTCGCTGAGACATCTGGCTGACCGCACCCTGTCGGGATTATAATACATGGCACAATCCAGTATGATAATGGCTGTGTGCGTGTTGGTCGTAAATTGAATTATGTCTTTCTTATAGTGCACCAAAAATAAAAACATTTAAACATTATTATCTACACAGCTGGTATAAAGCCAATGAGTCTGGTCCATTCCTGTACTTTACAACCTCAGAAAACCGCAATAAATGACAGCCATGTGTAGTAAGCTGTTCATGTGATGTATTTATGTTAAGTATTGTTTCACTGGTGACACATTGATCAGCCAGGCCAACACCCAGACTCTTTAACAAATGTGGGTGAGGGGGCACCTTTTTCCCTTTTTTTCCCCGTTTTTAAATCTGCGTTGCTAAGAACCCAGATACACTGGAAAGAAGGAAGTGTAATATCTGATTATTTTTGTCAATTGTATCTTCTTTTATTATTATTTTATCCCTCGGTTATTTCCAAATTATTTCATTTACCGTACTTATCGTGTATCTTTTACGACTGTATTTTCTCTTTTACAGGTATGTGGATGGTCAGGTGTGGCAGCAGGGAGGTATTGGATCTGGGAGGTATGTTGTGTTTCAGTGGAGTGTCAGGCTGTCTCATGTGTTACACCAAATTAATTTGACTTCAGTAATTAATGTTTATTCTGACTAAATAGAGTATCATTTTTCCCCATATGTTACCGGTGTACGTAAATAACCTGACTTTTAATAGCTCATTTTTATCTATATTGTTTGAATAGAATATGTCCCCCTACCTCATGTGTTATCTTAAAATAACTGTATCTAATAGCTCTTTTTACTGAGTCTTATGAAGTATAGAGTGCAGTATTAAGCTTACTTATTTATTGTTATCTATATACTGTTTCATGTGGAGTGTAGACCGCAGTATAAGGCTGTCTTAATGGCCTATTTCATGTGGAGTATTTATAAACATGTGGTGGTGTGTATGATCTTTCTTGTGTCGGTGTTAGGTTAATTTGTTTTTATGATCCAACGATGTCCACAAACAGTATCTCTGAAGACACATTTTCCTCGTTGATTCCTCTCAAGATAGAATAGAGAAGAAATTGAATTCTCTGGTGATCTGGATTGTCCTCTCTGTCACGTAACATCGTATTCAGAATCAACAGCAGAGCACCAGTGCCAAAACTTAATGTGCTGTGGACTGTTAGGTTGTTTATATGTATGTGGAGTTACGGCATTAATTTATAGCAAAACAGATTTCTTCTTTCATTTAAAATGAGGTAGGTGCAGAAGAGGGATCCCTTTACGAGGTGGCACCAAGCCTGGCGTCTACAGTGCCGGGATATATGACTGTCCCTCAATCCTTCCATCGTCCACCGAGAACTGGATAATGGATTGCAGGAGAGGCACTAATTCACTTCTATTAAATTAGATTAATCTCCTTTCGAACCTACGGCAGCGTTAAAAACAATAATTTAGGAATTAGTTTTTAGAGTCAGATGAGGGGGTGGGGGGCGTGTGGAGATGTGGACTAAGGCTATAGGGGGCGCGACCCAAAAAACATTGAGCACCTCTGGTTTAGGGTGTTCATTTTTTTTTTTTTTTTTTCAGATTTATGCCTCCTTATGGAATTCTCTCTGATCAGTGCCGTAAAATTGTATCTTGCCGGGAGAAGCCAGTCAATCAGAGGGTTACAATGCTCCAGTAGTCTAAATACACAATGACCCCAAAACACCAGCAAGGGTCGTTTGTTGTACGTAAGACATATTTCTCCCCCAACTCTCTCTCTCTCTCTCTCTCTCTCACAACATGTATGCAAAAACCACTATAATAAATACTACCATAGACACAGAGTACCCTAAGAATAATGAATGTCTCTCCATTTAAGGCAAGCTTATTAGTTCCTGTAACATGGAAACTCGGGAAAGGGAATTGTCTGCCCTTCTTTATGGGGGAAGCGTGTGTTGTGTAGTGTACTAGAGAGAGAGAGAGAGAGAGTACAAAGGAAGTCCAGGTAACAAGAGGACTATTAACCCATAAGGAGGTTATCAGTTGGGGAAAAATAATTCTACATAGATATAAAAATAATAAGAAAAGGATAGAAATGAAGAAAACTCTCCCCCCACCACAACTCCATTCGGAAAACAGTCAGGAAAAAAAGTATTAAACACCATGCATGTTAGAAGAAGCAAACATGGACATTTATATAGGAAAAACAGAAAAGGAAAACTGCGCACTAGAGAGAGAGAGAGAGAGAGAGAGAGAGAGAGATGGAATATGCTGTTGTGTGGGGAGGTGGTATGGCGTGGGCATGTGTTTGAAAATCAGAGTGTATGTTCTGTGCTGTATATGGTAAACGAAAGTGGGTGTGAGAGAGGGACTGGGCGGGAAATGGGAGGGCATTGGGCATAGAATGGGCGGGAGGTGAGCGGACGTGAGGGACGTTGGGCGTGGACTGGACGGGAAATGGGCGGGGGTGAGGGGTGTTTGGCGTGGACTTGGCGGGTAAATTGGGCAACAGTGTGGCAGATAGCAGAGTAGAACCGGAAATGGCAGGGGATTTGGCTGGGATGTTTGGCGTGTATCTAACGTTGATTGAGTGATAGAGTGTTGGGCGTGGAATGGACGGAAGTTTGTCAGCGAAGGACATTTGGTGGGCGTGAGAGATCGAGGTTTATTGGAGAGAGGTGGTATAGGTGTACTGGCGTAGGAGATGCGGAGAGAAGAGAGAGAGAGAGACTTTAATATCGCAGGCATTGCATGGAATAAAATACACAGTTACTAAAGTTAGGTCTCAGTTCTAACTTTGATAACTTTGCTCTTACTGTGAGTTTCTCTGAGGTGAATAAAATTTCCAGGGATTAGCCGAAAAGAGTATAATGGCCTTATTTGGCGGCAGAAGGATTGAAGATGTCAAACCATTGTTTTTATTTCTTCCAGAGAGATTAGAAGTTGAAGGTTAAAGAGTTGTGACGTACGTGTGTGTGTGTGTGTGTGTGTGTGTGTGTTCCAGATGAAATATTTATTAAAACGTCTTCATTTGTTCCCTCACCTCAGCTCCGCCTTGTTCAAAGCTTCTTGCATTTATGCGCGTCATGGCAAATCTTAGGATGCCAAGGTAATGAATGCTCTTGGCTCCTTCCTCTCACATTAACTTTTCATGGAAACTTTTGTGACCCAGGATGTTGTGGATTTGAGATCCCTGGGAGGAGCATCTCCCTCCCTGGTAGTAGTTGTTGCAGCCGTCCCTGTTTACACCAACACAGTGTAGTGGTGGTGTGTTGATGATGCAACCCGCCCAGCGCACACCAGCACTGTGGCGTTGTGATGTGCGATTCTGTGGTGTCGCTTATCATCACCAGCAGTCAGTGGGCCATTCACGCCGTCACTACTTTCGGTGGAACATCCGATGGTCGAGTGTTTGCCTTGTCTACCTTTCATCTCTGGTCTTACCAGTATATTGATTCAGTACTTGATTTTTTCAATAATATTATCAACATGTAAGACAGCACTAAATCAATCGATGTCATTTACCTTGATTTCAAAAAAGTATTTGATAAGGTTTCACATATTTGACTTGTCGAGAAACTTCGCGTCTATGGTATCGGTGGCAGTGTACTAAGATGAATTGAAAGCTGGCTTACAAATTGTAGACAGAGTTGTAATGAATGGTAAGAAATCAGACTGGGAAAATGTTTTAAGTGGAGTACCGCAAGGCTCAGTTTTGGGTCCTATTCTGTTCTTGATTTATATACGGTAGTTGACATTGATGAAGGCGTGTTTTGTAAACTATCAAAATTTTCTGACGATACGAAGATTGGTAATAGAGCAGATACCCCAGAACAAAGAATACTGATTCGAAGGGATCGTGATAAATTGCTTAATTGGGCTGAAAAATGGCAAATGGATTTTAATATTGGTAAATGCAAAGTTCTAAATATTGGAAGTAAAAATGGAAAATGTAGTTATACAACGAATCATTCTGAACTCATGAATGTAAACCTTGAAAAGGATCTAGGAATAACTGTAACAGATGATTTAAAGCCAAGTAAACAGTGCACAGAAGCTATAAAGAAAGCAAACAAACTAGTTGGATTTATAGGTAGATCATTTGAGTTCAAATCTAAATATATAATTCTAACCCTGTACAAATCCTTGGTGTGTCCACATCTAGAGTACTGTGTGCAGTTCTGGTCACCGTATTACGGGAAAGACATAGAGAAATTAGAGAGAGTGCAGCAACGAGTAACAAAAATGATACCCAGACTGAGGAACAAATCATACGAGGAGGGATTAAATGAGCTAAAGTTATTTAACGTATCAAAGCGCAGACTACGAGGGGATCTGCTGCAAGTATTCAGGATTACTAAAGGAATCGATAATATGGATGCTGACAAGTACTTTTCAATTGATCGTTCAAACTGTACTAAAGTTAATGGGTATAAGATTATTGGAAAGCATTTCCAGTCTAATGAAGCGAAGCATTTCTTCATTAACAGGGTTGTTAACATTTGGAATAAACTGCCCAGGGAGGTCGTGGATTGCAGTACAGTGGTGACATTCAAAAATCGCTTGGATGAGTATCTCGCATCAAATCCTCAGCTAAACACCTTCATGACTGAATAATAATGTAAGCTGTTTTTCCTCTATTTCAGATCGTGATGAAACTACAGCAGGGAAATACAATGTTATTTATGATACTTGTAGCTTATTAACACTTGTAGTGTATAGATATACTGTACTTGGATAGAATATAGTTTACCACTTTTCTGTCTTTCCTATGAAAATTCCATGTCGGCTTTTCCATGCTGCGTGGTGGTCCTTCTCGCTTTTTCCCTGCCGGCTTCGACTGGAGGGTTTGGTGGGTGGGGAGAGCCTTCTTGCTTTACTAACTTTACCTTTAACTTGTAGAATTAGATATCATAGTGATAGTCTTCCTCGAAACGACCATTAGGTCTGTTGCTGTTTCTTTCCTTTGTACTCCTTTGTACTTACCAGACCAGTAATGTCTTGGGGCCCCTGGCATGTTATCCCCACAAGAAAGCCTTCACCAGTATTAAATAACATCTAGCGACTGAGTGCTGAAGGAGACGGGCCTTCAGGCTTTCAGATTAGCCACACAAGCTGTGTCTTAATTGTTTATATGCACATTGTCATCAAGGTAACCACAGCGCTACGTGCGTACCAGTTTTCGCACTTTCTCCTTAGCTATACTTTTTGTCCATGGCCATAATCCGTACCCCCTGTCCCATCTCTCCTTCATTTCACTCCCTTCCTCTTACCTCTTTCCCCTCCCTCCCCCCGACACACGTACACACTGCTAAAAGGAGTGTCATTTGCGTGTCATTTGGACAAACGCCCTCACTTTAGTTAGAAGATAATCGGCTTCAGGTGCTCTATAGAAGCATTAGGTCCGCCAGATTAGTGCTGAAAGGAGGAGTCACCCCACGATGGGGTCCTGTTTTTACCGTAAACAAATTGAATTGAATAAGAATAGACTGGCACTTGGTAGGCCGCCCACGCAAACAGATAAAAAACTTCTAAGCAGAAAATATAACAAAAGGGACTTAATCGCATTCCGTAAAGGGCCCGGTGGTCAAGATACGTCATATTAATCCCTTTGCTGTGTAGGGATTTCTCTGTGAACAATAATAGCGTCAGAAGGCAGTCAAAATCGTAGTAAAAGGGGTGTCAGGATACATTTAGGCTAAACCTTTTAATGTGCAGGATTCCTCTCTGCTAAATAAAACGGCATGGAGTAAGCGAAATGAATATCCAAGTTATTCCATATCTTTGGAAAGCTAAGTAACTACAAGTGTTGGATAATTTGCTTTGATTTCCTTGTTGTCAGTATGTAAGTGTGGTATGTTCCTGAGCAGGTGGTGGTGGTGGCCGAGAAGGGGACAGCCCGCACAGTTAGCTATTCCTATCCATACGCATCACAAAAATGAACATATACGTAGGGTGAATTACCTGAGCCGAGCATTGTTCGGGGGAACTGGTGGTGATGTATGGCGGTTTAAGAAGATGCCTTGTTGGGAACACATTGTCCAGTGATTTCCATTCATATTGGCTACCACATAAACATCAGCACATACACAGGATGTATTGCCAACACTTAGCGTTGTTTTTGAGACCTGACTGTGGTTTATCGCGCGTTTGGAGAGTGACTGTGATGGGAATTGCCTGTTTGGTGGGCGTCATGCATACACTACACAGAAATTAATAAAAATACAGAGCGTGGTGCCTTCACCGAGTTTTTTTTTTTTTTTTTTTTTTTTTTTTTTTAAATAGATCCGGGGATGGTTTTGAGATGTGTTTATATTTTAATATTGATAAAGCAACGTGTAGTATTCTGTATATTGGTGAAGTGCGTGGAGACCAAACCAGGCCAAACACGACCAAACCTGGAAGTTGTGGCCGTGCATGTTGTTGGTTGTGTCTGTAGCAGCGTGGACGACTGCTTCACCTAACACTGTAGCTTCACCAACACGGCCTCACCACCACACAAACCAATAAACATCCACCATCAGTGAATAAATGACTGTTAGTGGAGGTGTCAGTGCCAGCATCATCATCCACCCTTGCCATTCCACGAGTCTTGTGTAATACAGCTGTTGTAAATGGTGTCACTGCCAACACCATCACTCTACCCACCCCATTCTACGAGCCTTGTGTAATACAGCTGTTGTAAATGGTGTCACTGCCAACACCATCACTCTACCCACCCCATTCTACGAGCCTTGTGTAATACAGCTGTTGTAAATGGTGTCACTGCCAACACCATCACTCTACCCACCCCATTCTACGAGCCTTGTGTAATACAGCTGTTGTAAATGGTGTCACTGCCAACACCATCACTCTACCCACCCCATTCTACGAGCCTTGTGTAATACAGCTGTTGTAAATGGTGTCACTGCCAACACCATCACTCTACCCACCCCATTCTACGAGCCTTGTGTAATACAGCTGTTGTAAATGGTGTCACTGCCAGCATCATCACTCTACCCACCCACCCCGTCACATCCTTCCAGCCGTGTGTAAAATATGTTGTTGGTGTCTACCAGCATCACCACTCACCTCATCACACCCCACCCTACCCCACCCCACCAACCCTGCGTATGATGACTTTTGTGTCAGCATCACCACTCACCCCACCCCACCCCACCCCACCCCACCAGCTGTGTGTATGATGACTTTTGTGCCAACATCACCACCTACTCCACTATACCCCACCAGCCATGAGTAAAATAACCATATTGTTGCATCTGTCAGTACATGCATCACAAGCGGGTGTGACAGTCGGGGATGTAACTCACACAAACCTTTTGTAAGGAGTCATTAATTACAGGTACGTCCACACAAGAGGGCCGCTGGTGTCAATTATGTCCTTTACTGTTCTTTGTGGCCGCGTCGTCCCTATGTAAGGACTGCGAGATAAACACAATAAACAGCTCTTAGTATTCAGGATGGTGAGTTGCATTACCAAGAACACAGGATTTATTACACACAGCTGACTATACAAGAAGTTTAACTGAAATGATGAAAGTTTTATCTGTTAGCGCATACATTCATACAGTATATTTGTGCTTTCTGATTTAAAGGATATCTGTATTCTCAGGCTTTCTTGTACCGGTACATCCTCACTTCCTCTTACTGACTCCTTTCAGCTTCTCTCTCAGTACTTCAGTATTGCATTGTTCATTCTCTGCTATCTCGATTTCATTGGCCAGTGTTCTTCGGAATTGTGTGATTGCATTCCACCTCCATTAAGATGGGCTCGCAACACCCGGCTGGCAGCTCATTCTCACCCCTTTTCTGTCTAGCACTGATGCAGGAGCTAACCGATAGTCTCAGCCATTAATGGACACAACAGGTCAACTCTGGAACTGTCAACCTTTGTCGGTATTTCCAACTGCTTATGACCGCCAATCGTTGAAATGTACTGTAGTGTGTCTAGGCCTCTCGAACTGAACGGATATTGAATCTGGCTCGCTTTTGTTTCGTTCTTCCTTGGAAAGAATTACATTGCGGGTTTCGAGCCTTTGGTTCATTCTTCCTTGCTTTAAAAATCAATCAATCAATCAATCATTTCCTGTGGCACCCTCGGGGATGCATAGGGCCTCGATGAACTCACACCACCACATCCTATCTTGTGCTAACTCCTCAAGATCTCCCCAACACTCATCTCCAGCTTCCCGTCTCATTGTCCTCACCCACGTCTCTTTTGGCCTTCCTCTACCTCTCCTACCAAGTGCCACCCACCCTGGTGTACCTCGTACTATTCCCTGTCTCCTATACACATGTCCTAGCCACTTCCATCGTGAGAATCTAACATATTCATCGATCGGCTGCACTCCCGTTATTTCTCTAATTCTACTATTTGGTATCCTTTCCCACCATTTAACTCCTAATATTCTTCTAAGTGCCTTATTTTCAAACACCAAGAATTTATTTTCCATAGTCACTGTGCTGTACCAAGACTCGTGTCCATAAATTAAGATACTCCTAACCATTACCTTATAAAGTTTGATTTTTGTATGCACAGAGAAATTGTTATTATTCCAAATATTTTTAAGCATTCCCATTGCCTGATTAGCCTTCTTTAACCTTTCCTCGAATTCAAAGTTCAAAGAACCATCCTTGGCTAAATAAGTACCTAAATATTTAAACCTATCAACTTGCTTTACAACCATACCTCCAATTACACATTCCTGCGCATTTTCCATATTCATATTGATTATTTCAGTTTTTCCACAATTAATAACCAAACCCACCTTGCGACCTTCACTCACCAAACAGTCCAACACTCTCTGCATCTCTTCTGGGCCATCACAAATCAAAACTATATCATCTGCATAATCTAAATCCAAAAGTTTCTTGTTCTCTCCCCAAAGTATACCTGCACCGGTTTCTGTTCCAACGCGTTTCATAATGTAATCAATGACCAATATAAATAGTAAAGGCGATAGAACACCACCTTGAATTACTCCGGACTTGACTTCAAACGAATCACTCAGACAACCATCAACCATCACTTTACAAAATGTGTCCTCATGCATGTTCATAATGACCCTCACAAACTCCTCTGGTATTCCATAATGTCTCATGATCTTCCCCATAGTCTCTCTCGAAACACTATCAAAAGCCTTTTCAAAATCAACAAAACAAAGACTTAACGGTACTCTCATTTCATTAACTTGCTGCATCAAATGCCTAACTATAAAGATCTGATCATTGCAACCACGTCCCTTTCTAAAACCAGCCTGTTCATCCCTCAGAATACCCTCAACCACCGGCTCCAACCTATTTAACAACACTCTACTGAAAACTTTCAAAGCTATCGGTGACAAAGAGATTCCCCTCCAATTACCACATTCACTCAGGTCTCCCTTCTTCGGAACTTTAACAATTACACCATTCTTCCAAACTGACGGTAGTAACCCCGTCACCCATATCTTATTGAATAGCTTGGTCAAGATCATTATTAATCTATCCCCTCCACTTTAAACATTTCCGGAAATAAACCATCCTCCCTGGTGCCTTATTATTCTTTAACTGTTTTACTGCTTTCTCCACTTCTGCAAGCCTCAACTCTCCTGTTTCTATATTTAAATCTTCCTGAGCAGACGGTATATCCTCTTCTGGTGGTATTGGTCTATTAAGAACTGTCTCAAAATGCTCTTTCCATCTGTTTTTAATATCTCCATCTTTGGTCAATAAATTTCCTTCCCTGTCTCTAACTGGTATTTCCTTGCGTTTACCTGCATTACCACTCAGTTCTCTAATCGATTCATATGCTATTCTTTGACTCTGTCCATCATTTTTGTTTATTAAGATTTCAGTCTCTGCAACCTTTTCATCCACACATCTTCTTTTATCTCTCCTAGCTAACCTTCTTACTTCTGAATTCAAACTCCAGTACGCAGCTCTTGCTAATTCAATCTCTCGTTCATCAACGCATTGCATCTCACTCCTCAATTTAGCCTCACCTCTCTTTTTTATCATATCCCACGTTTCCTCCGATATCCATTTCTTTCTCCTGAATCTATGTCTCCTTCCAATCGTACATTCAGCAGTCTCATGCAAAACTTTGTTCACATCCTCCCACATCTCATCTACACTTCTCTCCCCCTCTTCCAACGTTTCCAACACCAAAAACCTATTTCTGCATTCTAATCTGAATTCCTCCTTTTCTTCTCCTTCCCTTCTAAGCTTAACAATATCGTATCTACCAACACCAGATTTTTCCTTCTTCTGATTTTTTAGTTTAAACCTTATTTTTGCAATGCTGAGTTGATGGTCACTACCAATATCCGCTCCCCGTTTAACATGAACATCTAGCAGAGAACTTCTATGCCTCCTACTGATAGCGATGTGATCAATCTGATTTTTATATTTTCCACACGGCGACACCCAAGTTGTCTTGTGTATATTGCAATGCTGAAAGAGTGTGCCCCCGATGACTAAGTCATTTGCTAGACAGAAGCTTCCAAACCTCACTCCGTTTTCACTCATCCTACTACCAACTCCCATCTTACCCATACATGCCTCAAATCCCTCATTTGAACAGCCCATTACTGCATTAAAGTCTCCAACGCAGATCAAAACATCATGTCTAGGTACCCTTCCTACTCCTTCTTGCAACTTTTCATAAAATGTGTCTTTCCTTTCATCGAGTGCATCATTAGTAGGTGCATAACACACAAACAGACTGATGTTGCCATGATTTGATTTAAACCGTGCGTATAACAATCGCTCATCTATAGGACCCCACTCACATAAAGCCTTATTTGCCTTACAACCCAGCAACAATCCTACTCCCTGATAATGCATTCCGTCCTGTCGACCAGATATCAATAAACGTATACCATCCTCCAAATCCAACTTATCGACTCCAGTTAATCTAGTTTCTGTCAGAGCACAAATATCAAGTCCGTAATTTTGAAAAACCTTCACTAACTCATCGATTTTACCGTCATGATTTAGCGTTCTCACATTCCAGTTACCAATTTTAATTGTATTTTTTGCATTGACAAAGGAATTAGATTGTAATTGAGGCAACCATGAGATTCTTAGCACCCCCTGCCCATTTAAGGGCTGCACGGGACTGGGGGCCATTATTGTTCTTTCAGAGTCCATCAAGGTTTCTTTGGCTAACTTCCTGAACACCTCGCCATTGTGTTGCAGTCGCAGTAGGCAGCTAACTTGCCTGACTGCCCACACCCGAAAGACCCAGCTATGCTGTAGCCAGTCACGTGCCGGCATGCTTCCCAGCCATTTCACTCTTAAGGAGTTCCTCTGCCTGAGAAAGCAACCACCCCCCTGCTCCCGAGGGCTTTAAAAAAGTGGTTCTTTATTATTGCCAGTAAAATGTGATGAGGTGACATTGTGAGTGGGGGATGTTTCTTAGTCAACGTCGAGAACATTTATATTGCAGTATGGAAGAATACCCTGAAAATAAACGGTAGGATGTATAGGAATGATGGAGATATAAAAACAAAAGAAAGTGATGGCCAGGAACAGGGAAAGAAATACTGCTGTAGCTCGCATATATATATGAGAGAGAGAGAGAGGTGGGGGGGGGGTTAGATAAATGAATGGGAAGAGAAGTTAACGTTGGTGAACGGATGGATAAATGGGTTGAATGTGGAAAGACGTCCGTTCCTTGTTTTAACGCGTAAGGAAATCAACTAGTCAGCATTGACACCAAATGATCACAAGAAATTGCCACGAAATGAAGGTTTTTAGATGCTGATCCTCTAGTGAATTACTACTGTCATTTCGGTGGCTTTATTTTAGGTGTTGATCCTGTAGTGAATTGTTGGTTTCTGTTTGCCGACAAACTTTTCTTCTTTTGTAACCTGAAGATACCCAGCGTACCGTAGGTTACAGATGTACGGTACGGATTTAAATAAAGAACTAAGTTTATTTCGAATGCAAAGTTTGTAGTCCTTCATTATAATAGGAATCGATATATCTACAGGTACAGTTGGCAGCATAAGAACCTGGGGCAGCATCACTGTGTAGCTGCTGTGCAGGATTTGGTGTACTAGACAGTCTTGACTTAATCATATATTTGTTGGCGGCACTGACATGAATGAACGGAGGTGCGAAATATTAGCTGAAATGACCAAGTAATTGTGATGCATGAACGTCGGAAATTGTAGCTACACCATCGCCTCACACAAAGGTTTATATGTGGTCAGCGGTACCTACGACTTTCTCATTATTGACTTCAAGATACCCGGCGTAGGCTACAGTTATACCGGGTTATAAATATATCTGTGCATGTGATTTCCCACACTTATGAGTATTTCAAAGAACTTCGGTGGAATTTTGTATTAGGTTACATTTTACAAATAATTTAGTGTGTGGTGATTAATGTGTTTGGTGGCGATGCACGAACCCATTGATTTGGTAAGTGTCCCTGAGCAGTATTGTCAACACATCCCATCCATATAAATAACATGTAAGTCTGGGTTTCACGATCCTTGTACGCAGTTTACCATTGCAGATACGAATGGTAAAATCGTGTTCCTGCGACTATAAACCTCTTATCCATCCCATCTAGACGTCAGATTAAGTTACAGACTTTTACAAGTGACACATCTTGGGGGGGCCAGAGCATGTAAGATGGTGGAACTTTCCTTCATGTGAAGTTTTACGCCTATATATATATATATATATATATATATATATATATATATATATATATATATATATATATATATATATATATATATATATATATATATATATCACGTGTCTGACTCTGGGCAAAGGCTTTAGGGCCTATTCCCAAGTCCCAGCAGTCCTCCTTGGGGCCTAGTGGTCCTACATCTCCACATGTCACCACTTGGCTAACACCCACCATTCCTAGTGAATACATGCTAGGGCTGTCTCATACAGGACTGGTGTACTGGTATTAGCGGGGATACTTTTATGATATGTCGGCGGGTCATCTGGTAGATCAGAAAAATCTGCTTTTTAAGATATTCAAATCCTTAAACTGTTCCTTGCCCCTACCGGGATTCGAACTTGGGCCCATTAGAGCTGCAGGCCGCCTCTCTACCGATTCTGCCACCGCCTTCCCTAGTTTAGACCCTCTGTACATTCCGGTCTTATTTGTTGGAGAAGGGAGAGGGTAATACTTGTTTTGGAAGAAGTGTGACGTACTAGATGCGGGAACTTCGGGGCCCTTCGGTTAAAGCCTAAGGTGTGATGTGTGGGAGGTTAATTTTGTGTCGTGTAATGTTGTGTGATGTGATCTGGTGTGATATCGCTAATGTCGATAAGGTGTATAGGATTGAAGCACTTTGCATCCGAAATCGTTAGCGAGAGACAGACGGACAGAGCCCCTACTGGATATGCTCCATTAAGATATACTGAAAGCTTTATTTTTTTTTTTTTTTATTTTTTTTTTTTTTCAGGGTTGAGTACTGCTTTTCTTCCTTCGTCCTTCCTTCTCCCTTCATCTCACTCCTCATCTACCGCCTTCTTGTCTTTTTCATTTTCTTTCTCTGCTTTGATTCTTGCTTCGTTTCTTCCACTTTTCTTCTTTCCTCAGTTTTCCATCTCTAAATCTTCTCTACTCCCTTCTTCTTTTGTCTTCAGTCATCCTCCTTTCTCTATACTTCTTTTCATCATCTCATATGCGTTTCTTCACGTGTGGGTTTCCGAGTACTACACTATTACCCCACTCCGCCTGGCCGCACCGTCATTCCACCCATCCCCAATGTGTGTGTGTGTGTGTGTGTGTGTGTGTGTGTGTGTGTGTGTGAGAGAGAGAGAGAGAGAGAGAGAGAGAGAGACTTCATGCTATTGAACATGGTAAAATAACAAGAAGCACACTTTCGTTTTTAGCCATTTCATGGTGAGACGGTAATGTCAGGCTGCGTCCTCGATACCAGTGCATAGCTATAGCAAACTCCATTCAGTAGAAACGCCATAAGTCATCCCCTTCCGAAGAAAAGGCAGTGTGAATATATCTGGCTGCAAAACTTGGGTACATAGTGCATTGGCATTGAGAACTCAGGGCTGTCGGTAAATTATCACTATTTTTCTCCTTGGCTTTGGTGCTCCCCGCCTCTCTGCCACGCCCCAACAACAGTTTATGATATTTGTAATCTCATAAACTTTGCCTCCACCTGACAGAGCCACGCAATAATACCAACACCACATCGCACATAAAAGCCAAGATATTGCAGTTACAGGTGTAGTATAGACCGGCGAATCTGGGCTTTAAAAGATACCATATTTATTGCATTGTTGGTATACTCTTCTTACACTAACTTGGCCTAAAACTGCCATCTTTCCATCATTAATGCTGAGTTATAAGAATACATTAGCACCAGAATATGATGCTTGCCATGAAGAAGTGCTATGGAATGGATGTAGAGCCGTACTATTATCTTTTAGGATGAAAATCTGGGCCAGGTTAGAGTAAAACATATAGTTCGGGATGCCGTGATTGAAGGCCGCGTCGTGAGGTGATCGTTGTACAGTGGTCTTACGGTGCTTGAAAGACAGTGTGCACAAGTGATTCATTTTCTTATATATAGAACAGTGGGATTGGGCAAATGTTTTTTATGGTGCACCTTATCGTTAGTGCTGAATTTTGTAATTTTTATATCCACCGCCATACACGGGCGAGAATCTAGTTTTCAGTCCTGTCAGATTGCTTGGCATATTGTTCTTTGAATTACAGGGGAAAACTAATGGCGCTATACTGTTTTTACTCTAACTTCACCCAGATTTTCGTCCAATTGTACCGTAGCTTATTTTACGAAGCTCGCTGGCAGTGAGGATACTGCGGTTCTACATATTTTCTACAACACTCCTTCGTGTCTAGCACCATATATGTTAATCCATTTTTGCAGCTTAGCATTAAATATAGGGATAAAAATTATAGGCCAAGGTAAAGTGAACAGAGTATGGGATGCAAGTATGTGGGAATAATAATAATTGGCGCATTTCTGACGAAGTCCTTGAGGCCAAACATCCCTGCATTACACTTTGGAATTTTCATTAGTGATATGACTGGACTTTGTAATATTGCCTGAGGACACCGTGATAACTTTAAGCACCTACCCATAATGGTGTGACAGAGTGGCAAGCTATACTGAGTCAGGAACCTCCCTAACATCTTTTCCCAAGCGATTTATTTTGCGTATTACACCTTGCTGCCCAAGTCTATGTTATATAAATCCATTGAACATCGCCATACTCTGCACGAAGAATGTACAAAAGGACATTAACCAGTCATACCCAGAAATAAATCGCTATGGAAGAGGTGCTAGGGAGCCTCCTTACCCGACAAGAATACGGGTCTGTTTGTTATTTTATGGTATTGATGGTGATGAAGGCCTTTATTACACGTCCACCTTTACTGATGGCAAACATTATAGCAGTGCAAGCAGTACTGAGTGACCGTTTTATTATTTTATGCCATTGATGCTGAACAAAGCTTTCCTTATTACATCCCCAGCTTTCCTGATTACAAATAATATGCC
Organism: Coenobita brevimanus; assembly: GCF_032717465.1. Classification (NCBI taxonomy): domain Eukaryota; kingdom Metazoa; phylum Arthropoda; class Malacostraca; order Decapoda; family Coenobitidae; genus Coenobita; species Coenobita brevimanus. Next base: position 556,294 of record NC_137046.1, on the reverse strand, counting down.
ATTGATGCTGATTAAAGCTTTCCTTATTACATCCCCAGCTTTCCTGATTACAAATAATAGGAACAAGCTTTATTTAGACAGGCCTTGGTAAACAACTTAATTGAGTCTATATGTGAGAACTGGATTTTATGGCTAAATAATGAAGACTGCATGATAATAGCAATATAGGTTAAATATAATAATTTCACTGTACTTTCGAAAATATTTATACAGAAAGTGTGAGATAGAAAGTATGCAATAATTTCAGTGCTGCAAGCCACCTTCGTTAATCTATTTATCATGATGACGACTTGCCTGTTTCCTTCTGTCTATCCTACGAAGAAAGTGTTCAGTGGAAAAGGAGATTAACAGAAACTAGGCCATCAGTGTCTTAAGGCCGCAATAAGAGTTGAATTATTTACAGTGGTTGTAGGAGCAAACTCAGACGAATCTCAAATATACAGTAGAAAACAGAAGGATGCTTAAAATAATGCCCATATGAAATAAAGAATGTAACCTAATCGCGCTCTCTCTCTCTCTCTCTCTCTCTCTACTTTTTTCTCCTCCATTTCCTCCTGCTCTTCTCCCTTCCTTTCCAACCATCTATTCCTTTTCCCTTATCCCCCTCTTCCTTCACCTTCTTCTGTAAGTGTATTACCATCTCGCCAAAATAAAAAGCCATATCCATTTTCTTCACACGGCCAATTTCACACCTCGCTGTTGCATACCAGTCTTGCCTCCTTGTCGCACTGTACATAATTCTCTGCCTTCAAGTCATTATTTATCACTTCCTCTCGTATCTGCGTCCATTTTTTCCTCATCTCTCCTGTTCCGTGCCCTCTCCTTACCTTTTCTTTCTTGATAATGTCTCTCCTTTTTCCATATATCCTTTCCCCTCCCTTTCCTTTTTCCCGTTCCGCTTCTTCCTCCCTCTCGTTTTTTTTTTTTTCGCTCTCTCTCCCATGCTTCCAGTTGCATTTCCCCTCTTCTCCTTTCCCCTCTTCCCTGTCTTTCCTTTTCCCCTTCTCATCATCTCTCTTTCCACTCTTCTCTCATGCCCATTCTGTCTCCCCCCTCCTGCCTTCCCCAATCTTCTCTCCCACTCAGGCAACATAACCAATCTTTCTTCCTTCTTTTTTTGCACGTTTCTCATCGTGGTCTGGTGAGTTAATAGATTTCCCTCTCAGATTACACTTGTTGCTTCGGATCAGCCCTTTGTTTATCCCAGTTAATCCTCACTTTTCTCCATTCTGAAGTCTCAATAATTCCCTGATATCCTGGCCTGATTGCTATGCTAGGGTGAGACAGAAACAGTATCCCTTGCGTGTTTTCTGCCGTCGTTTATCATCGTTTTCAATTACCTTCAATGGCTTGTTTTTAGCGAGTTGTAAGATTGTCGTGTGGATGCCGCGGGGCCGACAGATCCACATTCAGGAGCCATGTTGTCAAGGTGGCGGTACGGGAATTATCAGTCATATGTTATGCTTTGATTTACGGTGTCAGGTACTGCACCCTGCCTGTCTCCTGCCCCGTGCTGATATATCATCATCATCATGTTTATCTTCATTTTCATCATCATGATCATCATCATCATCATCGTTTTTTATTGTACTTTGATCACCAGTGTATCCAAGACTGTCCTTACTGAGCAGCATTATAACCTCGTCTGACCAACTACGTCCTACTATCATGTTTTCTTTCTTTCCACGGACCCAGTTTCACTCATCAACCTCTGACCATGACAGCACCAATCCTGCTCAAAGCAACCAGCTGTTACAACACCCCCACACCAAAGCACACCACACCCACACCACTCAGCTTCTGCCACCCCCACACCTAAGTACACCACACCTACACTACACCACACCACACCGCCCAACTTCAACCGCACCCTTACAGTGACGTACACTATATCCATACTACACTCGCCATCCAGCCTCTACCACCCCCCTACACCAAGCACACCATACCAAACTACATCTCAGCACCTCACCTCCTCCACATCCTCTGCTTAGCTGCTCCATTCATCGTCTTTCTTATTCTCGGCTAAATGACACAAAAGTATTTTTCTCACTGGGGTTAATGCGATACAACATCGTTATGCACTTGCTGTTATTTTCTGCTTGAAAATCATGCCATTCGTTTTCTTATGAAATTTTCGTTAAAATTTTCTGCACCACTTGACCTCTCTCTCTCTCTCTCTCTCTCTCTCTCTCTCTCTCTCTTGTTCGTGGGTGGGGGACCACGTCGGCTTAAGGAATTGGTGGAGTGGGTGGGGAGGTGGGGGGCCAATATTTGTTGTCCTATCTTTATATAATAATTATAGCCTATAATGGCCTGTGCTATATCAATAGGTTTGTTCTTTGTTTTGCTGTGTGCTCCTTTGTGCCTTCACCCTCACCTCCTCTCTCCACCCTCTCACTCCTCTCCCTTTCGTTTCCACCAACCCCTCCCTCTCATTCCCCTCCCCATTTCTTCACACCCTGCCCTTCCTAGTCCTTTCCTTCCCCTTGCTGCCCTCTTCTCATTGCCTCCTGAATGACCCCTACACCAGCAATCATAGTGCTTGGTGAGGTGACAGGTTTCTCAGTGAACTTCTCGGTGTGTGATCAGGCTGCACTCCACATTGTTTACCCAGGTTCGTAGTCGGCGGCGTGCATTTTTTTTTTTTTTCGCATTCTCTGTGAGTTTGTGCTGAGGCTGCTCGGGCTGGTAGTGATGATGGTTTGTGTGTGTGTGTGTGTGTGTGTGTGTGTGTGTAATTCACCGGGTCGGTCAGGATCACTTGATGGTCGTGATCGTCAGCTTTTTACCCTCCCGGAAGGGAGCTGAGAGCTCATATAGTCCGATCTAAGGGCAAGGCTGTGACCTTTACACACGCACACACCCGTCCCCTTGCTCAAGGGGGACAGTAACCACCCACCTCGTCAGTGAAACTTTTCGCAACCTGAGCGAGGCGCGAACTCCCGTCCACCAGTTGGCAAGCGAGAACGTTACCACTGCACCAGCGAGCGGTGTGTGTGTGTGTGTGTGTGTGTGTGTGTGTGTCATAAATGACTTTGTGTCATAAAATACTTTGTGTTTTTTTTTGTGGTTGAGTTGTAGTTGAGTTATATATATATTTTAGACTTGTGGTCGAGCGGCTTTTATATCTTGTAGTAACTTCCCATTTGTCATGTAGTGACAGGAGAGGTAAAGAATAGTATGGGACTATTTTTATTTGTCTTGGAAATATTAACAAGTCTCTCACACAAAGCGGAATATAGAGTCTCGCTCCCTCTCTCTCTCTCTCTGTCTCTCGAGTTGCTAAGCTCTTCTCCCCTTCGACCTGCCTCGAGTATCGCTTGTCCCCTTCTGAGCTCTCTTTCCTAAATTCTGGTGAAACAGGAGACGTATCACGTGTATTCCTCGTGGAGTATGTGTGTATAATGTGCGTGTGGTCACCAGGTCTTTGTTCACGAGAGGACTGCTGACAGCTAACTGCATCATCTCCTTACTGGCCGCTGTCGTCAGCTTTCCTCAGTGTAACTTGCAAACCTCATTTCCTTTTCCCAGGCTCGCAGAGGGCTGTCTATCTATCTGTTTATCTATCTATCTATTATGATTTGCAATTATAATATGTAGTCCCACATACTGCTCGGCCGCGCGAAATGGCGTACCATCGACAGTTAATAGTCCTAACATATTAATACATATTATATATACATTATAATGAACTTATAAGCTAATTAAGTGAAATACATAATATTGTAAAGTAACATAATTGTATGAATATTGTATACATATATTATTCATAGTAAATAGTGATTATTCAGTAATATTACATTTTAAACAAGCTGTATACATATTTGAATAATTGCATTAAAGTAATTATTTAACTGTAATACAGTATGTACTTGGGTTATTATAGTGAAATGCATACATGCAAGAATAAAAATAGTTTAAAATTAAGATTATGGTAAGAGTTATTAATATTTCATTTAAAGATAATGGTACTGGTCTGCCATATATGGGTCATTTGTTTCTTTGTATTTTTTTTATATATATATTGATTTGCAATTATAATATGTAGTCCCACATGTGCACATGTGTGTGTGTGTGTGTGTGTGTGTGTGTGGAAAAAATAAGAAATGAAGGTGAGTCACATTTATCAGTCTACTGACGTATTTTGTCTGTCATTATGGCCAGCTTCAGACTCTTAATCAGGTTAGGGAGAGACCAAAGCTTCGTAATATCGGTGGTTAAGGAAGCTCCCTAACACCCTTTCCTTAACGATTTATTTTTGGATATGACTGGGTAACATCCTTTTGAACGTTATATATTCACAGTATTGCTGTGTTTGAAGGATTTGTATGAAACAGAATAAGTGTAAGGTGTAATAAGCAAAATAAATCGCATAGGAAAAGGTGTTAGGGAGCTTTCTTAACCGACGAGAATACAGGCCTCAGTGCCCTTATACCTTTTCATGCAGTTGTATAATTAGGGATCTGTATGTAACATCGACTGTTGTGGGGGGTTTCTAGTGGAAGATTGGACCTAACAAATTTCAGGTCAGCCTTCACGACCGTCGTGTGCTCGATAGGTAAATGATCACACTTTTATCCTTCTTTCCTGGTGCTGAACTCCCACATTATTTTTTCTGTTGGTGCTCAGTGTACTCTGATTTCCACATTTTATTTCTTTACTCCCCAAATTATCCGGATGTTACAATCGGAAAATGGTAAATCGATGGGATGACCCGTGATGTATGGCTTAATGAAGGGTGTAATAGGGAGTAATTATGGCAGAGAGGCGGAGGGAGGGTTACTTGGGTCTGTAATTATCCTCCCTTCCGCGGCACACTGCGTCTTTATCTCTTCATCCAAAGTAATTAAGAGCATGGCAATTAAGAATAAAGTGGGCTTTGGGGTCATGGTGAGGGAGATAAGGAAGATGAGGAGGAGCAAGGGTGTGTGTGTGAAGGTAGACCTAACCTGACCTGCCTACTTACTTTAAACCTACGAGTATCTTCATCTGCTTACTCTGATCCACTTCCAATGACCTCTAGCGGTTTGAATACAATATATCTAACCTAATCTTGGTTTGTTTTAGATTTCTTTTCTTCAGCCTTTTTTTTAAAGGAATTATATATATATATATATATATATATATATATATATATATATATATATATACACACACACACACACACACACACACACACACACACACAGAGCAGTATAGAGGAGCGTGAGTTGGTAATTATTTTGGAATACAGTGATGGCCTGGGCTGCGTCGGGAAACACATAACAAGGCTCGTGTACCTCCTTGAGTCTAGTGTCACTACGCCTTCGTGAAAACCCACAACCAACCTCAGCTGGAGCCGGCACACATAATGTTTCACGGGTTTTAAAGGGCGGTGTACAACTCCGCCTTGGTCCACTACGCCAGGCATAAAGTGAGGGTGTAGGGAGTTGCAACAGTGAGGTATTGAGCCTGCCGTTCGGTCCGGTTATACAATCATTCCTCAGCTTCGTCCACCAAGAGAGGTATGGCGGATTGCTGAAGAAAGATAGTGTTAACCAACACTTCACCGGATCCACATCCATTTGAACCTGTGACAGAATCAATAGCAACAAACTATGATATATTTCTAGAGCATCAACATATCTTTAATGCTAGTTTTTGCTTCCCTGTCCTTCAGAATATATTGAATATTGAAATTAAATCCATACAGGGATCAATATCTATAAAAAATGTTTACGACAGGACATAGCAGAACATTTACAGAGTTCCCGCAGTTCTTACTGAGAAGGTTTCATTAGACCATCTTAAGTCGTCAGATGTCTCTGCGTTGAGTAAAGAGGATGTAGAGTAACTGCGTCGACAGAAATATGCAGACAACCTCACACCGTTTCTGTCTTTATCACATTGTTTGGAGTGACTGTCCCTCAGTGATGAAGTGAGCGTGTAGTGTAACAGAATCGACAGAAGCCACACAACCAAACAACCTCCCACTACTTCATTCTTTTTCACACATTTTTCAGGGAGTCAAGTAGGACCCATCTCTTCCTTTTTAGAACCGAGGCAAGTGTCCGGCTGAGGGAATAAACAGTCTCCACCGACACCAAGTACGCAAGAGAGAGAGAGAGAGAGAGAGAGATTCATCTGTCATGAGGATGAATTTATACCCCTTCTTGTAAATTAAGGTTGTTGAAGAAGGCTTGATTACCTGTGACCGCCACGTCGAACTACCTAAGCTATTATAGGAAAGCTTATACCAGCTTTATCTTGTTACTGTCTTCCTTCTCTGGGTGTGGTTTTCTTGTGAGTGATTTGTGAGGCATGTATGTCAGAGGCGAACACCCATGGTTGGTGTTGACGGTGTGAGTCAGTGTTCAGCTCACAGTTTCTGCGGTATATTTACCCCAGCATGTATGACGAGTGTGAGCGATGACCTTGTAATATATATGCTGAATTTTGCTGTATGTCTGTGTGTTGACGTGAATATATTATGTCATGTATATTCTCTTCAATTTTCTTATATGTCTATTAGCATGTTATATATATATATATATATATATATATATACAGTAATCACTCCAATATCCGGATCAATAGAGCCATCGGTAGGTTCGGATATTGGTTTTGTCCGGATATTGGGCCCCAGCTTATGGACTTGTACTTACGGACCCTAACACAGAGAAACACCTATACAACTCCCTCCGGACATGCATAGCACCTATTTAACACCCAAATCACACCAATAAGGCACATAAATGACTGAAATAAATGCAATAGACACATAAAATGTGGGTTTAGAAGTATGTTCATACATTAATAAACATTCTGGTACTTATGGACTCTAACCGAACCTAACCTAACCGAACCTAACCGAACTCTGAAAAACACATTCCTACTGCACATGCATGAGGTAAGTTTAGTATGGAAAGAAGTACAGTATGACACTTTCTGGTAAGTATAGTATGGGAAATAAATACAATATGAAACATTCTGGTAAATATAGTATGGAAAATAGTACAACATGAAACATTTTGGCTACTTACAGCAAGTCCCTGGCCACCTCGATGAATAACCGCCTCCTCTCGGACTCTGACAGAAAGAACGATTTCCTGAAGCACTTGCACTACACTCTTCCTGAAGTCTTGCACTGAACTTAGTCACTAACACACAGAAGTCCGTTCTTTTCACAGTGTTCACTTTAGTCCAAATAATGTTCCATTAAATTTAAGTGTTGCACATTAACTTTTCCCAAGTTTTTTTAAGTTTCCAAAGCCAAAACAAAGAAGGTTAGTTACGTTAAATTTCTTTTCTACTTAGTCTTTTCTCCCAACTTGAAAACCTTAACACAACACACCGTTTTTTTCACTGCACAACACTCAAAATTCCCGTGTGGTCTAGTGGAGAAGTTCTTGCTGTTTATTCACTGTCAGAGCCCGAGAGTATCACTGGCAGGCGTCCAAGGGGTGCATCGGTGGGTAGTGGTGATGGCGTACCGACTACAGAAGACTCTGAAGACAGCCGCAAACTCACGTCGAGCGGTGACTCCACTGTAGCTGATGTGCTGGGCTGTGGCTCGGAGCATGAGGGCCTGTCTTGGGGAGGCAACGGAGTGGAACCAGGGCTTGGCACAGCTGGGGTCACGGGCCTGAAAAAACTGTCAATCGTTGACTGACGCAAGGACCGACGATTCTGGCGATTGATGATGCGCTGCCGGAAAGCACGCACTTCCTCCACGAGTCCCAAGGGCCCCATCTCCCTGTCGCAGTCCGGGTGTTCCAGGTAGTCTAGGGCGAACTCTAGATGTTCCCGGAGTGCGCTCAGCTTGGGGATGGCTGGAGTAGTGTCCTGCTGGGCGGAGTCTGCATCATCATCGCCTTCGTCGTCGGAATCTTCAAGTTCGGGACTGACACCAGCAACCGAAGACGCGATCTCGATATCAGACAACGTCTGATACCCAGGATCGCCCTCGTCGTCGTCCAACCACTCACGACATTCGTCCACATCAACATCGTCGCCGTGCGTACGTAGCCGTGCATGGAAGTCATCCACGTCAAACCCTAGGAAATCGTACTCCACATCTGTTCCGAGAAGCAGACGAGACCAACCATTTTCAAGAGTTTTCACAGGGACTTCCTTCCATGCACTAGCCCAGTTGTACAGCGCAGACTTGATGTTGTAGCGGCGAAGGTTTTCCAAAGTCCGCTTGCCTCGAGTGTCACGTCCTTCCCTGCGCTCGTCCTCGTCCTCGAGAACCACCATCACCTCGTCCAGGAACTTCCGACTGTACAGGCGCTTTGTTGCCACGATCACTCCTTGGTCCATTGGTTGAATGAGAGCAGTCGTATTAGGTGGCAGAAACATGCACCTAATACGGCCATTCTCAGCAACCAAGTCCTTGTCGCACGGGTGGGCAGGTGCATTGTCGAGGAGAAGGAGAGCCTTTACCTGGTCGCGAGGAATTCCCAGTGTCTTCGTCTGGTAATGTATGACCTCCTTGACGAAGTGATGGTGAAACCAGTCTTTGAAAATCACAGCTGTGAACCATGCTTTCAAAGAATGGTACCATACGACAGGAAGGACATCCATCACCCCACGAAGGCACCGAGGCTGCTTTGCACGGCCAACAATAACGGGCTTAAGCCGGTGCATGCCGTTAGCATTGGCACAACACAAAGCAGATATCCGTTCCTTAGAAAGCTTGCGGCCAGGTACACGCTTCTCCGTCTCATCGGCGAGAGTGTTCGTTGGCACCGAGCGATAGAATAGGCCAGTTTCGTCAGCGTTATAGACTTGACCGAGAGTGAGGCCCTCCCTGTCGATCAAGCCTTTCACCTTGTGCCGAAACTCGTCCACTCCATCCTCGTTAGCGTCCAATGCTTCGCCATGTGCTTTACGGTTAGTAAGGCCATGTCGCAACTTGAACGCGAAGAGCCAACCCTCGGATGCCTTGAAGTCTAGGGCGTCGTGAAGCCTTGCAAACTTCTCAGCAGCAGCCTTCAGCTCCGTTCCACGTACCATCACACCAGCTGCACGTTGCTGTCGATACCAAATCAACGTGGAGCGGTCGATCTCTGCATACTTGGGAGTAAACATAACCTTCCTCTCCACGTTGCGTTTGCTTCTTGACGAGAAGTCAGCCGTGTACTGCATGAGCTTGTCTCGGGAACGCTTGATATCAAACAAAGTCGACCGGGCCAGGTTGAACTCGCGGAGAATGCGAGAGGAAGACGAACCCGCATCAACCTTCTCCAATATCTCCCGTTTCTTCTCCAGAGTCAACACCACTCTCTTCCTTTTCTCAGGAGGCGGGGCCATCATCACACACACTAAGAGTAGGGCAGAGAGCAGCAGGAGGCCTTGCAGCAAGTACGGCACCACCACAAAAGCGAGCACGTGGGCAGCCATGACGAAGAGCGTAGGTCTTGTCGCGGTGAGAGACAGGCGGGAAGTGGGGAGGATGCAGCGGCGCTCTATCGGACGTCGGAGGAATGACGAACCAAAACAATGCTCTCACGCGGCGCGCGCGGCAAGTTCAAATTACGGACGGCAAAAAATCGATTTTTTTTCCAATTTTTTTGGATTTTCGGACCATTTTGGGAATGTTTGATCCCAGGACGATAAGGTTCGGTTAGTGGGGATGTTCGGTTATTGGGCGTCCAGATATTAGAGGGATTACTGTATATATATATATATATATATATATATATATATATATATATATACATACACACACACACACACACACACACACACACACACACACACATACGTACTTGTCTACACTTCTCTTTTTTGTTTTATTCAGATGCACCCACTGCATTTATTTATGCCTGTCCATTACACACTTTGCATAGTGACTGAAAAGCCGAATGGTTTCTTGTAAACCAGGAACTATTCAGTCCGCTGGGTGGTAACCATACCTGTATAACTAAATGACGCCTGGTGGTTTAGTGGGTCAAGACGTTTAACAGGTGTGAGCTCGTTATGTTTACATCCGATAGAAAGTTGGAGTTTCATCCTAACATAATGCCACTCAGAGGCCAGTGAGGCTGGTCACCCTCACCTTAACTGCCGGAATTGAGTAGTCTAGCCCCGAGATCGTACGCTTCTGATGGGACAAAGAAGGCTTAGGGGGATGATTATGATGAATCTAGTAGCACATAGACAAACCTGTCTGCACTCTTCCGTGTTGACTCAGATGCACTCGCTTCCTACACCTATGCTTATCCTTCACACACACTCATTTGCTCCCCTCCCTCCACTACACACACACAGGCGACTCCAAGCACTCGATGGTAAATATTAATCACTGAAAAAACTGGACGTGTGGTCAAGGGTATCCCTGTGACCTCTGTCACCCCTTTTGTTGACACTGTGGCCCCAGGGTGCTATGACGTCACTAAGCCAATGCTGGATCGTGACTGTGTTCCTTGTTGGGTTTGGGGTTGGGAGGAGGAGAGGAAGGAAGAGGGGGTAGGTGGTAGGCAGGAATGATGAATTTTTATCGCTGTCGGGTCAGGAGATGGAGGCAGGTCTTTGTTGTTTGATGGGTTCGTCACTGTTTGATTTGGTTCGGTTACAGTTGATGTTTCCTCTTTTTCCTGGTTGATGTGTGTTTGTTTGGGGGATGCAGGGATGGATACGTCATGCAGAAGGAAGCGGGAAATATGGAGTGTGTTTTGGAAATTTTGTCTGTATGTGTGCGTGTGTGCAGTTTGTGATTATGTGTGGGTGTCGGTGGTAGAGAAAAGCATGTATGTTGGTTATTAGTTCCGTGTGTGTTCGTGTTTGAGTATGTCTGTCGAAATTTTATACCCGCGAGAGAGGGGATACTATGTTTGAGAGAGAGAGAGAGAGAGAGAGAGAGAGAGAGTGCCGTGAATAATGCTGCTGCTCCGTCACTCTAACCTCACTACACCCTCACCCACATCCTCACTGCTGCCCGACTGAAATAAGGCTGAATCGTTAGTGTGATATAGGTGACAGGAGACAGATTTACTGCTGTCATAACATCAGCGTTTTCTATAAGCCTCTTGAGAGAACACAACAGTCACACAACCCAAGCCAATATAGCGTCACATTTTCAAACGATACCGGGTAATTCAGCATTTTGTTACGAATATAGAGTCGCATGGAGGTTGGTATAATGTTGAATGATGGGTTGTTACCAAGTGAACAGAAATGTAGCTTGTCTCCATCGAGGTCTCTCTTCCCAGGTGATGTAGTGACAGAGCGTTTGAGTTAGAGGGATGTCCATGTTTTAAGCGCATTTCTTTGATTCGCACTGATGGAACTGGGGATATTTCTGCCATGTTAGTTTCAGTCAGGGACGTAGGTAGGTGTCCTGCCGTAAATGTTTAGGACTATAGTAGCTTAACCTCTTACACAGACGCTTTGAAGGTGACAGGACTGCCATTGGTCTGTCCTACCTTAAATAATTAGGACTGCAGTAGCTTAGCCTCTGACACCTACACTTTGAATGTGGTGGGGTTGCTTATTTTTCACTTCCCAGACCGAGGTTTGAGGCAGCAGGAAGGTAGATGCGTTATTTTAAGTGATGCATGATGTGTATTTAATATCCAAAGCCAGTAGCTCCTGCAATAAGTGTCGAAAGTCTTTTGTTCCCATCTTGTCTGGTGGTGGTATTGCGGTGATGAACATGCCACTTCTGCTTATTTGATACTTTGCTAATGGAGTGGCAGTCTCACACACACACACACACACACACACACACACACACACACACACACACACACACACACACACACACACACACACACACACAAAGGTATCATCAGGGAGGCCACTGAAATATTTTAATACTATTGACTCCACACAGAATGGGCAGAACACTATTTCAGTTGTGGTGACGGATGCACCATATGTTTTCATCATATATATACCAAAACAATACCTTAACTCTTCACCTATGTACCATAACTCTCTCCTGAACAAAATCATCAGGAGATAACCAAAGTAAAATACTTGAACTTTGTCATCCCAGTGAGAGCTGGAGAGTGTCTTTGTGACCTCTTGAGTAAGTTAGGTCCCGTTTAATTAAAAATTATAATAAAGCGGAATTAATGAAAGTGAATATCATAAAAGGGAGACCATCGCAGTGAAAGAGTCAGTATCCCTCTTGTGTAAGATATATAATTGGCTAATGTGTGTAACGTTCAGGATTTGCAGTTGGCTGATATGTTTAACGATCTTGATGAAGGCTACAGCACACTAACCTCCAAGTTTAGCTTACATCATTCATATGTCTCTCAGGATTTCTTATGATAAGTGCATCTCACTCTCTGGACAAACAATAATGCTCATCTTATTCAAGATGTACAGTTAGGTAATATGTTTGTGAGGGGAACACTTGTCTGATCACAAACAGTGACCCTGCCTACTATGGATGCATCTGGTTAGTATTGCTCCCGCTAATCACTGGGATGCACAACCTTCCTCGCCACGGCAAGACAGTGTTCCGCCGAAGAAGTCCTAACATCCCTGACGTTCAGGACTGACAGTTTATGTCCCACGTTCAGGATTTACAGGTAGCTGTTACGGATTTACAGGTCGCTAATATGTCCCACCTCCAGGATTAATACTATTTTATCTATCACATTTAATTACATTGTCATTTTCATTCAAGATTTACAATTGCCATACGCCCTGCCCATTCGAGGCTTGCATTTGTATATTTCATGCATAGTATTTACAAGAAGTTTACATGTCTCTGCGTTCAGATTTACACTGCTTTATCCATCACGTTTGCCATGTAGTGTCATTCATAGTCAATACAAATACGATTGAAGATCCAGTTGTGATCAGCGTGGCATGTCAGCATCAGTGCCATTTAATGCATCCTTCAAGTCACACTAACACCAAAAGTGTGACTGCTCGTGACTGGTCAGCATCAGGTTTTCCTACATCATCATCCTTGTCATACTGACTGAGTCAAAGCTGCTTGTCAGCTTCAACGTAAGGCCAGCTCATTCAAGGTGATTCACTCGCATAAGCCCCGGAATTAATGGTACTAGATTCTTTCTGGGACTGAATCAGCCTTTAGTGTCACCAACCCACACTGACAGCATCAAGGGTTCTTGGCTGCGTCAGGACAGCTGTGAGCATCAAGGAGGCTTGACTGCGTCAGAAAGGTTGGGCACATCAACCAACCAACACTGACAACACCAAGGAGACCTGGCTGCGTCAGGACAGTTGGGAGCATCAACCAACCAACACTGACAACACCAAGGAGACTTGGCTGTGTCAGGACAGGTGGGAGCATCAACCAACCAACACTGACAACACCAAGGAGACTTGGCTGCGTCAGGACAGCTGGGAGCATCAACCAACCAACACTGACAACACCAAGGAGACTTGGCTGTGTCAGGACAGTTGGGAGCATCAACCAACCAACACTGACAACACCAAGGAGACTTGGCTGTGTCAGGACAGGTGGGAGCATCAACCAACCAACACTGACAACACCAAGGAGACTTGGCTGTGTCAGGACAGGTGGGAGCATCAACCAACCAACACTGACAACACCAAGGAGACTTGGCTGCGTCAGGACAGCTGGGAGCATCAACCAACCAACACTGACAACACCAAGGAGACTTGGCTGTGTCAGGACAGGTGGGAGCATCAAGGTGGCTTGGCTGCCTTAGAACGGCTGGGAGCATCAAGGAGGCTTGGCTGCCTTAGAACAGCTGGGAGCATCAAGGTGGCTTGGCTGCCTTAGAACAGCTGGGAGCATCAAGGAGGCTTGGCTGCCTTAGAACAGCTGGGAGCATCAAGGAGGCTTGGCTGCCTTAGAACAGCTGGAAGCATCAAGGAGGCTTGGCTGCCTTAGAACGGCTGGGAGCATCAAGGAGGCTTGGCTGCCTTAGAACAGCTGGGAGCATCAAGGAGGCTTGGCCGCCTTAGAACAGCTGGGAGCATCAAGGAGGCTTGGCTGCCTTAGAACGGCTGGGGGCATCAAGGAGGCTTGGCTGCCTTAGAACGGCTGGGAGCATCAAGGAGGCTTGGCTGCCTTAGAACGGCTGGGAGCATCAAGGAGGCTTGGCTGCCTTAGAACGGCTGGGAGCATCAAGGAGGCTTGGCTGCCTTAGAACGGCTGGAAGCATCAGGGAGGCTTGGCTGCCTTAGAACAGCTGGGAGCATCAAGGAGGCTTGGCTGCCTTAGAACAGCTGGGAGCATCAGGGAGGCTTGGCTGCCTTAGAACAGCTGGGAGCATCAGGGAGGCTTGGCAGCCACAGTTGACAATGTTGTGTCACGTAGAACATTTGTATTATTAGTTTAATAAATTTAGAGCTAACCTGGAATAAAGTGACCATCGCTGTCCCTCGTCTTACTGGAGCATGTAATAAGCATACAATTATTAAATTCCACTTCAAGTCAATCACTAGTGAGTAGTTTTATTTGGTGGTAAAAAAGAAATAGTGAAGACATCTGACGTCGTTGGAGGTTTACTGGCATGAGGCATTACGATTCTCTCTCTCTCTCTCTCTCTCTCTGTTTAGTTGTTTGTTTCTCGTGCCTGTCCACTCGTCTGTTTGTCTGTTTACTTTCTGTCTGTATACCTCTCTCCTTTTAGTCTTGTTTATTTATTGCCAGACTTATTTTTCTTCCTTCCTTTTCCGTATCGCGTATCACTCCACTCTCCTTTCCATAACTTAAACAATAGTATGAATCGAAATGTGCAAATGCGTGATTCCCTTGATGCGGTTTTGGTGGTGTTGGTCCTCGTGAAAGGGTGTATCAGTGTATCAGAGAGAGAGTGTGTGTGTGTGTGTGTGTGTGTGTGTGTGTGTGTGTGTGTGTGTGTGTGTGTGTGTGTGTGTTGTTTTCCTAGTTATATTGCCGTATTTGAGTCTGGGTCGTGTTGTCTCCATATCTGCATTTACCCAATCAGTATTTTGAACATTCTAGAATAGTGAGCTACCTTGGACTCACTGAATCCCCTTGACCCTTGTGTTGGTGTGGACGTGTGGGTGACCAGATTGCGACTGCATTTTCTTTAAGCAACAACAAAAAAGTTTAGAATCTCTCTTCATGACTTTGGTACCAACACACGTATCAACTGCAATTAAACAGTCTTATTTCTGTTTATCTCCATGGGCAGTCCCGTGACATCCATGGCCCTAATAAACCTATATTCCATTCTCTCCTCACACTGACACGACCGCCACTGGTGTTGATGAGTCATCCGTGTACAGCGTCTGTTATGGTGGTGGACGGGGTGGTGGTGACCCTGTTAATGAAGTTGACGGTGGCGAGAGATTATAGTAAAAGATAATTAAGGGTGGTGTGGCTGCCGTGGTGTCACTGGCCCTAATAAACTGATATATCCCATCCTCTTCACACTGACACCACCGCTACCGGTTTGATGAGTCATCCTTTAATAGCGTCTGTTATGGTGGTGGACGGGATGGTGATGACCGTGTAGGTAATGGAGGTGACGGTGGCGTGAGATTATAGTAAAGATAATTGAAGGTAGATATTTAGGGCGGGGTGGCTACAAGTACATTGATGATGGAGGGAAGGGCAGGGGGTCAGAAGGGACAACTTTATTTTATACCAGGCGAGTGGCAAGTGGGTGCGGGGGCGTTGGAAGGACGATTTCCTGTAAATCTGTTTCTCCTTTTTAACTAAACCAAATTTGCGCATATTCTGCTGTACGGTACTTATATTCCGGAAAAATGGGAAGAACAATTAAGCTTGTCCACATTCTAGGCAGGACGGGTCCAACTAAGGGACATTTAGTGGGTGACGGTAAGAACCGGAATGCTTAACAAATATGAACAAATGAAATGGGAAGTTCTTTGTCCAGTTTTTGCCCCGACCTACATGATTGGATATTATGGATCAGATTTTTGTTCCTGCGTCAGCATGAATGTATCCGTAAATTAGACTAAGGAAAGAGACTGCGTAGTGCTTTCTTCGTTGACTTTTATTCTCAACGCCTGAGAGTGGACCACAATCCACTGTTATCATATTTACCGAGTGAATTTTGACTCTTGTGTCTGATCTGATGACGTATGGCACCTCTCGGATCCGGCCTCCTTAACACTTTGCGTATTGGGAATCGGTGGCTTTATGGACGTCATTACGAACTTAACACCGTCCCAACACGCCACCAGATCCGAGAGGCATTAAAGATGAACCTGTAGGTGGCGAGGACCTGGCTCACATTTGACAAGCTGATAACAGGAAATATAATGATGATACGCCTGTGTTCATGGTACAATGGATGCGCACACACCCGGTCAGACCGCTACACACGCGAGGTAGGGGTTAGTGTATGAAGAAGAGTGGTGTGGTGTGGGACAAGGGTTGGTATGGAGAGAATATCTGGAGATTCTTTTGTCGGAGTTTCTATACCAGACTGCATGTCAAAGATACATAATTCGTTTGTTACATACCGTAGTTAAGAAGGTATCTGGATATTTAGTATCAGGTAGCTACTTGAAAATTATTAAATTTTTTAAGTCTTCGTAGATTTATCTGTTTAAGCTTTCCAGGTATCCATACTGGAGCCATCAATAACAGATAAGGTAAATAAAATCACGGTGCACCTTATCCTTTGCCATAAACTCCACCACCGAATGTGGAGGAGGTTGTGATGATAAATTTTTTGTGTAAATCTGTCTGTCTGATTAAAGACAAATAATGATAAATTTTTTGAGGATGTTCTGGCTAATTCGAAGAAAAAGTGTGTGAGTTTTGGTGAAAGTACCTCATAATAAAGGAACATGGTTGTCTGTCTCTCTGTAGCCTGACGCCAAAATCCCATAAGGGGTGGCCATCTGTCGTGAGTTAGTTGTTTTACTGGGAGGGGCACTAACCCTCCACCAACTCACTTGTTGACACGTAGGGAACACGTGTGGGTTGGTTATATGGTTACCACCCAGCGTTGTAAATGGTTTCCTGGCTTACAGGAGACCATTTGGCTTGTCACTCAACGTAAAGCCACCAGAAAAGGAAAGAATAGTAAGAAAAAGTGACATGAAAGATGGGAGAAATAGGAAGAGAGGAGGGCAGATACAGAAAAAGAATGGTGAAGATGAAAGGAGAAGTAGGCAGCACTACATCAAGTGAGTGGATGATAGTCGCCACCACCTACCATACAATACAGTTGTACTTTAGTAAATAAGGTGCAGTTAGGGAACCAGTAATCTTCTGCGTTTTGTTTGAAAATTAATCATCTAAACCAGCGAAACGTAATCAAAGTCTCAGTTGATTTGTACGATGTTTCTTTTAGGTCGACTCTAAAAATGTAAAAACTGACTTTCATATTCTCATAGGCAGGACTTGACAACCCTGTAGGAAATGTTCAGTATAGCCCAGGTGGGGTCTACTGAATGTTCTTTTAGATTATTCCTTGAGTGGAAGGTCAGGGTATACAGTATGGAGTACTGATCTGTGTGTGTGTGTGTGTGTGTGTGTGTGTGTGTGTGTGTGTGTGTGTGTGTGTCTCTCTCTCTCTCTCTCTCTCTCTTTCTGTCTGTATGTGTTTGTGTGTGTGTGGGCGGGGGAAAGCGCCGTGATATCTTGGTGGTGTTGACAAGGGTGACAGAGAGTACGAATGTGTTGGTTATCATTCCTTTGTCTGGCTGGAATAATGTGGACAATGTTAGTTGACTGTCAACGCGTATCTCACCTCTTCCACTCCATACCTCCTCCCTCACTTAGCTCTCCACACCTCTCCCTCTCTTCTCTCTCTCTCTCTACTCAACCACTCCATAACCCTCCCCCTTCATCCCTCAACCGGCTCAGACATGATTCACCCCTTCCTCCCTACATCAACCTATGTTCTGTTCTGCTGTAATTCCGAAGTTTGCTCCTACTGTCTAATATTACGTCAAAGATATAATCATTTACTAGTATTAATTTATTTGTACTGCAGAATATACAACAAGGAAAAAATTATCAACTTCAGGACAGACAATGTGGACCAAAACACTCGATACCGAAGCGTAGAGGAATCCGTCAGTACCTTCAAAAAAACATGCAAAACATTGGTGAAATCCAGCCAAACACTTGAGACATTCAGCAGTACAAGGAGGCAAGCCCAGCATATCAGTGCAAGGTTTGGTGACACCGAGTCCTACATCACAACTCTCATGTCACTGGGGTGGTGTTGAGGGATGCAGTACCTTGGTTTAGATAAGGAGGGAAGCTTACATCATTTCTCTCTCTCTCTCTCTCTCTCTCTCTCTCTCTCTCATCATGTTGCAGCCAAATAGTGTGTCTCTAACTGTGCCACTCATTCATTCACTGAGTCGTCGTGTCTTCTTGAGTGTTGAAATCTGGCAGGTTGCTGCGTAGAGCTTTATGAGCGTCACACTTCCATTATTTTTTCCCTCACCCACAGGAGTCCGGGCCCTATGGGGGAGGGAAGGTGTTAGTAATGAGTATTGCTTATTGGTGGTGTGTTTGGTGTGCGTCACGGACGTGTCTGGGGTGGGTCTGAGGTGCGTTTGGTGTGCATCTTGGGCGTGTTGAAGATGTATCTGAGGATCGAGCATCGAAAGATAAAGGACACATTTTGGATGTGTTGTAGTCGATATATTTGGTGTGGGTTCGGTTATAATGATGCCCTTTCTCTTGTTATAAATTTTTAATATACAGTTTAAATGACTAAAAGTATTTGCCATGTAAACCAGCACTGTCTCTCCTTGGGTGTATTGTCACTTATGTCGGTGTAATATTTCGCCAGCAGTTGCAGTTTGCTGCGAAAATGCAAGTGTTAAGCATTTAAGATCGAGTTTTAAGAACAGATGCGAGATGACTTCATTAGATCAGAAGGAGTGCAACCAAGAAATGTTAGAAGCCACTGAACTGCGTCATTAATGCCTCTAAGTAATCCTCCATGTTGTCAGTCAGGCATAACTCTTACTGAATGTGGCGTCAGGCGGTAATATACACTGTAGATAAACAGATAGACTCGTGTGAATGCCGCATCATTACTGAGCTGCGTCAGTTGAGCCTCTGAGTAGCTAGCGAAAACCCTTAACCCTTTGACTGCGATATGAATAGAATCATCCAGAATTAGTTAAAACATATAAGAGTCTTAGGTGGTTGCCAGAGGATTAAACCAAGTATAGTGTGATCTTAGTTTTTTTTTTTTCTTTTTTTCAGAACTATACAAATTATCCGCGGACAGTCAAAATAACATAAACAGTTGGTAACGCGCAGCCATGGAATTAATTTGGCGCCGGATCCACCTTGGCTGAGGGCGTAATGAAAATTTACTGGATGGGGCAATCAAGGGAGTATGAAGCCTCGATTAAGATTAGGATCTCGGACGATTAACATCTTTAGTAGGTTAGTGAAGCCCCTTGCAGGTGGATTTTTTTTTTTTTTATAGCCATGCGGGCAGTTAATATCAGGTAATAAACAGGCTGAAATGTGGAGAGGTAGAATGAATGCTGTAAGAGAGGGAGTCTTGATTCTCGTCGGGTAAGAAGGCTGCGTAGCACCTCTTCCTTAGCGATTTATTATTGGATATGGCTGGTTGATATCCTTTTGTGCGTTATTTATGCAGAGTATGGCGATATTTAAAGGACTTAGATAACACACAATAAGACAGTAAGGTGTAGTAAGCAGAACAAATAGCTTAGGAAAAGGTGTTAGGAACCTTCCCTAATCAACGAGAATACGGGTGAGAGGGAGCAGTAATGAATGAATAATGACGGCCGTGGGGGTCACCAGGTGTTTTAATGTTGTTTGCCGTGCTGATGAGGTGGCCATGCAGGACTTCAGCATCTCATCTTGCCTCTGTCACACCTGTTACCAGCCGATAGTCTTTGCTCAGAGTCAGATGTGCCGTATCAGCTTTAAGTAGCACCGCTGCAGACGATGACAGCAGTTGTTTGTTCATGACCGTACCCAAACATGTCCTAAGACTGGGAAACTGTCCTGGCCTGCCTCTGAATCAGCCACACACACCTGACTAATTGCTATGTTATATTGGGGATGTAGCCTCTCTATTGCGAGTATTTTCTTGATCCCCTGATATTGTGATACATATTGATTTAGTGTACCATACAAGTCACAGAGACGCTCGCCTGTGATCTCTCTCCTGGCACCGATCTTTCTCCCTCAGTGCTTGGAGAGGGGGTATGTGCAGTGGAGGGTGATGTCTTCTTTGTTGAGGGATTTGATTTTAAGTTTAGTTAAGTTTTGGTGTCCGATCATATAGAAAGGATTGGGGTGTGTTTGTCGTCTTGACCACCCTCAGTGAGTTCTGGTGTTTGGCGTCTGGCATACAGATGGATGGTTAAGCCACAGCGGATGGGCACTTCAGTGTTCTGTAGTGTGGGAAAGTTGTGTTATGTGGTGTGGCAGCTTTTGGGAGCAGCACAATGCGACATCAACAGAGGCATATTCTGGCGACCATGTCTCTCTGCCCAGGCTTCTTATAGGTAACGAGGAAGCTGGAGATAACGTGCGTATCATTACCGGTTAATGCTGCATATTTGTTAATGAAGCTGGATATAACACGCCTTTCATTAGCAGTTTAAGGCTGTACGTTTGTTAAAGCTATCAGCATCATCAAAAAGGAGAGGCGAGCGTCCTGCTGACTAGTGATGGGATCTGACTGTGCGGGGTTGGCTGGCGGCACACTGTGTGGGGTTGTGGGGATGGGGGTGTGGAGGGTAGCACACTGTGTGGGATTGTGGGGATGGGGATGTGGAGGGTAGCACACTGTGTGGGGTTGTGGGAATGGGGAT
This sequence comes from Coenobita brevimanus, assembly GCF_032717465.1. NCBI lineage: Eukaryota > Metazoa > Arthropoda > Malacostraca > Decapoda > Coenobitidae > Coenobita > Coenobita brevimanus. The sequence continues at coordinate 535,576 of NC_137046.1, read as the reverse complement.
GTGGAAGTTAGTACACTGTGTAGGGGGCTGGTGGACGTTGCTGGCGGCACACTGTATGACTGTGTAGCTGGCGGTACTGTGAACAGTAGTGTAATCTCACTGACCAGTGTTGTGGATTATTCAGTAATTACGGGAGTGGTGGATGTAGGTGGCGGTACACAGAACTACAGCGCTATTTTTAGTATCTCACCAGTGTTGTGGTATCCAGTAAGTATGGTGACTGTGCACTAATGCTTTCGCACCCACCTTGTCTCCAACTGCTGTTGTGTGAAAGCTTTTCGCTTGTTTTGCGCAACCAATTATTTCGGCGACAGGAATGGATGTTTTAGTGGATGAATTGTCCATTTCACTTGCCAAACTGCCTTATTGTTCTCCTGCGATTGTCTTCTTTCCCCCTCTCTGGATCTACTTACCCCATGATTTACAGCTGTGAAAATTGTTGTTGTTGTTGTTGTTGATGATGATGATGATGATGATGATGACGACAACCCTTTTCACCTTTTCGTTAATCTTTTCCCAGCTCCATTTCTTTCCTTTCGCCATCACTGAGTATGAATTGCGAAATACATAATATGTTTTATTGAAGGTCTTGCGATGGCGTAAAAACCTCCTAACTCAAGTGTCAGCCCCTCAGACCACATCCCCACCGACAGCTCATCGTTTGCCTCACTCCTACTCAGCGACATCATCTCACCCCAAAGCCATTGATATTAACGGTATTAGCACTTGGCAGACCGTATGGTGAACGAGAGACGCTTTAGTACTTGTGCGCAGGTGCTGGCCCAGTGGACAGGTAATAAAAGGGATAATAATGTGGCCATCCATCACCAAAATAAATAGTATCCCGATATATGGACTGATCTGTTAAAATGGCGCTTGGCACGTATCTGCTGTACATTGGGGAAAATTAGAGGCCCCGAAATACCTGATTTTTGGCTGATGTTGCCTTCTGTGTAATCCTACCAATGGAATAAACTTGCTTGCATCAGGGCGCCTCCCGACCCCTCTCCTACCCAATGGCGGGTTGGCAATAGCGATGCTGGGCTGGCCAGTAGAGGGTGTGTTTAACGGGACATTAGCAAGATACCGTTCACCAAATACAGGTAAAGAGGGCGGGGTGCAGGCGAGGCTGAGGTTATGAGTTCAGTGTTATGCCCCGTTAACCCAAGCCGCAAATAATACACACACATCACAGTCTTCAGTTATGATCTACACACTGCCAGACGCCAGATTCCGATCACTAAGGCTGCTACAAAAAGTCCATCAATACATAATATATCAGAGACTTTTCATATCTTTAGGGTAACTGTCCAGTGTTAGACGCCCAGTCCCATAATCATCTTCATTGGATAAGACAACGACTTCACCCAACTTCTCTGTCATGTCTCATCATCACTGCTATCTGCTAGTCTAAGCCGCCTTTCTTCATGCAATCTGTATTAAAGACAGTTTGCCACCTGACTACCACGGCCGTATCTTAGCGCATACGGTAGTGATGCCGCCGCACTGGGGAGAGAGAGAGAGAGATTAAAGTTGATTAAGGGGATAAGATGAGACAATTGTAACTCACTTTGTATATCCCTAGTGGATGATTTAGTGTCCGACAGCACGTAAGGGTCGGACTAGCCTGGTGTGAACGGCAGTATAGTTGTACCTGTATTCAAAGAGGTGTTACTGAATTAACAGTTACGAAAAATATCGATGTATTGAAGGATTTAGAAAGTACAGTATCCCCATTAACACTTTCACTACGATAATATCAGTCTATTTTTACTGTTCAAGATAACATTGAACCTAGGACAGATTTCTTATAACAGTGTGGATAAGAGTGGTTAGATGATACTTGCTCTCCTCCCACTCCCCACCCCCACACCTGCATTGTCTGGCTGCTCTTCACTGTGCTGCCACATAGGGGTATTGTAGTGTCGCAGCCCTGTTTAATTAATTTCCGTTTTTTTTTTTTTTTTTTTTTTTTTTTTTTTTTTAGGTGTCATTCACTTCATTACCCAATTCCGTTATCTGCTCGGTATTTTTGCCTCTCCCATTTTTGTCTTTAATACTTACTTGTGTCTTGTGTCATTGTTCACTCTTTCTCATCGTTACTTTTTAATTGTGCTTGCCTAATTCCTGACCACCCCGCCACCTGTCATACCTGTGTGGTCTCATTTGATGTTGATGGTGTGCTCCCATCGTCAAAGCACCGCAGAAGGTTGAGGTTACCAGGGTTATTATCGGCGATTTACCGGCGATGAGGCATGCCCAGGAAGGAGATGTGGCTCGATAAGGCACCAGGGGAAGGTACTTGGGATTCTGTTAAGCTCTATGAAGGAGGCAGTGGAGAGTGATTCAGTTATAAGTCAGGCTCCCTCTATAGCCCTCTCTCCCTAGTCTAACCCACACCTCATATTCCAGCCGCCCTCCCCCAAAAGACCTCCCAGGATAGTGCAAGGCCACACCCAGGCACAGCTTTCATCTGCACCCATATAATGTCGCAACATATTCGTACTGTACCGTTTTTACTCTAACTTGGCCTAATATTGCCATCTCTCCACCTTCAATACTAACGTGTAGCAAGAGGTTAATACTGTATATGTTGCTAGTCATGAAGAAGTGCTATGTAAAGGATACAGAACCATAGTATTGTCTTATTTTGCCACTGAGGTTCATGAACTTAGCGGCAACCGGACGAAAACCTGGGCCAAGTTAAGGTAAAAAGACTATACCATTAACCTTTACCATTCACCATATCACCTTAACACCTATAAACTGTTGTGATAAAAGGAAGGATGGTATATGATTTCATTTCAGTCTCGGTTGTAAGGTGCAGTGAAGCAAACTTGAGAGTAATCCATCATTTCCATCAGAGAAAAACATTGGAACGACGCTTGTGAACGCCATGGTGTTTTTTTTAGTCGCCTCGTTATACAGCTGGAGGGCATTAGTGGGTGTGTTACATAGGTGGTGACAGGTGTTACAGGTGTTTGTGCTGTAGGTGGTAAAGCAGGTTCAGGTTTGCGGTATTTGAATTACTGAGCCGAGGAGCACAGGTCTGGCGTGTATGAAGTCTGAGCTGCTACCCGTGTCAGAGAAAATAATATGTTGAATTGGTAACAATTCTGACTTAGCCACAAGAGATTTCTTAACGCCTCCTCCTACAACTAAATCATACAACCAGCTATACAGTAAGGCATATACATTACAGGTAAAGAAGAGTTCCCTGGGTACGTATTTGGGTATGATAAACAAACATCTTCATCAGTATCATGGCATTCTTCCTTCATTGATGGTTAGACGCGTTGAGAGTGGGTGAAGGGACGGTGATTAAGTGAAAGTTGAAGAATGATAAAACTGAGTGAAGTGAAAGAAGTGGAGAAGGAAGACTTGAAAGAGTAATGGGAGAGAATGGACACAGCTTGTTAAAGTGATGATGGGAGAACACTACATGGAAGATAATTGGTACAAAAAGAAAAGATGCGGAGAGAGAGAGAGATAGATAGATAGATAGAGAGAGAGAGAGAGAGAGAGAGAGAGAGAGAGAGAGAGCGTTAAAAAAGTTGAATTGGCGTTCTTGTCTCAACTCCAGCTATACTTGATGCTAAAATAAGAGTAAGGTAAGATTGCTTGTAGGCTCTAAGAATCTCCCACTCCTCCGTTATCAGTTCCCATATCTCTGACGCGTCTCCCAATTTATTCTCTGACTGACGTATGCTTAGATGTCATGATAGTGTTTTATGCCGTATAATTTAATCTGTTAGGGAATACTTACACATGTTTAGTGATGGTAGTTAGACGGAGGCGTGTGGGTGAAGATGAGGGGTAGACGCTGTAGGAGTTTTCTGACCTTACTCTCCTCCGGTTGATTATTTTTTGTCGTTCCTCCACTCTCTGCCAGTGTGATCCTTTCTTTCATCTTTATTTCATTCTTATTCAGCCATTATTTTCTTTGTCTTTCTACCTCGGAGCTGTCAACCCTCTTCCCCCCCTCCACTCCCGTACTTTTGTTCCCAAGGCTCACTCTTGATCACTTTGTTAGTTGACATTCCTTACTTTCTGTAGCTTCTTTTCCTTGCGTTTTGTTTCCTTCCTTCACGCCAGTATTTATCTTATTTCCTTCATTCTGCCTCAGTCGCTCCTTCTTTCCTCTCCCTAAACTCCTTGCTTTTTTCTACCACAAACTTCGCATGCCACCATCCTCCCTGTTATCGCTTGTGGCAACGACAAAACATAGATCACGTATCCTGATCCAAACGCGTCTTCGATATCGATACTTGAATCCCAAGCCACCTTCCACCATGTACAATACTCCTGTACCTCCCACTCATCCCTGGTCTTCCTTTCCTCTTCTTCATCCTTCCATCCATCTATTTTTAAACTTCAGTCCTTCGTTGTGTCCCAGCGAAGCCGGGCCAAGTGAACGGCACAAACCTCCAGCATAAGAGTGTGTGCTGAGGTCTTGTGCACTCTGACTTAATTCTCTCTTATCTGGTGATGATGGCAGTTGATCCTGATGCTTAACTGGTTCGCGGTTATTTTGTCTGACGTAAGGTCTGGTAATTGCCCCGTTGTTAGGCTGGGTTAGGTTAGGCTGTCAGATTCCTCGATAATTTATGACGGTGTGAAGTTGGAGATGCCCTTCTTTAGCTCGGCACATTAATTCCTAAACTGGCTATTTTGAGTCAGAGGCGGTGTTTAGTTCCGCCAGACTGACCAGCTTTTTCTATAATCCATTTTTCATCAGAGATCAACTTCATCATTATCACCGTTCTTACCCCAGTCTCCACTAAATGAACCAGATGTGCGTCCGCCTACATGTAAAACACTCAAAAGACCCTCCCTCCTCCCTCCTCACACTGACCACTCTGACGGAACTAACCACCAACCCCCAACCCGCCAATTAGGGAATTGATATCGCATCAGGTGAGCCTGGGAGCTTGGTGCTTGAAGATACATCACAATCTAAGTCACGTGATAGCCAGGTAATTACCAGTCTAACCTAACCTGACCTAATCAGGCGTAAATCACCCTACAACCAGATGATTACCAAATAAACCTAACCAAACCTGATCATAACAACACAATCTTACCGAACCGAACTGAACCACCTAATTTAGCCCAACCCAACTCAGCCCAACCGAGTCGAATCTACCCGAACCAACCCGAACCGAACTTAGCCCAACCTAACCTAACCTAACCTAACCAACCCGAACTGAACCTAGCCCAACCTAACCTAACCTAACCAACCCGAACTGAACTTAGCCCAACTTAACCTAACCTAACCTAACCTAATGTAACCTAACCTAATCACCAACGAGAGATCTTAAGAGTCAGTTAAACTTGGTACTGGGACGCCATCAGCTCCAGATGAAAGAGACGTAGAGGTAAAACGGGAAAGAAGAGGACGCATGCACACCCCTGTTCCACCTCATTTAGGATACGATACCGGTTTGTGATGCTAAAGTGACCTCGGGGTTGGACATATAACCCGCCGGAGTAGACAGTGTGAACGTTGAGGACTATCTACTCGCTGAAGGTTAAATTGGGATAATAAGGATAGGCTATGTGGTTATAAGTTAATTCAAGGAGATGAGAAGAGTATATTTAAGAAAGTATTGACCCACAGTATTATACAGTATCTCTTAATACACACACACACACACACACACACACACACACACACACACACACACACACACACACACACACACACACACACACACACACACACACACACACACACACACACTGTCGTGCGGGGAGAAGTTGTTACTTAGTAGGGACAAAATGCCTCTAGATTCACCTACAGGTATTTATATCAGGTAAATTGTCACGTCCGTATTGTGAGGTTAAAGGTACCTGTGTCAGGCGTGTGATGTGTTGGTCATAGTAATGATTATAGTAATATAATTTTTAGGCCTGCCATACCTTTCCTACCCAAATACCTACGTATCTCCTTGCCTACCTTTCTGCCTGACTGTCAATCTGTATTCCTACCTGCACATCTAGCTTACCATGTATTCTTATACCCCTCCACTTACCTATCTGCTTATCAGCTCACCTAGCCACATACATAGGCTACCTGCTTACTCACGTACCTGCATATCTATCTTCCCACATGCTTACTTTTCTGCAAACGTTCCTGCCTGCTCACTTACCTACCCACGTACGGTGCAACTTAACTACGTGGCAACTTAACTATCTATCTATCTATCTATATACCTAGGCTGCTTCCCCCAAGGAAAGGGAGGTAGCCGAGACAGGACGACACACTCCCCATTTACTCATCCATTCAAACACATTCTTTGGCATCTTAGCCCCAAAGGGGAGTAGGGAGAGATCCTCACCGCACCACACCGCACAAGGGTCAACTGCGCAGTGCAATCAATGACATCCGCAGCAGGGCCCGACAGCAGAGCTGGTTTACCCTTGCCACATCATAATAGACCCGTCCCCTTACCTGCACCTGACCTGACTAGCTGATCAGACGAAATGCGGGAGAATATCCCCTCAGGGCTGCGTTATCATTTATGCATTCACAATTTCTCTCCATTTATTTCTGTCACGCACACCATTCTTCCTTGCTCAACAGACATCCCTCTCGCATCCAGCGCTCTCTTCACACTGTCCATCCATCCTATTCGTGGTCTCCCTTTCAGCCTTACACCTCTCACATCAGATCTAATTATCTTTTTCACCAGTCGCTCATTATCCATTCCCTCCATATGCCCAAACCATCGCAACACCCTCTGCTCAACTCTACCAGCCATCTCCCGAACAACTTCAGTTCTCCTTCGCACTTCATCATTTCGCACCCGATCCATACGCGTCACTCCACACATACTCCTCAGACACCTCATCTCCATTACATTCAAACTTTTCCTCTCTGCTACACCCATATTCCATGTTTCAGCTACATAACTACTTGAGAATACTCTCATTCAGCTATATACGATCTTACATACTACCTGCCACATTCCATCCTACCTTCCTACCTTTGTACTTACACACCTACTTGTTTGCCTAGTGTAACTCTCCACCCACATTCTAACGGGTTGGGGTTAGTCCGTCCTACTTCACTCACCCGTTCATGCTCACGTCAAGCCAACCACTCACACATCAAGCTGCTTTTACACACCTACTGACATGCTTAACCATCTAATCACCTTCCTACACCTTCTCGCACCTGCAGACTATATAATTTTTGCAATTACGGACCTACACACGAGCGGTACCAATATACCAGCCAATCTACCAACCGGCCTGAAAAGATTAGGCCTGAGGAACACCGAGATTCACCCTGTTGTATGTGGACCAGATGTGGGTGTTAGTGTTGGCTCGTGCAGTACTTATTACCTCATCGATATTTTTTGCGCCTTGCTTGGTTCTGGGAGGCTGCTGAGGTAGTGGGTGGATGTGGGAGGGAAGGTGGGATGGAGGGAGGCAGGATAGGTATAGGAGAGCGAGGAATGAGTGGAGTTTATGTGAACGGATCAGCGTGTGCTTAAATGAATGGGGCAACTGTATGTGTGGATGGACGTGGAATGCTGGAGTGTGTGTGGGCGTGGAATCTGGCTAGACAGTGCTGGTATGTGGTGTAGATGAGAAGAGAATGGTCACATGTGGACTTTGATGCTGGAATAGTGTGTGGAGGTGTTTTAAATGTGTATGGATGAAGAGAGAATGAGTATGGGTGATAGGATAATGGGTTGGCAATACCAGCAGCTGATGTGGGTGGGTGTGGCAGTGAGTTGATGGTTATGCTGGGTATGGTGAAGAAAGGATTGTTGGCAGTACAGATAGACTGTGTTGGTGGGTTTTAGGTAGGAGAGGGTTGGTTGACAGTGTGGGCAGGTAGATGTGGGTAGGGTGAGTCAGGTAGGTGTGGCACGACTACTGTACCCCAAGTCAGGGCCGGTCATCACAGCGCCTTGCTGCAGGACATCATCGCCGGAAGTTGGTATTACGTTGTTGGTCCGTGTGAGGTGAAGGTTGGCGGGGCTGTGGCCTTGGTGGTGGTGGGGGTGCTGGAGATGGAGTTAGTTTTTACTTCACAATATCCCAGGGGTACGAGAGCGACGCGTGTTTAATTTCTTGCTGTTGTTTTTGGATAAGGCTGATATATACCCATCCTTCCTCCACACTGGGTATTGTGTATATTAGACCACGATTACAGGGGCAGAGACTCTAATGTGATCCACGTCAACACCAACACTCTCATGCAGTGTACGCCAACATCCCTTTAATTCCGGAAGGTGGCCAACCCCTCTGACACTAATGAATATAATGAGGCAAATGACACGGCTATTTGACACTCCCACATAGTTTACCTTAGAGGCAGGAACAGGAAAATTATAAGTAATGAGGAGATGGGAGAACTAACACATGATTACAGTCCGAATTCGTTCTTGAATCAGCAGCAGCCGCTAACATGAACTGAACTACTAAAGATTACGACTGAACATTGTTATAGAACAGGCCTCAAGAATCAGAACGGGACCTCGAAAAATAATGAAGGAGGCAGGTGAACGAAAACACAGGTTTATATCAGTACTCACTCTTTCTGACATCTTTAGTCACGAGGAACTTTAACAGGACTGACAACAGTGTGGTGGTGTGGGAAGCAGTGGCGTAGCTAGAGGAGTGGCATTGGTCACCCCTGAAATATGCCTGACCTTCCAAGCCATGGCCACCTTAGATTTCAGAGGGAATATTCCCTGAACCCCGTTAATGAGTTCTCTCTGGGACATTCCTTAATTCGGCTTGGCACTGAAAGAGTTCATACAAATCGTTTCGAATCCCTTCACTGCAAAAGAGGTCTTCTAAATTAAATATACCTAATCGTAGCAAGAGCATCGTATTAATAGTATTATAGTTAATGAACACGTCTGCAGCGTCGATTCTTCACTTGTCGTCACAACTTCACTGACGAGGAGCGTGACAAACATCTTTTCCTAAACCTAATCTTTGCTCCCAAGTCTGTATATGTTTTTGCACTGTTTGTTATATATTATTCCCTGTCCATGTGTTTTCTCTTTCTTACAAACTGTTCGTGTGGGGGCGTTGTTGCTCGGAGATGGCAGGTAGTAATCCAGTGGGGCAGCCGACCAAATGCAGTTACCAATGCTTCGTATGATGTTTTGCACAAGCTACATAACGAACAGTGCTGATGTGGATAGCGACCATGGGTGTCGGATGATACCAAGTGAAGTTATATCAAAGATGGGGACCTGCTCCTTATCTTCACTTGCTAGGACAAGCAGCGGTATATGCTTCCAGTTTGATTCTGCGAGGACAAACTATGACCCGAATATAAATTTCATGGAACCAAAGGCTAAAATTCCACAAGACTGTTCTCTCCAGGAAAAAAAATAAAAAGATAGCAGAGAACCAAATTCAAGATCCGTTCATTTCGAGATGCCTGGACACCGCTTAAACGACTGGAGGTCATAGGCAGTAGGAAATACGGACAGAGGAAGACAGTTCCAAAGTTGACCTGTTGCATACATGAAGGACTGGGAGTAACGGTCAACTCTTGCAATAGAGTTAAACAGAGAAGTGATGAGAGTTTGTTGCTAGACGGGTGCTACGCGCCCGCTGTAGTGGTGGAGGGATGAAAGCAGACAGTTCAGAGGAGGAGTGACCACTGGAGTAGCAACAGAAAAGAGATAAAGATGCAACAGTGCGGCGAAGAGACAGAGGTTGATGAGAGTTAATGAGACGAAATGCCTTTGACTCCTGCTTGTTGCCTAGACTTGTATGTGGGGAGCCTCCCCACGCATGAGAGTTGTACTCTACACAGGTGCGAATAAAACCCATGTATAAAGTCAACAACTGTGCAGGGATGAAGAAGACACGGAATTGGCTTAGCACACCTAATATCTTGGAAGCAGACATAACAAGAGAGGTAGTTGAATCTTTCCAAGATATGCCCTGAGAGAATGAACCCCAAGTGTGTTCAAAGATGATGCAGAATCAAGTTGGATGTTTTTTTAAAAATTATAGGATACTCCTGCGGAAAATTTCGACGGAGCGAAAGATGCAAGAACTGAGTTTCTGATGAATTAAAAACAACAAGCTTAATTTTACCCCAGTCAGAGATATGAGCCAAGTCAGACATTAAGTGTGCCACAGCCTCACGCCCTCAACCCTTGTTAATTGAAGTAATTGCTGAGATGGATGCAGTGAGAAGCGGATGGAAAGGTGAAGAGTGGAGTCATCAACATATGCTGATGCATGCTTGCATACGGTACATCATCCTTTGAAAAAGTTATTCATGCTTGCATGCCTACATTGTCCATTCCTTTATTGTGCCCTTAGGACAGTAGGAGCCCTGAGTGCTACTCACTACTTAAAGACCTAACTTCCTCCTTGGACTTCATTTCTCCGTGGTTCCTTTTTACCTTTTTGGACTTAGTTTCCCTCATGGACTAGTTTTCCCCTAATGTACCTATTTCCCCCTTGTACTTAGATGTCTCCCATAAAACTCTTTTCCCTCGAGGGTCTTTTTGCCCCATGGACCTAATTTACTCCATGGATCTAGTTTTCTCCATGAATCAATTTTCCCCATGAACATATTTCCAGTGGCCCTTTCTTCCGTCTGCCTATTTTTTCCATGGACCTATTTTCCTCCATGGGCTTATTTCCCTCACGGACGCATTTTCCCTCCATGGACCCCCATAGACCTATTATCTCTACCTGGACATATTCTCAGATGGATTTTTGGTCCCACACACCCACTCACTCTCCCAGTGTAGCGTGTATCAGTACTAACAAGGTGAAATAGCAACTTCTCAAAAAGCTCGCTCGTGCACACACACACACACACACACACACACACACACACACACACACACACACACACACACACACACACACACACACACACACACACACACACACACACACACACACACACACAGAGCATAGCAGATTTCATGATGTAGTTATGTTTCCCATCGAGCGAAGTAAACAGTTTTCAAGATTACGGGAAACGAAATATACCAATTGGTTTTAATCAGTCGGCCATGTATGATTTTCCCTGTTGAATAAAATCGTCTGCAGAATGTCGGAAGTAAAGAACCGAGGCCAGTATTCTCATCAGGTAAGGACGCTCCTTTTACCTTTTTTCCTAAGCGCTTTATTTTTCATATTACACCTAATTGCCCTCCTCTGTGTTATGTAATTTCTAATGTCGCCTCACTTTACGTACATAACGTGCTTAAGGATATTAACCAGCCATATCTATAAATAAATCGTTAAGGAAGAGGTGTCAGGGAGCTTCCTTAACCACCGAGACTACAGGCCCAGGGCCGAATAAAGGAGTGGAAGAGTTAATTATATGTTTGTTAAGTGTTGTGATGATAAACAGCAATACTCTTCCTGGTTCGTTGGCCCAATGGTATCCAAGGTTAGTGAGGAGTAATGGGGAATATGGTCATAATACATCCGCCTTCTTTCTTATGAGCATGGAAAAGCACGCAGTAACATTTTTGCTAACGAGTGATCATAATACACTTATTGATGTGCGGTGATCGCTTACTGCTGGATTGAGTACACTATAAAGATCATGGTAGCGTAACAACAGAGGTCATTTGCTGCCGTACAACGAGAAAAAATAGAACAAGGATACCTAAAATATATACACATGTAGATTACAACACTTGGGGGAGGCGGTGGCTGAATCGGTAGAGGCGGCTTGCAGTCCTGATGGACCCAGGTTCGAATCCTGGCTGGGGCAGGGGACAGTTTAAGGATTTGTATTTCATTAAAAAAAGCGGACATTCCTGATCTACCAGATGACCCGCCGACATGTCGTAAAAATACCCCTGCAAATACCAGTACACCAGTCCTGTATGAGACAGCCCTAGCATGTACTCAAAATGGACGGTGGGTGTTAGCGCCGAAGTGGTGACATGTGGAGGTGTAGGAGGACTACTGGGCCTTGGGATAGGCTACTGCCCCCAAGATATAGGCCCTGAAGCCTTTGCCCAGAGTTGGACACATTAAAAAAAAAATAATAATAACATTAGGTAGTCATCTAACATCAAAGTTCTATGTACACTACATCAGTGACGCACCATAAAATTATGCATGAAACAACAAGTAAAGCCACGCATATAAATTAAAGCTGACTGAGGAAGCCTGGTTCCTTAACAAATGAGAATGTGGCTTTTCCCGTCATACACACCTCATTGCAATACTAACAGGCAAGATGCAGTATAGAGGGCATTGTTACCAGTAAAACAGTAGTCATTCTTTCTTAATGGCTGGTTATATACAGTAGCTCTGAATTAAATCGTGTCGTTATTAATGCACGTAAAAAGCGATATTTGTTATTGTAATGAAAGGCCATGAAGGGTTTGATGAGTCATCAGGTTCCAGTCGTACACATCATTGCTCAGGTGGACTTGAAAGTACCATGGCAGTCAAGACCCTTTCTTCATGCACACCCTCCTCGCCCATCCTTCATACGTAAATGGATGTAAACCACTCCGCAGCTGACTCAGATACCTAGGATGTAACCAGAAGCCGTTCTCAAGTCCCGAAAGGATTATAATGGAGACGTTATGAAAAGTCTAAGAACAGGGGAAATGAGATTCTTTTATGACAGGCGTCCCAGTTATGTCTGTCGATTTGTTGTAAACTTAATAGTCTTCTAAATAACCCCTTCTGGAGTTGTTTGATGTTCAGTTTGGCGCTTTTAACTTTTTTTTTTTTCTTTTTTTTTTACAATATCGTGACAGATTTTGAGAAAGTCGCATTGGTAACCTTGTGCCTTTATATAGCTTTCCAGTAATGTGTGCAGATCCGTTGTAGCGGTAATAGTACCTGAGATAAGGCAGTTTTGATGCTGTGTGTGATATAGGAGTCCACACCCTACTGTCTGATCGTGTTCTTTCTCCCTTCGCTGGCCCAAAGAATAACATAATTATAATTTACCCTAATGAAAATTATTACCCTAATCATTCGTAGCCATCGCGGTGCCCAACACATGCTAGCCTGAGTTGTCATGCCACAGAATTTGTTCTCCAGTGAGTTTCCAGGTAAAATATTTTTTTTTTTTGCCGTTCCACTGGAACGATCAGGCCGCTCGTTATTTATTTATTTATTTTTTTGGGGGGGTCCTTTGTAAACAAACTGTACTTAAAGGTCTTCCAACAGTCCTAGTCTGAGAGCAAACAACCTCTCCGCTCTAGTAAATGCGAGAGTATACTGTATATATATATATATATATATATATATATATATATATATATATATATATATATATATATATATTTGAAGCACCCCGCCAGTTAGTCAGTCACTTCCTAAGGATAATTGCACAGAGGGTGTTACACTACTGAAGACTTAAATGATGATTCACAATAACAAAGCCTCGTATCTTCCCACATCTGTCAAGTCCTGTTGTAAATGCTGTTGCACTTATTATGAAAACGATACATAAAATCATCCATTTACAACTTCAAGAGGCAATTTGCTCCTGTTATTCAGATGTTTTGCTGATTCTTTGAGCAGTGGAGACAAAGAAATCACGTTTGTCACGATTTGCTGATTTACGTTGTCATGGTGCGACACAGCTGCTAACATACTTCTTTTTACTGTTGAGAATAGTGATTTTTTTTTTTTTTTAAGCGTCATACCCAAACTTCCTCATATGTGGTAAGAGTTGGACGAAGGGTATGAAAATGTGTGATTTGAAGTAGGTTTGAGTTATGCAGTTGTTTGATAAGGATGAATCAGGAATATCTTACCTGTTTGTTAACATAATATTCCTTCTTTGCAGGTGAGACGTCTGGCAGTGTGGCTGGGTGAGTACATTTTAAATAAGGTGGTAACTGTGCCACGCCTGTCTGTTTATGGTCAAGCTGGGGCAGCAGAGAGGGACGGCACAGTGGCTCTTGCTTTAATCTTTCCCAGGCCAAAATACCCAGGCTGGCTCTGACCTGGCAGGAAATGTTATAACCCCTGCACTCTAGTCACCCATGAGCTGCTGTCACGGGTTATTATTAAATGGCATTAAACCCAGAAGGAAACTTTGCCCTCCCACGTCACGATCCTGGACTTTTGTGACAATTTAGTAGTGACCTAACGAAGGAGCGGAAGAGGGGGAGGGATATTGACTGCAACTTGATTTGGGGAGCACTGAATTGCATGATGATAGGCGTGGGGAGCTTAACGAAAATTCCATATGTTTATATAATTTTTTAAGCTAGTAAAGCAAGAGAAGCTATGTCAGTAAGCTAAAACGGCTTTGAGTTCATAGTTAATACTAGTAAAAATAACATCTCAAACAGAACTTGCGACTCAATGTTAGGAAATGATGGAATGTGTTTGTGTGTGTGTGTGTGTGTGTTTGTGTGTGTGTGTGTGTGTGTGTGTGTGTGTGTGTGTGTGTGTGTGTGTGTGTGGTGGAAATACCTTAATTGCACGACACTGTCAAAAGAATGATGTAACCCTTTGTTTTGTGAGGTTGAGGGGAATGGCAGGATGCAGAGAGAGAGAGAGAGAGAGAGAGAGAGGGAGGGAGGGAGTAGGATGATGAATATTTCTGTTGAGGGATGTGAGGGAGAAATATGAGTTAGATAGTAAGTGGAATATAAAGGAAGGTATGACGAAGGAATGAAGAGAGGTGAGAGTTAGTGCATGAAGGAGTGTTGACCAATATGGAGAGGGGACGAGAGAGTATTAGAAGGTCACCGTCTAAGACAGGGTATGACTGTACTGTAAGTGTGGGAGAATTACGAGGAAATTTATGAGAGAACACATCAAGAATAAAGCAAGAGGGCAAACAGGAGTGCATGGGCAAAGACATGGGAGAAATTAAGTATGGATGAAAAGGGCTAAAGAGAGAGAAGGAAAGCATAGCCTGATACATAAGAAAAAAATGAACGATTATAAAGGCTGCCATGCCTTCCCATTGCACAGATTACAGCAACATTATTTTATGTGATGGATAGAATTTGGATAGTTAGGTAATTCTGTGAAAATCCATGGTCATCTGGTCATAGTTTCCACGTTTATTGTGTAACGAGTAAGATAGAAATTCAGAAAGATACATAGCGTTAACCTGTTACTCTGTATGTAGGTAGGAGCTTCGCATAACATCGCTGTAGAAAGAAAAGGGGTTACGTTCTTCAAGCAGAGCACTTTGCGAACAATGCAGAAACCCACGTAGAGGCCTTCAGGGTGGGCGACTTGAACCTCATTATCACCATCATCCATCATTTGTTATAAACAACCTCGCGCGTCAACTGCCATCGTTTTTATCAACTACCACTACCAGTCTCGTCAACCACTCCCACCATCAACCACTGTCAACATCTCTGTCGCAACCATCCCTAGCTTATCTTACCATCACAACGGTTAAAATTAACAAGTACATCAGTCTTTACTATTATCAACCATTACTATCACCACCTCCACCCACCCTACCTGTATACAACACTGGCTATATGAGAAGTTGTGATAATTTAGAACACATCCATGACACATAAAAGGGACTTACTGTATTCTATATTAGATTCTGAGACGAGCCCAGTCCACCACCACCACCACCACCACCACCACCACCACCACTACCATCATCAACAACCTACCCCACCACCGTCACAACCACTATTTCCAGAACTACATATCCCTGTAAAAACTAATCCCCACCACCCACGGTCACCTTCATCACCACCACCCAGCCTGCTTCGTTATCAACTGTCCTACCTCCCTGCAGGATATGAGTCAAGCTTGCTTCCGAATTATTTTGCCTGCTATTTTTATTTTTTTGCCTACCAGCGTTTTTACCTCCAGCCCTCCCATTCTCTATTCCTGCCTGTGTGCATGCCTGCCTACGTGCGTTGCTGGGTGCCTTGTGTTTGTAGTGGCCATGGTAGGAATGTCAACTCAGACAAGGTCGGTGCGTGGGCAGCGACGCCCCTGCTGCCACGTACACAGGTTAGGATGAAGCTTGGGGTGAGGTGGAAGCCACGTAGTGCATGACACATCACTCTATGTGATACCTGTGTTACCCTCGGTCTGCAGTAGTAACCCTCTCAGTCATAATACCTAAAATTCGAGGACGGACTCGTATTTCTGATTTTTTCGTGATTTCTCCAGACAATTTTATTAATGTTAGAAGAGCACCTGAATAGCAAAGGAATTTTTAAAAGATGCATCTAACACATCCAGTTTGAAAATTTCTCTTAAGCCGAATAAAATCGTCTGGAGATGGTAAAATATAATGTAAGTCCAGCTAACACGCCTGTGCTGGGTCTATTTACCCGTATTTTTCATGCCCATAAAATTATTTTGTTTACGCGCACACACACACACACACACACACACACACACACACACACACACACACACACACACACACACACACACACACACACACACACACACACACACACACACACACACACGACTGTTCATCTTTCTGTGTGAAAGTAACCTTATTCTGTCTAGTAGCAATTTCTGTATCTATCTGTTTCTCAGCCTGTCGTATCAGCACACATCACCAGCAGCATCCTAGGTCTTTATACCACGTATGCCTCTCAACATACTGTACCTGCCATGCAGTATGTCACCTCACCCCTCCACTAGTACTTACCTTCAGTGATGAACACACTCCCACACCACCACACACAGGGACGTCTTCATACCTTACCTCGGTCCAGGCAGGGGCAGGCTGGGTCAGGGCTAGACAATGCGAAGCAGGCTTCTTCGAGACTAGACAGAGACAGATTAGACTGAGTAGACATTGAGCGAAGTTGACTTGAACTGGGTGAGGAATGTTAAGGCAGAGGGTGTGGCGAGGATGGATTTGATTAAGCTGGACTGGAGTGGATCTGGCAGGACTGGATTGTGAAAGGCAAGACGAAGTAGAGTATATCCGTTTCACTGCCTGCAATAACCATAGCAGCACAGGTGGGTGGGTGGAGTATGGACTGGTGCCGGGACCCGCCCCGGCCGCGGGGTGGGCAAGGTGGAGAGGGTGCGGATGAGGCAGAGAGGTGGAGGCAACAAGGGGAGGGGGAGACAGAGAGGTGCAGTAGGCAGGGCGAGGGAGAGAGGGAAGGATGTTGTTAAGATAGAGGTCGGCAGAGAAGTACGGTAGAAGAGTTTAGTCATAAAAATGTTCACATAACATTTAAAGCCAGTTACTCGACTAGTGACTTTTAGATGTTACTACTCTGTCAAAGTTTACCACATTTCAAGGCAGTATCATAGTTTTTAAGAGGAAATGTGTTGTTTTATTTAACTGGACACACTTGCCAGTAATTTTATAGCTGTGACCTGATATGCAATTCGAAGGGTCTGGTGCAAAATATTTATTATTTGTTTGCATGACCTTTGAAAATTCTTCATACTTGATCCGTTCGTATTCTGCTCTTTATTACAGATTACTTTTTCTAAATGTTCCACGTATGATTAGCTTCTCAGTGCACGTGTCAATTTTGTCACTGGTAAACATTCTCTGGGGTGATGGGGTGAGAGAGACAGTGGATGCATAAGTGGGCATCACCAGCTTAGTCTCACTCCACCCAAATGATCCCGCTACTGATCTTGAATAGACGATAATTATTCCAGTCTCACCATTCATATACGCCCCTTTTGTGGACCTCGCATCCTTTTTGTGGACTCTCTTGCTATGTTTTATTATTTTTTCACTCATGGTTTTTAGATTTCGCTATAAAGGAGGGCAAAAGCAGACGGTGGAAGATATGACACTCTTTTGACAGAAGAACACGCAGATGTTATGAAAGGGATGCTGACAGTGAAAAATGTGATGGTGAACAGTATACCATCAGATCATACAGCCATGAAGGTGTTAGTTGGGTTAAGGAATGTGTAGCGTTAAAATGAGTATTAGTGTGATGTGCTTATGTGCTCTGTCATTGATTAAGGGTCCTTTGAGAAGCCAGGTGTTCGTGCTGACATGCATGCTGGTAGGCTTTACGTTTAGCATATTGTTTGGTGTTACAGAAGTGGAGGAAGAGCATGATAGTACTGAAAATTGCTGTCAGTAGAGACACAGTGGAGTGAGTTTTTGTACCGTCCATTACTTGTATACCTATTGATTAATTATTCTGTTGTGGATTACAGGCCGCAGCTGAGGATGTCTGACGCAGACGTAATAAAGGAGATAGACAATAACACGAGATAATAACTTGCCTTGCTCACGGTGAGGCAGTCACTAGGTGATTACTACTGCCAAGTAATCTACATGGAGGGTGAGCTGGATCGCACCTCAGTGTATCATAAGCTATCAAACAACAGATTTTCATATACAGATCGTGAGGATTTTCATAGGGTCGACAGTAGTAGACAGAGTCAACGTTAGTGCTGTGGCAAGTCAGGCACAGTCAGTGCCTCATTACCATCACTTCATATTGAAATTTCGTCGATAACTTCAGTAGATGGTGACAGTGCGTCCACCATGACAAAGGAGAACCAAACTTGGTGTCGTAGCCAAGCCGACCGAATTTACAGCCCTGAGATCCCTCTGTGCTGGCGGGATTATCAGAGTCATCAATCTATCTTTTAGAGTTCCAGTTTCGTCCACCATAATGCTGTCTTGGTGAGAGTGAAACGTCTTTTATGGTTGCTAAAAGGATGAGGAGTTCAGCGCTTTGTGTGAGATGGGAGGTTCCCCTGCAGCACCAGTGCTGTTGTGCTGCATATTGGCCACAAGTCAGGTGTCAAGGGTCGGAAAGGACAGTGTGCTGTGGGTGGTGGCAGAGCATTGCACGAAATGGGAGGTTCCTCTACAGCACCAGTACTGTTGTGATGTATATTGGATGCAGCTCAGGTGTACAAATGGTCAGAAAGGAAAATATGGAGTGGATGGTGGTCTCTGGACAGTCACCCTCACAGTCCCTCCTCATGGACGACTGACTAGGAAATTACTTGCTGTTGAATATATGAGTGGAGTCTCGGTAAAGGCTGGGTGGACCGGTGGGAGATGTTGATGAGAGATAAGATAAAAGTGGGAGTTTAAGAAAAGATAATCACTTCAGGGAAAACGATTTAGCCATGAAACAAGTGAAGCAAGCCGGATGAGCTATTATTAGTGTTGAGGGTGAGGCACATTCACTGTCACAAGTTGGATTTAGGACGCTCGTTTAAGTCCGGGCTTGGCAGGTGTGTGTGTGTGTGTGTGTGTGTGTGTGTGTGTGTGTGTGTGTGTGTGTGTGTGTGTTCCCGTCACTAAATATTGCATGAATTGGTGGAGAGGGGTGGTGAATTGATGTGTGAAAACTGAATGAAAACTGGAGGTGGGGACAGGGGTACGACTGTGATGGGGAACAGACTTGTGAAAATGGTGAATACAAAGAGTGATAATAATGGTGTGTTTATGAGGCCAGGGTTTTATGGTGGTGGAGAGACACCCAGGCGAACTTTTAGCAATTTTAAGGCAGCCATTAAATTAATGCCCTTGTGTATTGAGACAAAAACAAGGTAGGGCAGCGGATGTTGGAGTGTCGTTGATGAGAAAGGGTAGTGTTTGGAAACTGAATATACTGCTGTTTGCATACTTCTCCCGTCTCTTGTCTCCATGTTGATTATCTTCTTCCATTAAGATGACTCCCTCTCATTAGACAGGTCTTTGTTTTTCGAGTCTTGTATTTTTCCTTACTTATTCTTCTTCTTCATTCAGTTACACATTTCATCAAACATGCCCTCAGGTTTGTATTACGTTTTGTTTGCTCCTTTTATCCCTTGTTTCTACTTCTGGTCTTTAAAGCTCAGGATTTATGTGATTATGTGAAACTACTGTCTGTAAAGGATGTGTATGTGACGGATAATGATGTGTGGGTAAGAGTGGGTGAAAATGTGAGAGCCAAGCCACACTTCACCCATCACCACCCTATGCCACCCTCAACCTCTCACCCCACCCCCTCCCGCCACACCATCCTCTCACTCCACCACTACCTCCTTGCTTCATCCTCGCATGTGCTGTCCCCACACCATCCCATACACCTTATTCACTTCATCTCTCACCTCTCTTATACACCTTCAACCCTGACCTAGCATCCTACAGAGAGTAACACAATGGTTATCGATACTATCAGGCCGAAAAAATATCGTCAGCTCTTTTTTCCTGAACTCGGTGCGTCTCCTCTCTTCGCGTAGCCTATTTCTTCCAATCAGTCATAAGTCTGAGGTGTCCTGCTGGTCCTGTTGTCATGTGCTGTTGGCCATTTTTATTTTCTCCATTCTATTAAATCGTTAGACTGTCTTCCATTATTTTCATTTTCCTTTGGCCTTTTCAGACTTTTCCACACTTTTTATACAGCTTGTCTTACTTTTTACCTTCCTCCTCCTTTCATCTCTTAAATCAAACCTTCATTTTACTCGTCAGGTAGTATCTCTTTGCCAGCTCGCTACCTACGCCCCAATCCCCCATCCTTCCTCATCTCATACTTTGTGCCTCTCTCGGACCATCCCTCCACCCCATAAAACCCCCTTCCTCATCCAGCTCTTCTCCACACCCGTCCCTCCAAACCATTCAGCTACCCACCACGTATCTTCCATTCTACATAACCCTCTTCTGCCCATTGTGCCAGCTCCCCACCAATCTTTCATTGCAACTACTTCTCTCTCCAGCTAAACTCCCATCGCTCTCCCGTACTCCATTCCCCCTCACTTCCCCCTCTACTGCATCATTGCAACATTTCTCTCCTTCTCTCTTTTTGCTTTTCCCCTTTATTTTCCTTCTTCTCCCCCCTCTTTTTTTTTCCTTCTCCTCTGTCCTTTCTCCTCCATACTGTCCTCCATCATCTCTCCCCTCCCGTCCCTCCCTTCTCTCCACCTCCTCCCCAACACACCTGGTCATCCTGGGGCAGGTGGCGGGCGATGACCATATACGGTACGGCAAAAATACCGGTTTGTCTAGAATGTCCCTGGATTGTATTTGTAAAAGACCTTAACCATTTGTTTTTTTACGTCAAACGAGTCTGGCAAGCAGTGAAATAAGGTATCGAATAATCCTCTTTTTTTCGTATTTTCAGGTATTTATGTGTTCTGGTTTGGTTGTAAAGTGTTTGGTGACAATATAAGTGAAGGAAAAATATAGACAAAGGAATTTAATGACCTCCAGATCTTAAAGGGGTTTTGTGAGTGCGACTCCTGGGGTCGTATTCATAAAGCGTCTAAGGCTAGACTCGTATTCTTGTCAGTAAAGGGAGCTCCCTAGCACCTCTTCCTTACCGATTGATTTTTGAATATGGCTCGTTAATATAATTTTGTACGCTATTTATGCAGAGTATGGAGATATGGAAAGGATTTATGTAACACAGAAGAGGAGAAAAGTGTGTAATAAACAAAATAAATTGGTTAGGGACAGATGCTAGGAGTTCCTCAACTGACAGTACGGGTCCTAGTCTTTTAGAGCGCGTCCACACGTGTGCTGGAACAAGTGCTGGCAACATTTAAGCAACACAATAACGAACAAGTTGCAAACATGTTGGGAACAGCAGCGTCCAGGTCATGTTGGCAACATCATGATGAAGTCTCAGCTGCCTCGTATGGACACACTTATCCCGTCACCTCTGCTGCCAGCAGGTTTGGAGCTGCACTGTCATGTTTGGATACATCTGTCCAAATACTGCTTCATACATGTATCCAAACATGTTGCCAGCTGTGTTGTCAACATATGTTTGAGTACACCTGTGGACGCGCACTTACATAAACAAGTATCCGTGGCAAGTTAAGAGTTGTCGAAAATTGTTTGGTCGAATTTCTGACGTTCGTTTTTTTTTTTTTTTTTTTTTTTTTTTTAAATGTATTCAGTAGCTGTGAGAGTTAAGAAAAAGTATAAACACAAACGATCTTGAACAGGCATGTTTTCCCGTCGATTGAGGAAGCTTCCTAACACCTTTTCCTTGGCGCTTTATTTATTTTTCTCACGCCATACTGGCCGTACTCTCCTCTTCTGTGTTAAGTAAATCCTTCCAACATTGCCATACTCTGCATAAACAACGTGCAAAAAGATATCAGCCACCCTTATCTCAGAACAAATCGCTAAGGAATGGGTGTTAGGGAGCTTCCTTACCCAACGAGAATATGTGCTTCAGTTCGCTGGTGGGCATGTCTGGTCCCGCACCTCACCGCACCCAGTAACCACGTCTACGTATTTGGCAAACATTTAACAATTTCCCTCACTCTTGCTTCATATTTTGTAAGATTGGCTTCACGGTGTATATTTACGGTGATTGGGTGGAGTGTGGAGGTCGAGGGTGGAGTGTGGAGGTCGTGGGTGGGGTTTGGAGGTCGTGGGTGGAGTGTGGAGGTCGAGAGTGGAGTTTCGAGGCCTTGGGTGGGGTTTGGAGGTAGTGGGGTGGGGTGTGGAAGTCGTGGGTGGAGATTGGAGGATGTGGGTGGGGTTTGGAGGTCGTGGGTCGGGTGGGTGGATGTGGGTGGTTGATACAATTGAGAGGATGAGCTGGGTGGAATGTGGGTGGGTGTCAGTAATGTTAGGTTGGATGGTGGGTGAAATCTGTAGGTCATGGGTGGTGTGGGTGTTTGTTGAGTTTGTGGGTGGACTTTCTGGTTGTCCATAGTACTAGTAGTAGTTGTTCCCTAGGCAGTCTGGCCGAAAAGCCCCGGGTCCCTAAGGAAGGCCATTGCCAAGACCGGGCTTTCCCACAGGGCTCTCAAGGAGTGTATGTTGTGTTGTTGGCATAGGTGTGCAATGCAGTTTTCCATAATGTGCTTAATAGTATGGGGTGCTGTGTTGCATTCTGGACATGCATCAGCGACGAGTCATCCAGCCTCCTCTGGCAACTCAAGAGCACTGGACGACGCCCACATCCTAGCCCGGCCAGGCAGACCCCGCCCCCATGAGAGAGACAGGACTCGGAGGGGTGGACACCAGGGGGCCGCGCATGCAGCTGTGTGCTGTCTTCAAGTGACTGAATGGAGCGGCGAGCGATTTGCGTATGGACGTGCTTCTGGAAGCTGGTCTGAGGCGGGTGAGGGGGGAGAGATGACAGTATTTGCGTATGATATCGTGTGCTGAGCATTGCCTTGATGTTCCCTAGTGTGTGTGGGTGTGTTGCCATGTAGTGTAGTGGATGGTGTGGGTTTGTGGAGGCTGCAGCAAGAATTTGGGCACCTCTCATGTTCAGGTGATTCCTGACCCTGAGGACCTTGGTTTCTTGATGTAGGTGGTCTGCGGGTGCAGTAGTTGTGCAGCCTGTGATTATTTTTAGGGCCTGTTCTGTATGGTCTGCAGAGTGTTGCAGTGTGTTTCATTGAGGTTAGGAGCCCAAGCAGGGCATGCACAATTCATCACTGAACACATACATTGCTTGTACACTGTGGTGGTGGTTTCCCTGCTGTATCCAAATGTTGTGTGGGCAAGTGACCTCATGACATTGAGTTTTGGTGTTATTTTATTTTTAATGGTTGTGATGTGCTGCTTAAACGACATTGATGCACTGCACATTACACCAAGGATTCTGGGTGTGTGCATGTGTGGTAGGGGAGTGCTGCCCATTGCAAGGCGCGGAACGCACCTGTGCTCCGCTGTCCAGTTTGTGAGAAGGGTCACTGTAGATTTGGCCAGGGCCACCTTGACCCTGCTTGTGGTGAACCACCCGTGCAGTGTGCTGAGGCAAGGTTGGAGGATGTGTGCAGCTATGTTTGCATTCTGGTGTGTACATGTGAGTCTTATGTCATCAGCAGAGGAAGCCACGTGCTTCTGTGGTGAGCGGGGCGTGGGCATGTCATGCATGTACAGGCTAAAGAGTGTAGGGGACAAAACAGATCCTTGGGGGACGCCACTCATGAAGCCTCTGACGTTCGAAGACCGACCGGCAAACGTTACATGCTCACATCTGCCTGCTAAGCAGTTTGTCAGCCATCTTTTTGTGTTATTGTGCATGTTTATATTGAACACTTTGCTTGTGAGGTTGTGGTGGGGGATGGCATCAAAAGCCCTGCCAATGTCTAGTGTGACCAGGAGTGCTCCGTGTGGTGGTCCAGCTGAATCCATGCCATCAAAAACTCTCTGAATAAGGTCTGCAAGAAGAGTGCTTATTGAGTGCAGCGGCCCAAAGCCACGCTGTGACTGGGCTAGTGGGGTGCGAGGTGCAACCAGCTGTAACCAGTCGCTCAGTGACTTTAGAGGGGGTGCAGAGGAGCGCAATGGGGCGGTGCGAGGAAGGCAGTGTGGGGTCTTTGTTGGGCTTAGGGATAGTGATGACAATGCCATGCTTCCAGATGTTGGGTACTGTGTTGTGTGAGCAGCTGCAGTTTGACATGGTGAGTGCTTGCATGCCCTGTGGTCCAAGGTGTTCAAGGTGAATATTGCCTATTTTGTCTGGTCCACAGGCAGATCAGTGCTCAAGGTTGCCGATGATGTGCTTCGTCTGGTTGCAAGTGAAAGGTACGAAGTCTGGGTCTGTGGGGAACTATCTCTTACGTCAGATGACACTTCGGTCGTTGTGATGGGGATTGAAATGGCTGACATGTGAAAAGTGATTGATGAGAGAGTTTGTTGTTTGTTTGAAGGTATGGTGTCCGCTGCCGTGATGGCAACGTGCGACTGTGCAGCGCCACTGCTGGAAAGAGTGACGCTGCTCAGTGCCCTGTTGAGCCCGCCAGTGTTTGCTCTGTGGTCAAGTGCCTGGAGACAACCCTTCCAGTTCAGTGTTCGCTGCTCTGACATTTTATTGTTCATTTGAGTGTTGAGCTCCTGCACCTGCTGCACGGTGTCCCGCGCATGGGGTGCCAGGGAGTGCCGCAGCGTGTCGCGCTGCCCAATGAGGCCCCTAATCTCTGGCGCAAAGGTGGGGTTGTGTCTCGCTCCGTTTCCTCCAGGAATGCGTCCCCTGTCTGGGTTTTGTACAAGTGTGCACAGCGGTGCCAATGTTTGCAATGGGTGCACTGTCCAACGCTTCAAAATGCTGCTCCACTTCAGCCGTGAAGGCCTCCCAGCTGGCTTTCCTACAACAAGTGCATGCACATCCACGGCCGGCTGGGGTGAGTCCAGCCTTAGTAGTGACGACAATTGGGAGGTGATCAGATCCAAGGGCTCCGACCACTTTCCAGGACGCTGCGGGGGCGAGGCCTGGGGAACAGAAGTCGATGTCTAGGGATGATGGGAGGAAGAGGGCCCGGTGCAGGATACGGGTATGCTGATGGAGACCATTGAGCATGAAAAGATGATCTGTTTGGGACTGTAGTACCAGCCCCCAGTCTGTGTCAGGGCTGTTGACATGCTGTAGTTTCGATAGGTTATTACTCTCCTAGTCAGTCTCTCATTCTCCATCCTGGCCATGTAGATAGGATGGAGAATGAGAGATTGACTAGAAGAGTGTATGTGAATGAGGTGAAGGGGAGAAGGAGAAGGGAAGACTAAAAAAGAGATGGAGGGATATATGAGAGAAAGGGGATGTGAGTTGGAGGGAAGGCAGCAAAGTGGCCATCTCTCTAACTTGAATGCTGTGTTGCAACTTTAGATTATCAGTAGAATATGATGCTATTCATGTGGAAGTTTTATGGAAAGGACACAGTCGTGGTAT
Source organism: Coenobita brevimanus (assembly GCF_032717465.1). Lineage (NCBI taxonomy): Eukaryota > Metazoa > Arthropoda > Malacostraca > Decapoda > Coenobitidae > Coenobita > Coenobita brevimanus. The sequence goes on along the minus strand of NC_137046.1, from coordinate 510,050 downwards.
TATCTTTCTCTACCACTGAGATTAAGGTTAATGTGAAAAGTGTTTAGTTATGTACTTTAATAAAGGTATGTTTGTTTACATTTACAGAAATCCGTGCCAGAGTGAAAAATAAAAGATGCGCGATTATACTAGGGCACCATTATAGTGACTCGTGGGGAAGGAAGGTAGGGGTGCGAGGGATGGAGGGGATGGGAAGGAGGGTCAACACTCAGATGATATCACGGCACTACCACACACTCGCTAATGTACCAGGTCACACAAGCTCTTATACCACAAAGCTATTTTGCCGTGAGGACGATGAAGGCAAATGTGTTGTGGAGAGGAAGAACGATGGGGGGAGGGAGGTTGCTAGGGTCTGGGCTTTTTTATCGTCCGCCATGTAAAGGCGGAGCGATAATGTTTTTGCCTGCCTGTGTGTGTGTGTGTGTGTGTGTGTGTGTGTGTGTGTGTGTGTGTGTGTGTGTGTGTGTGTGTGTTACCATTATATCTCATGAACAGCTTGGGCTATCAACATGAAACCTTCAGGGTATCAAGATATGGCCAAAATCTTGGCCGAATTTGAAAATGGGCACTCGGGGTCAAGGTCAACGTCACCGAAATGGCTGCCAAAGGTCAACTGGTTTTTATCGTCCGCCTTTAGCACCATTATATCTCATGAACGACTTGAGTTATCAACATGAAACCTTCAGGGTATCAAGATATGGCCTAAATCTTGGACTTGGCCAACATCGTATTCTGGCAGGCGATTAGCATTCGGCTCCCGAATGCTTTCCATTCATTACTGAAGGATTTATGGGAACTTGCTCGTGGGGAACGAGGAGGAGGAAGGATTTTGCTAATAGAAGTTAAAGGATATATAATAGAGGTGACAGGATTTGGGTAATAGGGGTGAAAGTATTTGTTAATAGAGATGAAAGGATTTAGTTAACTGAGGTGAAAGGATTTGGTTAATAGAGTTGTAGGGATTTGGTTATTAATAGAGTTGAAAATATTTTTTTCATAATATGTGCCACCTCACTGCTGGTGTTATTACGAAGGTGCCGGAAATGATGGAAGCTTATTGGAGTGAAAACTGGGGAGGTATTTTGTTGATATGATTTTTTTTTTTTTTTTTTTTTTTTTTTTTTTAAACAGCTGGAAGTCCATTTGGTTGCATTACGAAGGTGCCGTAAAGTATGAAACCATTTTTAATCGAACAGTTATTGACATTAGAACCTCGTTGATACCATTTTGGCATCGTAATCTACTTATGTGCAAGGTGTATGGCCCGTATTCTCGTCGGGGAAATAGGCTCCCTAGCACGTCTTCTTTAGCGATTAATTTTTCAAAACCACCATGAATATCCACATTATTGCTTTTATACCTTCTTAACCCATTAGCTCAAGGGTTGCTGTGTGAGGTATTGTGCTGGAAGGGTACTAAGCGTCCTTTCCTCCGCCTATCGGCTCATTGTCGCGAAGCTCATAGGTCTCCTCCCCGAAGTTCCCTTTATTAACTTTTGACAATATCCCAGTTCCGCCCTACTCTGAGGACACTGGTCGCAAATAGGTTAATATCGGCATAAATTGCTTGAATAACACACAAGAATATAGTAACTGCAGAATCAGAAATAAACCGGTGAGGTGTTAGGAAGCTTCCTAACCGCACGGGAGTACCGCCGTAGGTTTGCATCCAAAAATGTGACTGACATTTAAAGCTGTTGTTGATAGTATGTCCATTCAAATGCTAGTGTATATTCTTACCTGTTGGTTCATATAGACTCTTACACACCTAGGTATTACAGCATTAACGTATCCACATGCAATACTGCAAAACTCCTTCCCCGTTTATACTTGATCAGCATGGGGAAGGGTAAATTCTGGCCTCCGCCGCTCTCCTTCCTAGCAGAAGGTCTGGTCTTGCAGTGAACTTGATATGGGCAGTTACAATTCTGGGTACGGCCGTAGAAATTTGGTATCACAGAGCTGGGTAGATGGGACCAGAGACGTTAATTTGCAAGCAACGGGCAACCAAGTGGCCAAGGAAGAATGATAGAGGAAAAGATGGCAATTATGGTAACACGTACTGACAAAACTCGCAATATAATCAAAGTACGAAGTATATTGTATGTGGGAAGTAGATGAAGATAATTAATACCCAGAAACACAGATCACACTGTAAAAAAAAAAAAAAAAAGCCTTAAACAAGTAAAAAAAAAAAACGACATACGGAACCAATGGGACCCTAATATGTCGTGTCGGTAAACTCTACGGGAATGAAACACCTTGAATCCGAAAAACCTTAGTGTGTGACTGACTGAATGGACCACTTCAAGAACTGATGTTGCATCTAAACATTCACGGGGATAAACAGCCCTTCCTTCCTTTTTCAACCCCACGTTCTCTAACCTTTCCTTCCTTCCTTCCTTCCTTTTCCTTCATAATTTCTTTGTCATTACATATCACCTCCGACACATTTCTTTCAGTCACTTCCTTTTCTGTCTCGTAGTAAGTATACGTTATAAACCGAGTTAGAAAAAGAGGCGGGGCAGACAGAGAGATCAAATAAATATATACAGAAAGAATTAAGGGATATAGGAAAGGAGAGAGAGAGAGAGAGAGAGAGGCGTCCAGACACTTCATGCCTCAGACAAGATGACCTGAGATGGGGCGGGTTAACAGATAAAAGGAACACCATAGAGGAGAGAGAGATAAGAAGCACAAATAAACACACAGAAAGGATAACGGGACAGATAAACAACCCAGATAAACAGAATGGAATATCAATGGACATAAAGCACAGATAAAGATGGCGTAGGTCATTGTGTGTGTGTGTGTGTGTGTGTGTGTGTGTGTGTGTGTGTGTGTGTGTGTGTGTGTGTGTTTATCTGCTTATTTTAGGTCCAGCTTTCTTTTACCTTTTTCTCCTCACTTGTATTCCTCTTTTCTCTTCGTATCATTCTCTCACTCTCTCTATCACACACACACACACACACACACACACACACACACACACACACACACACACACACACATGGTAGTGTTAGTGGTCTGAGTACCTGAAGGAGGACTCACGCGGTCTTAGTTTATTGCTGGATTTATGGTGACAAATGAAGCCAGGTACCACACACCCTTCATCCTCTATTTTTCCTGCTGTCCTCCCTTCTCCACCTTCCCTCCTCTTCTTTCTCACTTCTTTCCATCTTCTTTCCTATTCCCTTTCCCCTTTTCCCTGCACTTCCTTCTTCCTTTTCCCTCTTTTCCTCTCCTCCTCATCCTCCCTTCCCTGTTTCCACTTCTCACGCTTCTCCCCCTGCTCTCTTTCCTCTCCCATCTATTACTCCTCTCCTTCCTCCTCAACCCGTTATTCTTCCGCTTTTTTTTTTTCCTCCTCTCTCTCTTCTTCCGTGCCCTCCACTCCCGTCTCCTATCGTATTCCCCTTCTGCTATTGCACACCGGGTCTGCTAGGGGCTGCAAACGCTCAGAATGATTAAGAGAGAGAGAGAGAGAGAGATGCAGCAATGTATGAGGAAGGGTGGCGTGTTATGGGTGGGGTAGAATGGTCCTTGCAGGGTGGAAAGAGATGTACCTGGGGATCCTTTTGTCGTGGCCAGCCCTCAAAGGATGCTTCGTTATAGATATGAAAGTAGGACTGAAGCAGAGACTTACCCTGCCCCATCTCTTGGCCTGATATAAAACTCGGTATCACGCAAGACAGGAACTACGTTAGTGAAGGATTTATAGCGCCGGGGGGCGAGGAATAAAAAATGGTGGAGGTGGTGGTGGTGAGGTGCTGGTGGAGTTTAAGGTGGACTGGGGACGAGAGGTGATGGTGTTGCCCCACGGATGGAGATTAGGTGGATAGGCCACAGGTAGTGACGGTGGTGGTGGTGGAGGAGATGAGGGTGGATAGGTGATGGGTGGTGGTGGTGGCGACGATGATGGTAGGGATAAGGGTGGTGAGGGTGGATAGTTGATTGGTGGTGGTGGGAGTGGTGGAGATTAGGGTGATGAGGTGACTGGTTATGCTGGTGGTGGTGGAGGTGAGGGTGAACAGGTAACGGTTGATGATGGTAGGATGGGGAGGGGTAAGGTGGGAGATGAAGGTGGGTAAGGGACGGATGGTGGTGATGAAGATTGAAGGTAACGTGTGGGGAGTGTGGGAGAGTTGTAGAGAATGCTGAAGGAATGTAAATGTGTGAGGTTGGAAGGGAGGAGTTTGAAGGGGTTGGGACAAGACAGTATCATTCAGAGTTCAAGGTTATACTGATATGATGTAACGAGAGGGGGAGGGCAGACATATGTGGATGGGGGAGCAAGGTGAGGATGTGAGACTGTTGGATGTGAAATAGGGGAAGGGAAGGTGAGGAATTAAAGAGAAGTGGGGATTGAGAAAAACTAGAGTAACAGAGAGAAGGGAAGAAATTTGGATAGAATGCTGAAAAGCTATGAGAGGGAACACCAGTTCACATATTTGCTACAACCATGAATATTCCTAACACAACAATGTCACTCACCACAGCAGTGTGAGAGAGAAATAGGAATAACGATATGAAAGTGAAAAGTCATTAGGCTTAGCACATTAAGTAGCTGCTGACCTCTAGCTTTGTCATCCGTTAACAAATGCTTCTGAGTCACTCCATCATCCTAGACATGTCCTTTAGTCTCTTGAACTCAGTATTCCCGGGTATCTTTGCGTTATGGTCTTAAGTATGACTCTTTTTTTTTTTTTTTTTTTTTTTTTTTTCTAAGGTTTGTGAGCCAATGATCCCATAGATTGGCATTAAGAAATAGAAAGTTCATATACATGGTTTAAGCTGTTCCAACGAACCAAGCGTAACCAGATCTCACTTTTTAAAAATATACAAATACGAGATCTCCGGCCACGTCGCCATCGCTTCCATTTACAGCTGCTTTATTTTTTTTATTTTTTTTTTTATTTTTTTTTTATTTTTTTGCTAACCAGCTAACCCCAAAACTTGATCACGCACTCTGCATCTTTTGATTAATTTGTTCTAGCTTGACCATCAACCCGATGGAGATTCCATAACACAAAGTCTTTTGCCGTAAAGCCGGCTGTACCGGAATAATGTACATAAGGATGGTTGCTTAGCCCCGATACTGGGTTCACTGTTAGCCAAGGGACGAATAGACTATAAGCCGAAGCCTGTGACGAATCTGCACTATAAAACAAGGGAAGCCTGATTGTAACTCCAGGATTCTGTGATGTTTTTGTTTTCCAGGATTCGTTGATTCCTTTGGTTACTCAGGATCCATTAGCACTTTTGATATCGCAGGATCGTGGGCCCTCGTCAGGGGTTTTATGTTTTTCCCAAAGCGGTGGCTGTCTAAGACTCACACTCATTCATCATTCAATCTGACTTCACCTCAGCCCCCCTTGTGTTCACCCTTGTTGCTCTCCACGGTTTTTAAACAGCGTCAGTCCCTCAGATAAACTAGAGGGAACAACAAACCCAACACAAGAACCACAGAACACAGTAGCCACCATGAGACCTGTACTACTTCGCAGCAGACAGTCACGTACTGTACATATCCTAGGACTCCCCAAGCGATAGTTACAGTAAAATGCCCGCTGATAGATGAGATAAAGGTGAACTGAGAATGATTGATGAATGTTAGGTTAGTATAATGACAAAAAATAGTGTGCAAAACCCTGAGTGAGAATTGGTTTTGTGGGTATACTTCAGTTATGTATTGTTATGTAAGCAGATACTGACAATTTTGGGGAATTTTTGATAATTATGAATGACCAAATAGTTTAAGCCATAAGGAATAAAGGGAACAAGGTGGAGGATCACGTGAGGGAGGACGGCTTGAGACAGGCGGGAAGGCGTGGTGACTATAGTTCATTCACTTTAATTTGGCCCAGATTATCATTCTTTTGCAGCGTATTTCACGATCTCAGTAGTAGAAGACAGTACTATGGCTCTACATACTTTCTGCAGCACTTCATGATTGGCAGCATAATCTACTGTAAATCTCCTGTTGCAGGTTAGTATTCAGAATGGAGGAAGGGCAGTTTTAGGCCAAGGTAAAGTGAACAGAGTAAAACTGTGATAGAGAGGCAAGGAGACGATTCTGACGCAGGCACTTCACATGAAGTCTGGGTATAGGCATCAGGCAGGAAATAGAGGAAAGATGGATTATTAATTTTCTGCTCATTTTTCAGGAAGAGGTAATCGGAAAATTGTCAATCTTGACGTTGTCGTGAGATATGTGGCTTAATGAGGGAATTAATGATGACTAATTATGGCAGTAAGGCAGCGGTACGGTCATTAGGGACGATACGGTACCCTTTGGCTTATCTCTATAGGTAGGGATAATGAAGCAGATGGTTGCTAGGGCTGAGGTGAGAGTGAGGATGAAAATAAGAAAAGGCCGACCGTTTTTGACAATCATACTGCTTCTCTTTGGAACTCGTTTTCCCAGATTAGATTCTCCCCAAACTTCTACCTACAGCATTTCAGAGCCAACTGTTACAGATTTTTTATGAATGGAAGACAACTGTAATCTTGCCTGCGGATTTTTTTATTTGTTTTTCATCCTCTTTTCTTCTATTGTAAAAAAAAAAAAAAAAACTTCTGTATACTTCGATCCACTAGTTTTCCATAATGTTGCTGAGACGTTCAGACGGACAGAGGGGCAAACGAAGCCAGAAACATACCAGTACCGGTAACCTTCTTACTAATGGAGTAATAATCACTGACATTATCGGAACTATCATAGCCGTTACTATGATTCTTTTTTCTTTCTTTTCTTACCACCTTCCCATTCCTGTCTCCCTTTTTCTTCCTTTGGGAGTACTTTCGCTCTCTTGATCTAGGTACAACCTCGCCGCGCAGGAACGGACACTGAAAAAGATGCATCAGTATGTCACACAGGTTCACCCCCTGTTGGGGTTCCCTTTATGACATACTGTCTACAGACTCTCATTCACAAACACAGTCATACCAACACATTTTCCACATGCATTTCCAACTCCACAAAAATCTTCTGCAATTATACCAGTGTGTGTGAAACACAGAATGGGGGTTAGTTACAGAATTTCTCAAGTGACAAGTGTGTGTTCCTTGGTTCAGAGCAAAAGCTGTGTAGGAGATTCCTTGTATATACGCTTTTCTCCACACCACACCTGCCATACGTATTACCACCAAACTAGAGCCATAGTAAAGCGACAAAAGATCTTCTGTGATATTAGTTGCCTGCTAGGATTGTTTTTTATTCGTAATTCTTAAGGATCCGTTAAAAATGCTGCCCCAGGACCCATAAAATATGACTTGAACGTGTATGGTAGAGCTGCCCACCTGTGTCAGACTTGTGAAAACTTTCCATTACAACAGTGTGCATACTGTACATATATAAATGCTGTATTCACTCTTTTTATATTATTCTGCCTCTCTTTGCTCTCAATTTTCACACTTCTCTCCCTAATTCATTCTCTGTGTATCCCTGTTCCCCTCTCCTTCCGTTCGCATATCCTTCACAGTCTCTCTCTCTCTCTCTCTCTTCCCACATCTGAATACTTTTTTTTTTTCCCCTTCATCTATCATTCTCTGTCCCTTTCTAACTTGATGCATAGTCTTTCTCTCTTAAAAAGCACCTCGAAGTCGTCTGTATTTTTCTCAGCCTTTTCCCAGCACTCTACTTTGTGGAATAAGACACCCAGCACAGACGCTTTGGTCAGATAATGGAGCATTTTCAGTGATTTTTTTTTTTTTATGCAATAAGAAAGAAACCAAAGGCCAGGAGCCCGCAAAGTTATTCCTTCCAAGAAAAATCAAACAAGATAACAGAGAGCCAAATTCAAGATCTGTTCCAATCGAGATGCATGGACCCACTGCGTTTAAAAGACTGGAGATCATAGGCAGTAGGTCAAATTGTCCACTCACCCGATCTGAGGACACTAGAGAATCACACTTCCAGTTCCTTCCTGTGGCATCCTAGTCAGTGTGTGTTTATATATAGTCGCATCCAAACAGCACTCGTTAGTATAGATCTGTGTAATGTAAGTCACCCCGTGCCCATTCCACATTGTTTATAAAGGCTATACAATTCACAGTAGAAGACAACTACACTGTGGAATCCTTGCGCCATTGTTTTCAAATGCCCTTTGTGATTCTCCCAGATCAAGTAAATGAATATGCTAGTTTGCCCCGCAGTTGATGGCAGGTATCTTGGTGAATATCAGGCTAAGCCGCAACAGGCTTGCGGAAAAAATCTACTTCAGGCATTAGGAGGGAGTTTAAAAGACACACAGATTAGCGTGGCAGGTGTAACTATGTCAGGGCATTGTATCGTTGTTGGGGGTTAGTCTTTTATGTAGATTGGCTGGCTTGAGTTCTAATGATGTAAGAAGAATATTTAATACCTGCTTGTGGAGGACAAGTTTTTGTATCCCTTGCTTCTGTCGCTTCCTAACTCACTTTTCTTCGGTCATACTTCCTTTCGTGCCACCCTCCTCTTGACTTTGCTCCGTTTCTCCTCTCACTCTCTACCTACTACCTCTTTCACATTTCCTGTTCCCTCCACCACTCTCTCCCTCTTTACTTTCTAAACTTTCATTTTATATTTCCTTCATCCAGGGCTCTTGTTTGGCGAGCCACAGCTCGCAAATGCGAGTATTTTTTCCCTTCGGCGAACAAATTTTACATGCAAGTCGCCTATTGGCGAGGAGAAAATACACCCACTTCAAAACCCAGTAAACAACAGAATAAGTAAATCTGACTTAAATGAACAAAAAAGCACGTTGTGATCGATTATTAAGTCTTTCCTTATCACCATTGTGAATTTTTAAAACCTCATTATATGATTATAATCATCACAGTGTGTAAATAATTAAACATTTTTATTGCTCGTAAAATATTTCGGCTCGTAGTCATTTTGCCTACTAAAAATTTATTTGGCTCGTAAATCTGAAACCTTAGGAGCCAAATGACTCGCAACCATCGACAGTTAGCAAGAGTCCTGTCATCTCTTTCTCCCATTCTGTCATCTCATTCTCTTTCCTTTCGTTCATCTCCTCATAACCTCTCTTCTCACATCCCTTCCTCCTCCCTTCTCTGGTACCTCCTGCCTCCTCTTCTTAGTCGCCCGGCAACTCTTTTTAACTCCTTTCGTATACTGCATTGAAAAAGACATAAGAGAAAAAGAGTGAGTAGATGAAGTGAAGGGGAAACAGTGGGAGAGGAGTAAATGAGAAGCAGAGAGGAAGACGAAAAGATGGAGTAGGGAAGAGGCAAGTGAAAGAGAATAGGAGTTGTTACTGATGTACAGTAGAATGGGAAGAGAGGTGATATACTGTGGAAGAGTGGAAAAGAGTAAACGATTGATGAGGTGAAGGAAGGTAAGCGGAGAATGCAGTGTTAAAAGATAAATGAAAGGGTCAGGGATAAAAGTTACTCTAAAAGCATACAGATTTGTCTGAGATAAATAGATAGATTGAGAGAGAGAAAGAGGGGGGGGGGAGTTACACACACAGAGCACACACACCGTACGGTCCATACGAGGCTGTCCAGCCTTGACACTGATACAATACTCAAGTTGCACAAGTTGGAAAAAAGGACAGCACAGCAAGTGGGTCTCTCCCCCATCCTCCAAACCCTCCTGCTTTTAACCTACAGGAAAAAAAATGAAGAGTAGCACCATGCAGGGTTTAAAAAGCCTATCAGTACTTGGATACATATATAAACATATGTAAATACGCCCATGTACCGTATTTATCGTTAATTCATGTCCCGAGAGAATAGACAAGGATAACAATATCTTGGTGAAGGCAATGGCCTCACCTAGTGCGGTATGTATGGTCAGGTCAGGTCGAGTCAGGTCATGGGTCACCATTCTTCCCTTTCTTTCCCAGAGAGAGAGAGAGAGAGAGAGAGAGAGAGAGGGGGTCAAATTGAAGAACCATGAATAACAAGTTGCTTAAAAACTAGTCTACATATTTTTCTGAGAGAGAGAGAGAGGGGGGGGGGGATATACTTAACCAAATTGGTAGTGCGAGCCTCACGGTACCAAATAATAACTTGGACTTAAGTAGGGGAACAGAATGAGTTGACGATCTGACATTGAAAAGGGGTCACTGAGCATATACACAGCTCTGCCTTCATTACTTAGCCGATAAGTTGATAGAGTGGCTTGGCAGTGTTCTGTGACTGTCATCGTGGATGAACTCTGGACTGGTTGGGGTGTCTCTCCTCCTGTGGTGCAATGAGATTGCAGTGTAACAGCATCGACAGGAGCCACACAGTCAGACGACCACCCCCAGTCCCTGTCTTAATCACGCTTTATCACAATTTATCGCACTGGTTTGGGGTGACAGTCCGCGAGTAATGAAGTAGGGTGTAGTGCAACAACGTTGACAGAAGCCATAAGACCAGAACCTCCCACCGATTCAGTCTTATCACAGTTTCTTCAAGGAGCCAAATGGGACCCCTTTCTAGTCTATCTTTTAAGTGTCACGGCTGAAGGAGTACGCAGCCTCCCTCGACACCCACAAGACGAAATGAAACTAATTTGTGTCTCGGACGAGTTCAAGCCCCTGCCTATAAATCAGGGATGGATGAAGAAGCCTTGATTACCAGTGACCGTTACGTGGAACCACCCAAGTATTTATAGGAACGCTTAGATCACCTCTGACTCCTGGGTGTTACCATATTTCTCAGGGCGTGGTTTTGCTGTGAGTGATTTGCGAGGGATGTGTATCAGAGGCAAACAGTCAGGGTGGGTGTTGACGGTGTGAGTAATGTTCAGCTTACAGTTTCTGCCACATATTTCACATGGGCGGGATGACGACTGTCAGCGGTGGCCTCATAATGTATGATTTTATTCTTGTTACGTGTATGTGCTGACTCAAGCATGTCCTTGGTGTATTCATTTTAAAAAATTTAGTGTCTTATTATCCATATACAAACATGTCTCACTCGCCCTTCTTGGTTGGATGCACTTACTGTCTACGCATATACTTTCAGATTACACACAGTCAGTTGCCTGTCTCTCTCTCTCTCTCTCTCTCTCTCACACACACACACACACACACACACACACACACACACACACACACACACACACACACACACACACACACACACAAAGATTTAAAAAAAAAATCACTCGAAGAGCTGGACATGTGGCCAGAGGTATCATTGTGACTCGGAGCGACCCTTTTATTGACACTGTGACGTCCCTGAACCAACTCAGGATCGTGACCAAACCACTCTTTGGGAGTGAGGAACAGGTGAAGGAAAAGAGGAGGATTTGGAGGTAGGGGATGGGGGAGGTGGAGCTAATTTTTTTCTTGGTACAGTTTTGGAGAGGAAGGCAGGTCGCTCTGTGTTGCTTGATGTGCTTCTCGTTTTATGACTTGGATCAGTATCAGTTGATATTTTCCTTTTTTCGATCGAGATGCGTGTAGGAGAGATGGGATGCGTCCAAGAGGGAGGAATGTATGCTTTGGAATTCATGTCTGTGTATTTGTGTCTGTGTTTGGCATAAAGGAAAGTTTGTACATCCCTCAGTTTTGTTTTCTGTGTATATATATATAAGTATTTTTGGCAGAAATTACTGTTTTCGTGGGAAGTGACAGTAAAGAAAGATGAGCTAAAAAAATATTTTTGAAACGCCATCGTATAGTTTCCTATGAATTTATTTTCCTTTCTTTGTGGGTTGTGTAAGTAATGATTGATGAAAGAAAGGGGTTGCGCCACAAACACCACATTGCCGGCATTTTTCTCTTTTTTTGTGTCTGACTTTGATCATGAATACGACAAGCTGTTCCCTTAGACCCAACAACCCAGTTACGCGCATTGGTTAGCCCCCCTAAACTTCACATATTCCTGCTTGAACAGAGCATCACATCGTTCATACTTAATATGTAATAGGGCTGTCTTATTAAGGACTGGTGTGGTGGCAGTCGCTGGGGTATTTTTATGACCTGCTGGTGGATGCTGTGAAAGGCAGCGGGATCTGCACGTTGATTATACTTACCCCTTTGTGGACTCTCATAGGTTCATATTCACAGAAAGTTCAGTCAGCAAAGCGAGTATCACTACTTTCATATCCAGCAACAATGTAACACTGGATGAAACACTTAAATGGAAGCTTCACTAATTCATTTTTGTATTATTATTCCAGCAGTCCTTATGAATGGTGCATACAAATATCCGGTCGATACTCAAAAATACGTCTTTACGTAGAACTACTTCTTTTACTGATTGTAGGTGGAAGGAGAAGGAGACTGAGAACGAGGTAGATAAAGGGTCGTGGTAGGAGGGGGTGTTTTTTATTTATTTGTTTATTTTCTTTATCTCGGTTTTTTGTTGGTCATAGTCACCACAAGATAGGCCGTCAGATAGTACAGAGACAGACATAGAATAAAGACGAGGTGAAAGGCTAACTAACTGAAAGATTTTATTGGCGAGATAGTATAAGTTCAGATAGATGGACGCTCTTGCCATCCCGCTCTACCGAACTACAGATCTAAGAATTCATCAGTATTCTGCCCTTAATAAACCTAATTAGGCTTCATTATCCTTTTCTTATACGTCTGTTATTTATTTACTGTTTTGTTTAATATTGAATATTTGGATGGATGGCCTGTTTTCCTGCAATCTCAATTGATAATTCTCCTGCATTTGTACTTTCTTGCTCCTGTTTCTGGACCCTACCTTTCTTTCCAATCCTAGGTTTGGCGAAGGAGAAATTGACCAGATATTAATTGCAGGGTTATGGCTAGGGAGTGTATAAGGGAAGGATGGTGTGCTGTTTGAGGTAGGATTGTTACTAAGGAAAAGAAAAGTAATACGTTGAGGTACTTTTGTAACAGGGTCACTTCTCACTGGATGCGGTGTAAGAGAAGTAAATGAGCACGAATAGATAGAATGATAGACCGATAGATTAAACTTAGCTTCATGATTATCTACCACCTTATTTATTCATGCATTAAGCAGGCACTTTGTTGAAGGGTGTGTGCAAGTTGTGAAGATTGGGAGTGTCTGGGTAAAGGAGTATAAAGCAGTATTACCTTCGTAGGGGAGGTTGATGTTATTATGATAAGCAGGCCATCAAAAGCCCTGTTTCCCTCATAATATAATTGCTTGCATAAAACATCATCATATTAGCATTTTTCCCCCAAGGCAGAATCTCCCATGAAGGAAGAATAGAGGTGATTGGGTACTCTGCAGGAGCTTTTTCTCAGTATGTGCAAAGGGTCGGGGCAGCGTGGGGGGAATGAGAATTATACAGAGTGTCTGAGGAGATGTGTATCAAACCTCAGATGATTCTAGGACTAATTCTAAGTAAAAATGGTATATCAACATGTGTTCAATTATCAGTCCGTTACCGAGCTACAGTTACTAATAACTTGTGTGAAAATTGCCTCAGTCTAATTTACCCTTGAGGTCATCAGTAATTGTAGCTAAATAACATCCAGGACATTTCGTGAGATGCCCTGTATACTGGCGCCCACCAGTATACTCCATTCTTGACGCAATATTACCACTGCCATACCCACATACACACCGTTCACAAAGGAGTGACCTACATTATAGAGGAGATGATTCACACACACACACACACACACACACACACACACACACACACACACACACACACACACACACACACAGTGTGTGTGTGTGTGTGTGTGTGTGTTTTAGCCGTACTTTTGATGTAAGGAAAGGAGTTTAGGGAACTGACGAGAGAGAGAGAGAGGGGGGGGGGAGGAAGGAGGGGGAGAAAGAGAAGGCGAGTACTGGGAGAGAGGAAGGGATAGGGAGGTAAAGAAAGAAGACAGGGAGAGACAAGTGCAAAAGAGAGAGATGGGGAAGAGAAGTAAAGAAGTAGAAGGGAGAGAGAGAGACTTATGGAATGTGCAAACAGTCTGTCAAGGAAAGGATAAGGGAGGAAGAGAGAGAGAGAAGGGTCAGGAAGGAGGGAAAAGGTGAGAGGGAGGGAGGTACAATATTAGGGCGAAAGATACTCATGCAGGTACCAGAGATAAGGGAGTGAAGGAGAGATGAGGCAGGGAGGTAAGGAGGATTACAAGGAGTCAGACTCACTTGGAGGAAGGGATAAGGGAAAGTGGGAGATACAAAACAGAGAGGGAGCAAGAGGGAAGAGAACATGAGACTGGGTGTGGCGAAGAAAGGACGCCGAAGGGAAAAAGAAAAACGTTGTAAAAGAAAACCCATATTTCTTTTGATAACACCGTGCTGTGTCATAAACCATCATCTGCGTCACACTCCCATGTTCCAGTCTAAGAAAAATCACACTTTCGAGCGAGGACAGACCAATTGTACAAGTCTCAGAATATCTTGAAAATGATTGTGTGGAGTAAGAAAACCAGACTTTGACATAGAGGCAATTGGTGTGCGTGGAGAAGAATAATACAATGGTGATTTTGTGGCGAGCGTAACTAACATTTCTGTGATGGAAGAACGATATGGAGACAAAAATACTTGAGTCAGTGCTGAATGTGAAAGCTGGTTATTTTTACCTATTAAAGTTGGTGCATTTACCGAGAATTCTTGTAACAGTCTATGATATATTAGATTTTCTTCGTAATTTAGCTTCCTCTGCAGAAACCTAGAAGAAAAACAAATGTATTTATGGATGTAATAAATTCACGTTTAAAAATGGCACTGCATAATGAAGTTCACAATGTGACCTTGAAAGAATTATAATATATTTACTTTTCTATGCATTTGTCTCTTCTGATGGACCAAACATCTAGCCGTTTTATCAACTGTCTGCTTCGTGTGTACCAGGTGCCGTATTCCGTCCACCCTGACTGTGTGGGGGAGTTTCCGGATGTGACGGGTGGATCACAAAGCAAGTAGTATTGATGTCGCCATAACCAGTGCTGAAGAATTTCTATTTTATAGTGTTTGTACATCATAAATAAGCCTCCACCCCATTTCCAGCTGCCGCGAGAGCTAAGGTCAAGCTTTAGACGGCTTGAATGATAAGTGAAAGATAATTGAATGATAAGTGAAAATAGGGAGCCCCTAGTTACTAGGTGCTCCCTTTTCACGGTAAACTTATGTTGAAACAACTAGAATACAGTTATCCACGACCATCATCATCATCATCATCTATCCAATCTCATCATCATCGTCGTCGTCGTCGTTGTTGTCGTCGTCAGTCGTTATCGATCATCATCATCATCATATCCAATCTTTTTTTTCCCAATTAAACATGGGTTGGGCTTTGGTCGAGGGAGAGAGTAAAAAAAAAAAAAGAAAAAAAAAAAGAGAGAGAGAGAGAGAGAGAGAGAGAGAGAACTAACCAGTATCTCCCAGTTAAATGGGCCACACTTTCATTCACTCACCATCTAAGCCCCCGGAATCCTGGCTTAACCTCACCTCGCAGGCACACTTACGGTACTAGCTCTCTTGTAAAATCTGTTTCCAAGAGATCAGGTGCGCAAAGCCGATTCCGCGCTGGCATTACTTCTGCACAGCTGTTGATTTTATACATGGGTTTTATTCGCCCCTGTGTGGAGTACATCTCTTCTGTGAGGAGGCTTCCCACTTACAGCTTTTTTCAGCAAGATGGAGTCAGAGGCGTGTCGTCTCATTAACTTTCCTCCTCTTACTGGCTTCCTTCAACCTCTGTCTCTTAGCCGTACAGTTGCATCTTTATCTCTTTTCTGTCGCTGTTTCAATGGTCACTGCTCCTCTGAACTGTCTGCTTGTATCCATCCACCATTACGTGTGGCACCCGCCAGGCAGCAAACTCTCATCCCTTTTCTGTCCACCTCTCTAATGCAAGAGTTAACCGTTACTCCCAGTCTTACGTGTATGCAACAGGTCAACTCTGATACTGTTTTCCTCTGTATTTTCAGCTGCCTATGACCTCCAGTCTTTTAAACGCAGTGTGTCCAAGCATGTCGAAATGAACTGATCTTGAATTTGACTTTTTTTATAGAGGGAACAGTCTTGCTGGCTTCTGGCCATTGGTTCTTTCTATCTTGCTTAAAAACAACTGCGCTTCATCCTGTCTGAGGTGGATTGCTTCTCTGGAGTTTATATTACCTGAATAAAAGATGTATACCTTGTAACCACAAAGGACAGGATATGTATAGTGCATCATGGACAGACTCCCACAGAGAGAGAGAGAGAGAGAGAGAGAGAGAGAGAGAGAGAGAGAGAGGCTGATAACCAAACACTATCACCATCACAATGCCAGGTGATAGTAAGATCGTCTCCCTGAATCAACTGCCTCTTGTGCTTTTGTATCTTGGGGTCAAGAGGTGGCCAGGTATTCAAGTGACCCCATAGACTCAGGCTGAAAGTACGAGCACGGGTCCCATTCTTGTCTGTTCACGAAGGATTTGGTGGCGAGGATTCAGTTGTGGTCTTTTATCCAATCGTTTCTTCTTTTAATTTCCCTTTCCTTTTCTTTATGTTATTCCTTCCTCTTCCTCTACACTCAGGCTTTTGTACTCAGGGTCACCAGACTGTTGTCCCATAAGCCCCTTATAAGTAAGAAGGATCATATGGACCTTCGACGAGTTGTGAGTAATCAGTGCAGACGTTAATGAAAGATAGGTTTTGAGATCAATTAATCCTGTAAGCCGTGAGCGAGGCGTGTCCACATGCATCAGTTCCTTCATGATGTGATGGATTACACCTCACAAACGCATATTATTAACTCAATCATATTTTCTCTGGATGGTGGCTGCTAGGTTTCGTGTTGACTTGAGAAGATAAGGTTATATCACGATGCTTTAGAGGGGGATAAGCTCATGAGTGTTAGTACATGATAATTTATGACAGAACACTTTATTCACTGGGATCGTTTTTCACGTATAATCTGTCTGTCTGTTTACCTATAGCCAGACGCCTGAATCCCCGTACGAAGTGGTCACAAACAAATCGCCTCCATGTCGCCCTGTCCGCTGCCATTCCCCTGCCTCCCCCTCCCCCAAGCTCATACACCCCTCTCTCATATATATCTCCACTCCATCCATCCATCTCATCCTCAGTCTCCCCCTTGCTCTCCTCTCCTCCACTTCACTTACATACACTTTCGGTGTTAACGAAACTTATTCTTTCTAAATGTAAATGGGGATGGTGTTAAGCTGGGCAGGTGTTATCAGTTGCTGTCGGGCCACGAGGGTCAGGTTATTGGGCAGGTGTCAGAAGGAAGGATTGATCACGAGTGAGAGCGGGCAAGGCAACTAGTGGTGTTGGGGGAGTGATTGCACCTACACCACCACAACTTACCCTTGACCAATGTCCTCTGCGCTTATGGCCACGGACGGGAACAGCCGGTCAAGATAGCCGGCAAAAAAGGCCTCATTGCGTCACGGTTACGTAAATTCCAATTTTGGTAAAGGTGAAGCCTAAGCTTATTATTATGCTGGCACTTATGGTTTGACGGGTATTTTGAGGTGATTAAGTATTGTGATCGTTGTATATATATATATATATATATATATATATATATATATATATATATATATATATATATATATATATATATATAAATAAAAGGAAAGTGACAGGACATTTATAAAAATAAGTTGACTGGACAAAAACACATAAATCTGACTCAAAGAAGAAGGAAAAGAGGGAATCAGAACTATCTCCAACAACAGTTTAAGTCAGCATACTATGAGGAAGCATACTATTTCCTCATAGATACAGGAAGTTGTAATATTAAGAATTCATTTAACTTTTTTAATGCACAAAATTATCTCCAGTTTTAGTCTTTTCTTCGATTCTGCATTACCGTACCTTCCAATCCCTCATCCCGTCTTCTCTCCACCCCCTTCCACTTCGTCATCCTCCCTCTCCCTGGTCTGGTAGCGAACCACATTTTATCTCCACACTTTCTGCATCCAACAATTTTTATCTCATCTTTCCCCTTTCGTCGTCTCCGTCTTTCGTCCCTTCCTCAACCAGATACTCCCCGTTTCCTCTTTCCATGTCCTGCCCTTTTCCGATCAGTTCTTGCCATTATTTTTCATCATTTTCTATTAAGCCAAGAAACCATTTACAACGCTGGGTGGTAACCATATAACCAAACCATACGTGCTCCCTATGTGTCAGCAGTTGGGTTGGTGGAGGGTTAGTGCCCCTCCCCGTAAAACAAATAACTCATGGTCAAATGACCACCCCTTACGGGATTATGGCATCTGGCAGTAGATAGATAGATACTCCGTGTTGTGTTTCCGACTTGTGTTCTATTTTTTCCCGCATACTTCTCTGTCTCCATATCCCCATCCGTCTTTTCCACTTTCTCGTTCATTTATTTTTTCAGTAATAGGTTCTTCCTCCTCATTTTATCCTGGAATATTCTTTTTTTTTTTTTTTTCCCCGTTCCCTTATCCATCGCTCTTCTATGTTCTATCCCTTTCTCTCTCGTGACTCTTCCATCGCCTGGCCCGTCTAATTTATCAAAACAACACTGTGGTCTACATTTTGACTCTTAACTCGCACCAGATTTCACCTTTTGGTCTTGTCTGTTCTCCTTGTCAAACTGTTTATTGCCGAACGTCTGTCACAGCGTCTACTCAGACCACATCGTCTTAGTCTGGGTTTTCTCGGTCTAGTCCCGCTGCACTGGATTCGATTTCACCAAATGGCATCCTCATTTTGCGACACAAATGCTAATGGCCACTCTCTGACACCCTCCGTACCGTGTTCTGCACACAGTAATGATACGGTCACTCGGTTGGGGTGTGACTCCCTCATACCCTCCACGCAGCTTGCGCGCACACACACACACACACACACACACACACACACACACACACACACACACACACACACACACACACACACACACACACACACACACACACACACACACACACACACGTCCTTGGCCCTCTAATACAAAGGCTGAATCATTTAAATCAGTATTTTCCAAACTGTGCGTCCCCCCCCCCCCGACCCCGGTTGGCCGTGTAGCCTAGTATAGACAAGAGGGGGGGGGGGCACCACCCCATGATAACATTTAAGAAGTAACTAAATAAGTTTGAACTTTTGCTTAGAGTAATCTGAGAGCAGCATTTCAATTGATCTCTTGTTTAATAATTCAGGAACGTATTCTCATGGCAGCAGTTCATAATTTGTGCAGTTCGTCAATAAAGCGATAAAGATGGTATAAAAATAAAAATCTAAAGTTAACGATTCTGCAGCATTCACACGTGTGGACGTCAACACACAATCATCCAACGTTTTCTGTTCAGTTGTGTCATGTTACGGCTTACTGGGAGGGGCAGTATTGTTTTCGTTGGTTTCCGTTGGCTCTATGGCTTATTTTTGTTCAAGTTATTGACAAAAAATATTTAATAGTTTTCACTTAATATTGGTGGTCGTATAATTTTATGAAGTTAAACACACTGAACAATAAAACGGAAAGGCCATCATAAGAAAGAAATAAAATGCTTCATGTATATAATCAGTCCTTCAATCATCTGCGCAAAAGTGATACGCAAAATCGTAAACTGAAGACTATATAATTTTTTTTTTTTTTATCTTATTATTTACCTTGATGTTGTAGATAATGTGATAGAAGGGAATTATGAGAATATTTGAAGTTAGGGGGTCATCATGATGGAAAGTATTAATAACACTGATATAAATGCTGGCGAGACAGAGAGAAGTTTCGTCGTTGGGAGATGGGAGTAGGTGTGTGAGAGGTGGCATAGAGTTAAATAAAAAAGCGTGGCGAAGGGAAACAAGAAAAGGAGTGAGAGGAGTGAGAAGAGGAGCGGAACAGGGAAATAATTAGGGAGCATGCATGTAGTGTGTGAGGAAGGACACAGATGTAGACATAGGAGAGAGATGAGCATTGTGTGTAAACTGCCATCACAATTCAGTATTTTCCTTATCGATTCTTTCTACCTGTGTTATGCCATCTGTCTCTATAATGAGGACGCTTCATTCCCGAGAGAGTGGCCAGCAAGTAATCGCCTCCACATCTTCCTTTCATCCCCCTACAAGCTACCCAGTCCTCATTCGGCATCATTCTTCACTTCGTCTCTCCATTATCCTCAGAGTCCCTCCAACTCATCCTCCGCCTCCTCCCCAACTCTTCACCTCGTCCTTGATCTCTTCTCCATTATCCACACCATTCCATCACCTCATCCATTGTCTCCCCCTCATATTCACTCTCCTTGTCAGTCTCTCATTCTCCATATGTTCTAAATTATTTCAGTGTTCACAACAATTTCCCGTGCATTCATATTAACGTCACATCTCACCCAAACTTCCCCATTTGTCTGTTTGTCTCTCCACCTTTTGCCTTTTTACGCTTCGTGAGGCCTCTGTCCACGCAGAGCTTGCCTTGCAGCAAAGTCCAAGCTTCACTTCGATACGTAATTGTGGGTATCACAAGAGCCTACCGATATGGTCACCTGCCTATTCCATGTCAGCACACTCGAACCCTCCTTCCATACTGTACCCATTCTTGCATTTCATCCTCTCAACCCTCATCCTAGCTTATCTTTCTGCCTAGATAATTGAAGGCGCTTACGTTCACCATTTCCCGATCATTTAGCCGCACTGACTCCGTGACTTCTTTTCTCTCAAAAACCATACATTTACTCTTTACTAAATTCACTTTTAAATGTCGTTTCTTACACTTCCAAACTCGCCTTGTGATTACAACTCGTCTTCACTTACTGGACAGTAGCCTCTCATCAGCAAACAACTATACAGGCAGTTTCCAAACACTACCCTTTTTAACTTGGGACACCGGTATCCACTGCCTTCTCTGGTACTTATTTATATATTTTTTCCCCTGTCTAATGATGGGATGAGGAAGGCTTGAAATAGCAAGGGAAGTGAAACGTGATTAAGGGAGAATTATCAACAGCATACACAGTGAAATGAACCAGATACTCATACCCCTGGAACACTGCTTTTATCCTCGTAGGCCTAACCATCCTCCATTTTGTGTACCTGGTAGTGTCGGTCCGTCGAATATTAAAAGAATAAGAGGTGCCTTGTCAAGTGCTGTTCCTTAGGTAAACCATCCAGTCAACTGTGTCCTCTTTCAGTTCCCTGTTTTTATCAACTTCCATACCTCGCATTCATGCACACTCACTATATCCATCCATCTTTTTGGTCTACTGCGTCCCTTCCCAGCCTTTTCACCACCCCATTTACACCCATTCTCTCCATATGTCCACACTATCTAAGTACTCTACATTCACATCTCACACTCATACGCAAAGGGCACAAATACATTCATGCAGTTATTTTAGACCTGTTTAGTTTAAGGCCTTCATCCTATTTACGGCGTAGCTTTCTTACGTGATACTTGCTTTCTTGTTTATGTTAAGAGTTTCTAGATTACAAAATCTTTCAGCTCAAAATTTGTCAGCAATGTCTAACGGCAAAAAGAACATCACTGAACACAATGACTTGTGTAGGCAGGCTGCCTATTTCAAGCAGCTTCGAGACCACTGGGAAAGCATCAGTGCCCCGGAGGCCCGACACCGCCCCAAGAAAGTAGTCCAGCTAGATGATGCAGCCATTGACCAGCTTGCCCAGGGGCTGGCGCAGCTAGCTACACCCCGCATACAGGAGGCGGTGAGGGTGACGGTCACGGGCAGAGGGCAGCACAAAGCCATGTGCGTTAACTTAAACCAGATTATTAATATCAATTTGGTTAACACCACCTCGCTCTCTGCCTCTACCCACCTCTCTACTCCAACCCCCTCCCTCTCATCCCACTCCTGCTCCACACAACGCTCCGGGGCTTCCTCCACTACTACTGGCGATGCTGGAGCCACTTCTGAGGCTGGAGCCTTTCCTCAAGTTGGGGCCTCTGCTATTGCCGAGGCCGCACCTGAGGCTGGGGCCTCACCTGTAGCCAAGGTCTCACCTGAGGTTGGGGCCTCTCCTCTGACTGAGGACGCATTTGGGATTGGGGCCTCTCCTGAGGCTGTGGCATCTCCTGAGACCGAAACATCCTCCAGTACCAAGGCCTCCTCTGATGCCGAGGCCTCCTCTGATGCCGAGGCCTCCTCTGATGACGAAAACTCCTCCAGTTCTGAGGACTCGTCCGATGCTGAGGACTCGTCTGATGCTGAGGCCTTCTCTGATGCCGAGGACTCGTCTGATGATGAGAACTCCTCCAGTTCTGAGGACTCCTCCGATGCTGAGGACTCCTTTGATGCCGCGGACTCCTCTGATGCTGAGGATCCCACCGATGCCAAGGGCCCCTCTGTTGCCAAGGTCTCTTCCAGTGCCAAGAGCCCCATGGATGCCGAGGCATCTCCTGGCGTGGGAAGTTTGCCAGACACTGGGTCTCGGTGCGAGGCAGTGGCCTCTGCAGTCTCCTCCATCTTGTCGTCGTCAGTCATAGACCTAAGTCAGCCCCCCCAGGCGACCCTCAGCTGTGGGGATGACAGGTGCTGCTGCTGCCGCAGGACCAACTATAACTTTCACATCAATATCAAAATTAGACTCAAAGAAGTGAGCTGCAGCACGTCTTCCTCCTGTAGGTGAGAGAAGTGAATTTCTTCTGTAGGGTTAAACAAAAAATTCACTTCTCTCTTCTATAGAGGAGAGAGATATCCTTTCTCTTTCCTGTACGAGAGAGACACAACCCTTTCTCCCTCCTGGAAGGAGGAGAAAGTGTAATTCTCCCTCTTGTAGGGAGGAAAAGACCTTTTCAAAGTTTACTTCTATCTCGCCACTTGGGTAGAAGGATTCAGGACTATTATTAAGCTCAGAGATGTGATACGTACAAATACTGTACGGCAGCTATAATGATGACAGAGAAGGTTTCAAGATTAAAATTAAGCCCAGGAATGTGAAACACACACACACACACACACACAGTTATATACATATACAAAAGTTTCACGGGCCTATCTGGCCGCTCAGCAATTGCTCCTGCAGAGACGCAGGAAACTGCAATGGAAAAACTATCAAATTCTTTACGAAATGTCTCAAAGCCTGGAAAAATGCAATAATAATTTTAGTACATAAGAAAGGAGACTTGAAAGATCTTAAAAACTACCGACCAATCAGCCTGTTTTCGGCTATATACAAATTATTCACAAATAGAATTTTAGACGTGCTAGACTCTAACCAAACTAAGGAATAAGCAGGCTTTCGAAGTGGATTCTCAGCCATCGCCCACATACATACAATAAATCAAATAACTGAGAAGACAAGTGAGTAAAGGAAACCGTTGTGTATGGCTTTCATTATTTACGAGAAAGCCTTCGACTCAGTAGGAACAGCAGCGGTACTGAGTGCAATTAGTACTGCACTGTGCAGTATTGGAAGACACATACAAAGATGGAACAACGACCATTAAGCTCCAGACTGATACTGGAAAAATTTCAATAAAAACTAATGTAAGACAGAACGATGCTGTCTCACCAAAGCTGTTTACAGCATATTTAGAAAAAGTACTGAGAACGCATTGCTGGAGTAATAAAGAGATTTAAATAGGAGGTAAATATCTGAGTCATACTGTGTATATATATATATATATATATATATATATATATATATATATATATATATTAACGAAAGAGTACGGTAATCATGCTTTAAAGGAATGTTTTTCTTATCCCCTTAACTACGATTAGGTAACACTATTTTTGCTACCACTACGTTTTGTAGTACCTAAACAACATCTAAGTAGCAAATAATAATAATAACAATAAAATAATAATAATAATAAAGAAAAAGTAATGTTAGTATAGAGGTTTCAAGTCAGTTTACCAGATATGATACTGTACGTTGTTTATGAAGGAAGAAATGAACAAAGCTCTTCACCACATAACCATAGATACATCCACATGCTAGCTTGCGTCATCTCTGCTGTGGTCACGTCCACCCATTTGTTTACTTAACCTCTAACCCCTCCCTACCACCCCTTTAGTGTTACAACATTAGGGAGCAAGGACGAACTGTACATCTAAATCCCTGCCACTTTCTGCATCATATATTTAATTCACCAGCATATATCCTAACGCCGCGGTAACCCAAAACTCACTGACAGCTACAACAAAGACAAGCTGTTTCCTCGATATTTGTTCTGATCCCGTCAACAGGATTAGAAGCAGCCTAGAATTATATACAGACTCGATTAGGATAACGTTTTCTGTGAGGTGAAGTCTTTTTAACCCTCACTTGTTACCCCCAGATTATGCTATTCAACTTATGGGGGTTATCTCACATTGTGATGGTTTCTGTAATTGCCGCCTGCATCAAGATGGTTGGAACTCTCTCTCTCTCTCTCTGAGGGGGGGAGGTATGGTAATTATATCGGTTGAATATTGACATTTTATATCAATAACATACAAGAAAATATAAAAGTGTTATGTGTAGAATAAATCGCCAAGGAAGAAATGTTACGAAAGTCTAAGGGCAGCTGAGAATGTGAGGTTAAATGTGTGAATGAGGGCGTTATCACCATCATCATGGAAACATGGAAACTCATGGAGGGGGGGGGGAGGAGAGGCAATCACGAACAGAGAAAACCCTCGCTATTTACCAGCAGTTAAATTCTGTTCTTGTTTAAAAGAGTACGATAACGGGAGAAGATTAACTCCCTCGGGTCAATTGTGTCTTTTTTATTCTTGCTATTGTCACACGATTTTATCCAGGTTCGAGCATGATGGGGAGGGAAGCCTTCATGTGGTGGCACCGATATAACCGGGCGACTCCACTACCTGGTTATTCAAACGTCCCTTAGATTTCTTCCTTACCTCCGGAAAGGTGGTTGGTGGACTGTAGGAGAAGGGCAACTTAGGCCTGCAGGCCACCAGGCTCATGACTCAGATGAGCCTGTAGCTACAAAAGCAACAACAACAGTCAGATGAGGGAGACGTCTCGCAGGAAAGTTGCCCGGAATATCACATTATCCATCTCATTATGTCATCTTTTATCTTAATCTTGCAGCCCCACACCAAGTTGAACCTTATAGTGAAAGTTTCGTTTAAAAAGATTAAGCGCCATAACCATAAATTTTACTTATACGTCTCATATACCGCTCTGACTCGGGAAATGAAAAGAAGCGAGACGAAGTGGAGCCTTGTTTGTCCTGAAGTCACGCTTCTCCTCCTCCCACCTCGGTCTGTCACAGAGTGCATTGTGGTCCGTTGCCACAACAAATACGAGTCACATCCTGTCATTCACCATTCCCCGTGCCACTATGTATCGTCTATCGCTGTCACATATTCGTGGTCACTTTAACATCTCCTTCCTTCTTTGTCTGTGCCTGTCACTTGGGATTTTGGGATTTTGTTATACGTCATTTTCACAGTTGCCTTCCTTCTCTCCGTCCTTTAACGCTATACTTGCCATTTATGATTCTCTTAGTGTTACTGGCCAGCTCCATGCTGCCCGT
Source organism: Coenobita brevimanus (assembly GCF_032717465.1). Taxonomy (NCBI): domain Eukaryota; kingdom Metazoa; phylum Arthropoda; class Malacostraca; order Decapoda; family Coenobitidae; genus Coenobita; species Coenobita brevimanus. The sequence continues at coordinate 484,718 of NC_137046.1, read as the reverse complement.
ATTGTTAGTCGCATTATCTTTCTTTCTTGTAGTCTTGTATTCTTCTTTAATTGTGGTAGGCACTTCTACCCATCAGAATTAACCGATTCCGATCAAACCTGGACACAATGACCACCCTATGACCTGGTTTTGCCCGCAAAGTTGTGGTTGCAAGGCAACTACTCGTTGCCTAGCAGCGGCTGAACAATCTCTTTTTTGTACTTATCACGTTTTGGGCTGTAGAAGTACCACTAATGGGCACAGAAAACTCTGACTTCCTTAGGCGTAGTCTTGAGGTCATTTCTTATCGAAAGTGTTCCATCCATTTTTCCCCTTTCTCCTCTAGTTTTCGACTGGCAACCCTGCGAAAATTGGCCTCAGCGTCCCTAGCAGTCCTGTTAAATTGTGGCAGACACTTCTATCCATCAGAATTAACCCGCTTAGCCCCTGTGTGGCCATGGGTCCGGATATTGTCGGGACCCATTGGCCGGGCCCGGACCCCCCCCCCCCCCCCTTTTTTTTTTTTTTTTTTTTTTTCAAATTTCGAGAATCAATTTTTTTCCCTTACTAAACTGAAGTGAAACGTCTGGAGCACCTGGCAATGCAAGTTTTAGTTTCCTAAACCCATCGTATGGTTCACAATGAAGCGGGAAAATTTTCGCACAATGACCTCGTACACGCCGGTGAAAACATACAGAGGAGCGAAAAAACATCGCACAGAAATATCTATACTTTCACCTCCCCAAAATTTCATTGGTGCTGAAACAGTTTGAAATTACAAGATATGTGTATTACGAACAAAATCAGCACATAGTATGGGAGGTTTCATAAAACAATATGATTTTTTTTTTCATTTTTTGATGTTTATTGTGTTTATGCAAGTATCGAGTTATTTCTGTTGTCTGGGTGGTTTACTTTGTGTCCACAGAAAGGTGAGAGATGGTATTTTTAGACTCCAACCAGATAAGTGTCCTTTATGTGTAGGCTGAACAGCAACGGCCCACTTAGAGCTGGCTATCGTCTCCTGCCGGCTTGTTATTTTATTTCTTCACTTTCTTACATGTGTCTGGTGGTTTAATGGCTACAAGTGACAAACCTGCTGCTTGCGTTTGGGTTCAAAGCCGTAGAGGTACATACTGGAGATTTTTCTGTCATGTAATGCCAGGGGAGTACGCTGATCATCCACCCTTCAGTGTGCTGGACCGTGTAGTCAGTTCTTTAATCCCTACACCTCGAAAGCAGTAATAAGAAGCTGGTCCTTTTATTATTATTTTTTTCGTCTCTCTCTCTCTCTCTCTCTCTCTCTCTCTCCATTTTTAATACCTGCATATTCATTTCGGACCACTAATAACATCACCATCATTATCCACAACACATGCAATGCCCACATTATCTGCCAGTCTTTGGCCTTTGCTCTCACTGGCTCTGTATTAAGAGCTGGAAAAGACAATAGCCCGTATTCTCCCCAGCACCTCTTCCTTAACGACTTATTTGGTGGTATGGCTGGTTAATACGCTTTTGCACGTTATCTCTGCAGAGTGTGGTGATGCTAGAAGGATTTTTTTTGACACTGTTGAGAACAGTTAAGTGTAATAATCAAAATAAATCGCATAGAAAAAGGTGTTAGGGAACTTTCATAACCGACGAGAAACGGACTTATGACTTAATGGGACTGACTGATCGGGAAAGATATGTTTGTCAGCACATTCCGGACGGGAGAATTTTACCCAATTTATTTTGAGGCTGCCAGACAATTTAAAATAAGACAGAACTGACTTCCCCTTCCCTCGCAAGCGAGAGTTCCCGGGTTCGATTCCCGGGTCGACCTAGCCTGTTCGTACCTAGAACTAAAAATAGGTACCCGGATGTAAAATCGACGGTTGCGTGTCGTATTCCGGGGGAATGTTTGGGAGCTTACTTTCCTTGTCTGTTCACCACCTTCCCCTTCCCTGTTGATTAATAATAACCTGCACTATCTTTCATTATGTAAGAAAGTTAGATCTAAGCTGCTCTTTCACCACCAGATAAATATTTCTAACTTAAGATTGGCTTCGCGTCTTCTGAAAGGTAACTGGAACTCAGGGGGGTTGCGAGGTCCTTATGGCTCTGTGTGGGATTCTGAAGTATTGAGAAGACTCTATATGACCCTATAGGGCTCTGGAGGTAAATGAAACTGTGGCTTTTTTTCTGGGATCTCTGGGTGCTGGAAGAGTATGATTCTGTGATAGCCTTAGGGCTCTGTGACTCTATTGGTGGATATAGAGGCTAGGAAACATTGAAGCTTTATATAACACAGTATCTTGTGACTAATGGGGACTGTGTGATATTGTGTGGGGAACTAGAGTAGAGCAGAAGGACCATAGGTTTTATGTAATGATCCACGTAAAATCTGGAGATAGTTCTGTCCTCTTCTTTGTTATTCTTTTGTGTGTGTGTGTGTGTGTGTGTGTGTGTGTGTGTGTGTGTGTGTGTGTGTGTGTTACTCTTAGGCCTGCATTCCCGTCGGTTAAGAAAACTCCCAAAAATCTCTCCCTGAGCGATTTATTTTGCTTATATGTTACTCTCGTCTTCTGTGCGCTTAAATCATTGTATTATCGCCATGCTCTGCCAAAGTAAACCTAAAAATGATACGGTATTAACCAGCTGTATCCAAAAATAAATCGCTGAGGAAGCGATGCTAGGGAGCTTCCTTAACCGACGAGATTATGAACTTAGACACGAACTGCCAAGACGGAACCAGATTACCCACTTCAGTTAATGTACTTTTTTGCGTTCGTATAACCTTGCTGTAAGAAGCGTCGGTCCACCCTTCACACAAGACATATCATAGGCGATGGTTAATGCGAAATACCTGATGAGTTCACCCACGTTGGTAAGCCAGCGTTTACGAGTATATGTACTGTATGCTATAAACCGTGTAATATTTCCCATTCGTTACTGATATCATTGAAATACTCAGATGACACTAAATTAAACTTCTTGGGATATCACGAGCAGTGTTGATCGTATAGGATATCATCACTACTTTCCTGGGCGATACTTACTGGAGCAAATGTACACTCAGCAATAAAAGACCTGCCTTCCTTCCTACTTCTCTCTCCATGGGCTTTGAAAATCTCGTGATTCTGTAGCGATTGACACAGATTACTTGGCCATAGACCAGTATCTTCTGTCTCATTTGCTTGGGATTCAATAGACTTATTTGTGAAGACCCAAGACAGGAATGCTCGAGAGGTGGCAGGGCTTTAGTGGCCGACAGTACCTGAAGTTTATGTACATGGAATAACGAGCACACTATACATGATAAGGTAAGAGATGAAGGAATTCCATTGGTCCTGATTAGTAGCATCTTAGAGACTTAGAGCTGGCGGTGATGTATGAAAAGCTCTGTTTGGTAACCATTGAGCTGAGTAAAATAAAAAAAAGAAGGGCACTGGCCATTGGAATCGTTGAACTGAAGGTGTTAAAATTTCTGAGGAGTCCAGAAGGGCATTCTCTCTCTCTCTCTCTCTCTCAACGAATACTTCAATCCCTCCCTCTATCCATCCCTGAAAACGTGGCAGGTTTGTCCCTCGTGTTGTAAACCGCTCAAAATTACACAAAAACATTAACCTTGTCGCAGCTATTCTATATATGTTTTGGTATTTCATTTATGGCTAACATTATAAGATTTTGTTGTATAGAGAGAAATCCTAATAGTCAGTGGCTACTTTCTGGTATTTCGATCATGCTGTAGTTAAGTCACTTTAACTGGACTTTGATTTTCATCCTTTTACAGCCAAATTTACCTAGCTCTGCGGCAGAAAAAGGCATTACTGTGACTCTGCATCCTTTCTGTAGCACTTTTTCGTGACTAGCATCATATTCTAGCGTTATTTTATTGTTAAAACTCTGCATTCAAGATGGAACGATGGCAGTTTTAGGCCAGTCTAAAGTAAACAGAATATAGCACCAAACATTTCTCTCTCTCTCTCTCTCTCTCTCTGTTAAATTCATAGCAGTCAGTGATATATAATTTCTCTCTAAGAGGAAGTTCCTTTGCTTTGACTGGTGTAAACAAACTACGGTAACACCAGATGACATTGTTGAGAAATCCAAGCAGTCAAACAGCTAAAATAAAGGACATGTTAGGCTGTGTGCATTAGAATATCGAAAGTTAGGTAGGATATAAGGACTATGGCTGTAATATAATAATTCAGACGGAAGATAGTTTGAAATTTTATTTTGCCATGCACTGACTCTGAACCCATGAGGGAAACACGATTATGAGATTCCCGTGGCCCTCCATCTCAATGCACTGAAAGGCGGAACGAAGGCTTAAGTGCTGGCCGGTGTAGTTCCTTGGGTTTGGGCAGAGATAGTTTTTGCGTGTTTAATGTGTGTGTGTATGTGTGTGTGTGTGTGAGGGGAGTGTAGGATAGGGTCCTTCTGTTGTTGAGTGCAGTCATTCCTTCGTCATTATATTCCATCAGCGGGTTAGGCACACTCAGATTTTATTCTGGTGAACGCCAAATGATTTTATTCCGGCAATGAAAATTCCTGTCTTTAAAAAGTTAATCTTAGTGTTCGCATGTCTCTTCTTATTTCCTTCTTTTTCTCATCATGATCATCATTACACTTTTATCATCGTCGTTACCATGGATTTTTTCCCCCTGCCTCATCCTCTTGTTTCTGCTGCTTTCATTCTCTCGTTCTCACATCATCAGGAGAGAAGAAAAGACAAACAGACAGATAGACAGAAAGACACGGACAGAAAGACAAACAGTTCTGGAATGACCTTTGAAGTTATAATGAGGCGGGTAATTCTTCTCTGAGGTTAGCATTCTTGTTTGTTGCGTCACTTTTCCATTGCATCTCGCGCTGTCTTCATTCTCCAAAAATACCGAAGCGGGAATGAAACTGGGCACATAGGAAAGCTGTGAATTTTAAGAACCTGTAGTGTGCAGATCTGATACAGCCGGTACATGTTATGGACGGGAAGTTTATTTGAAATGTATAACTCTATTGTACTGTCATAGTGAAACCTCTCTTGTTTTATAAGAATGAAGGAGGGACCAATAGGGAACTCTCGCCTTTAGCCATTCTGCCCATCTGTTACCTCTTGTGACAGTAGTTCGGAGGGGTTTTGCCATGTGGAGGGAATGAGAGTGAAAGACTGACAAAGTGCTTGAACGAGAGGTGTTTGGGAGAAAAATGAAGTAGACCAGGAGCAAGTAGCATGACCAGGTGCTGGATTATGTCACGAAGGATGCTGTGTTGTTGGAGGGAAGAAGAAAGACCCCGAACAGTATGGAAAAAGAAGGTTGGACACTTCTTGATTGACAATGGAGTATTATGGGAGTAGCAGATGGTAGGGAAAAGGACTACTCAATTTTTTTTATCAAGGCGAAGATGCACTTGACAGGTTGGTGATGATTGGCTGAATGCAACATTACTTCATACTCTCTTTACTCGTTAGCATCATTAATTGACAACAAATATCTGAGGGTAAAGTTGGGGTTAGTAAATGTTATTCGGACATGTTGCATTCAGCCAGTCATCACCAACCTGACAAGTGCATCTTCGCCTTATAAAAAAAAAAAAAAAAAAAAAAAAAAAATGATTTATAGATTGCCTGATATCGGTTAGTTAAAGTAGTTTCTCACAGGAAGCGGCGCTAAACATTACGCATATATACAAAGAATCAATTTCCTGGAAGCAGAGACAGATGTGGGCATACCAGTTCTAGGCCAGCGAGGCAGTAAGTGGAGGTTTGGGCGTTGCAACCGACATCACACTGGAGATTTACGCGCTGCTTTAAGTAATGATCCATCACTCAGTAATTTGGCCACCTTGAAGCCCACCGACCCAGCAGCAGTAACTGGTGGTTTCGTTAGGGCTGTGGGTTTCATATGGATGGTTGGGGCTTAGCTAGGATATTTTTAAAAGGGTGGCTGAGGAGTGGTCAAGCGTAATTACAGGGTGGCCCAAGGAGAACTCTTAGAGAAGTCCGAAGTGTTCCCCCGGAAATTTGAGATGGAACTGGGATGGCTAGGCATATTTCAAAGGTGGCCATTTCCATCCCGGACATCCATCAGACAACGCCACTGTGGGAGAGTGGGTCTTTAGGGTACGAGTGACACAACAATTCAACATTACTCTTGTTGTCTGTAAAATGGGAGTTGTGTTTATGTGTCGAAGGTGTTTTGACGGGTGAATTTAAGAAAAAAAAATTGCAAATGGTCATAGGATTATAATACTGACTTAAATGTAAGTCGAGCCAACAGTGTCCATTAGTTTATCATCTCAAAAAAAAAAAGATCCCAAAGAAAGACCCAGAAGAGATTATATATATATATATATATATATATATATATATATATATATATATATATATATATATATATATATATATATATAAAAGATTCCCTACTTTAATCATCCACTTGCTTGGTTTTACTATGATAATGCAGTTGAAGCAAACTGCAAGCATTATCGATCTCATCAGTGGCGAAAAAGGAAAGAGAAAGACGAGGAACCGACCATAAGAAGCGTTCATATTTCTTTAGGGTTTCCCCACTCCCTCCACTCACACCCTCCCTGCCTCTCCCCGGTCTCCACTTAACCCTTCACGCCGCCTTATGTCCACACTCCACCTGGTTAATATTAATAACTCACTCCCACCCCTCACACTCTCGCAACCACCCAGCCTTGAAATTTAGACAACGTACCAGACCGAAGCATTACACATGACTAACACATGAGGTAGAGTAGTGGTGAGTGGCAGCCCAGGTGGAGGTGGCTGAGGGAGGGTGGTGGTGAGTGGCAGCCCAGATGGAGGTGGCTGAGGGAGGGTGGTGGTGAGTGGCAGCCCAGGGGGAGGTGGTGTAGGGAGGGTGGTGGTGAGTGGCAACCCAGGGGGAGGTGGTGGGGGGAGGGTGGTGGTGAGTGGCAGCCCAGGGGGAGGTGGTGGAGGGAGGGTGGTGGTGAGTGGCAGCCCAGTGGGAGGTGGTGGAGGGAGGGTGGTGGTGAGTGCAGGCGAGAGGGTGGTCGTGGATTCATATGCTTTCAAAAACAATAAGCATGGCGGAGGGAAGATTAAGTTATTTACTGTATCTCACCCTCTGCTCCACATCCACACCCCTTACGGTCTGGCTAACCATAAGATAATATTCTCCTTGGAAGTAAATTCTAGATACTGCCTTGGTGTGTCTGGATGCGTGCCTACATTCTCATTTGTGTGCGTTTTCGGGCTGGGGTGCTGGGCGTGTGGACTCAGGTGAGGCTTCAAGATGTTAAGTGCGCTAAATACTGGACAAGAAAAGAGGCAGCTCCTGGTTGTGGTGAAGAGGGTCTGGGTCAACACTGGTGGACCTCCTCACTCCCTGACACAACCTGAGCTGCACCACCAGTTTATATTAGTGTGTTTACCAGACGCTTCAGCCAAGACTTCAGCAAATAAGTTCGTCTCGGCCGTATCTTTTAATATTCAGATAAATTATTTTGTATTATTTAATTTCCTTTGTTGCTGGCAGTTGTCCCGATATGCTGGATGATGTTGTTTGTGTTTTATCAATGGGTATGTACCTAATTATTGCTTGAAAGCTGAGCTCAAATTTTCAACCTTCAAACAACATGTTTTAATTTAGCTTGTGTCCTACATTTCCTCTTACGCCCATCGTATTGTATGTTCCTCAGTTATTGTACAACCGTGGAAAAGTCCATGTTACAGCTTTGCCATCCAGTCCTGTCTGTCCATACAATTGTTGTTTGTCTGTCTCTCTGTGTGTTCCCCAATCCATTTCATTATTATACATTTATTTTGTTACATTTATGTTTCACGTGTTCAAACTACCATATAATAGTTGTTTTAATACTTGCGATCATACTGAAGTTTAACAGTACGTATTTGAAATTTACCGTTTCACGCCTTGCCGCTTTGGTACGCGTAAAATCTGATTATGTAGAAAAAATTTTAATAAACAAAATGTTCACAAATCAGTCTCTCAGCTGCCGAATGTAAAGGTCTACACACAGCAATGTAAACCCATCCATATGCAGGTCCTACTGGTTTATGGTTTACCCCAGCCAAGTTGTTAAACTATTTTTCCCTATATATCACTGAGATAGCAGTACCCTGACTTTTCGTCGCAGCTTCTTTGCTTTAAACTCCCATCGATCTGAATACTTTTTTTCTTTCATCGTTCTGTTGTCGTAAATTATATTTCTATTTTGCTCTATTTCTCGCACCAGTATGGTTTACTGGATTTTTAAAAATCTCCATATCATCAAACTCGTCTCCTCATATAAGTAAAATTGCTTAGTAGTAGCAAGGGTATGTCAACGTAGTGCAGTAGTTAAAATGTTTCCAGTTGCGAATTCCAGTCGGCCAGTCGATATCTGAATGCATATGTGAAATCATTTTATGAGGTGTGAAGCTTGTAAAACTATTGTGAGCATAAATGAGAGTAATTGGAAAAACTGTTTTTACGTCACAGCGTTATGAATTTCAAGTATATAGCATCCTTTCCACATAGTTCTCCTCTGTAGGTTTACACTGTTATCTCTGGCTGCAGTTTGGTGGCTGGTGTGAGATATGTCCAAAATCAGTGGGCCAGCATTGTTACTCGGACCCAGATGACACCCAGATCCCCGCTTGGCCATTGTTGTGTCATCGTGTGTATTTACTGGGTATGGCGGACAAAGGAAAGAACGTGTGTGTGTGTGTGTGTGTGTGTGTGTGTGTGTGTGTGTGTGTGTGTTTTGGTAAGGCTGCGACAGGATGTTTATGAGTCAACACTCCACACCGCACCCGCCAACTCATCACTCACTCAAGCACCAATATCCTGTCTTATCTCCAGGCTTTTCTGTCCCTACTCAGTAAAGACACCTCTTTCCACGACACACCATCTTCTCATATATGCTCTTCTACTTCATCTCCTTACTTTGTTCTTGGTCATCTCTTCCTTCATCCAACCATACCATTCTCTCTCTCTCTCTCTCTCTCTCTCTCTCTCTCTCTCTCTCAAAACACCAACACCCTTACAGAGGTCAACGTGAACCCATGTTAACTTCCATTTTTATTCACCTTTTATGGCCAAATTTTGTCATATGGGCTACATATTTTTACCGTCTTTCCGAGTTATTAGAGTTGCCGTTCTGTCCTTGTGCTTATACGGAGAGGAAGGAATTATTATCCAGTATTTACACCAACACTAAAGGGTATGGTAAACAGTGAAGGTTACCACAGCAGCCGTATGGTACCCCGCCTCCCCCTCCTTACAGGCATACGCTCTGGCACTCATGTTGCATTTGTGTATTATTTGATTAGTCTTTCTGGATCAAGCAGTGGATTTATTTTTCTCGGTATAATTTTGTAGCAGTCGATAATGTATTCATGGGATGTATTCTTAAGATGTATTAGAATTTCATGAAGCAGTAGACAGTGTTCATTTTAGCTTTAAAATATTTAAACACACACACACACACACACACACACACACACACACACACACACACACACACACATGCAAGAAGCACACTCCATAAACACAGACGTGAGTTCCCAAGTATTTACACGTACTCAGATATAACACCTGCATAAAGCCACAGCCCGGCCCTCCTGTTGACACTGGCGGGTGAAAACGGGGGACGGTTTAGGCCAGGGGTTAAATGAATATAAGCAAACGGAAAATTAATTCTTCCTAAGCTTGTTATAGGAATTAAAACTCTGTTCACTGTAGCATTTGAAAATATAACCCCAGTGTGTGGTAATCCCCAGACACAAAAGGCAGACTGAGGCGGATCTCATTCCCAGAAGTGGTACCGACTTTCAGGTGGTCACGACTCACAGCTTTCGTCTTTTATCTCCGTCTGTCCCGTGACTTCATCTCTCATCTTACCTTTCCTTTCCTGCAATCCTGTTTTCTCCCCCTCCCTCCTTCACTGTCCATAACTATTTGACTTCTTCTCCCATCTTACCTTTCCTCTCTTCCAATCCTATTTTCTCCCCCTTCCTCCCTCCCTCTCCTCCATAGTTATTTATATATTTTATTGTTAGGTGCAGACAGGCATTAGTGGTATTCAAGTGTGAGTTACTGAAAAGAAAAGCGAAGCATGATAGACGAGTACTCGTACGTCTTACTGTTACAAAAAACGCCGGAGACAATATACATAAATATTTAGATTGTAATGATATACCAACATCATACAGAAGAAGAGAGATGGGAAACTGATACAACCTCAGTACACAAAAAAACATAGGAATGTGAAGGAGACAGGAAGTAGGAAGATATACACAAGCAGAGAGAGAGAGAGAGAGATGGGTCACGTATGTGCACACCGTTTTTATATGTTTATCTGCAGAGTAATTCAAAACTTATTTAAGAATGAGGAAATTTTGTGAATACCCTGAGACAAAAATGAAAACTTTTTGTGATCGAGAAAACTATCAGGGTCAAGAAAACCTTCATGACAATATGTTGGTTAACAGGGGACTCTTGTTCATTCAACAAGTGAGCAAAACTGATTAAATTTTTATCTTAAACCATTAAAGTGCCAAACCTTTGTCCCATACCAGAATTGTAAGTGATAAAGTTTAAGTAGGCTGTGAATTGGCTGTTGGTTCTCCACATTGGCACTAACACTCTGCTGAAGACAGTTTTTATACCAGTTAAGGCAAGAGTGCCAACGGCCATACCACGTTGAGTACCCCGCTTCCCGTGCGATCAGCGAAGTTAAGCAACGTTGGGTCTGGTTAGTACTTGGATGGGTGACCGCCTGGGAACACCAGATGCTGTTGGCTCGTTCTCCCTACATGTCAAGTGGGGTTGGTGGAGGATTAGTGCCCCTCCCTGTAAAACAATTAACTCTAAGCCGTTGGCCACCCCGTTTGGGATACATGGCGTCTGGCAATCAATGAATGAAATGATGAAGGCAAGAGTCACAACAGTCCCGAGTCCCTGGTGATCATTCCCTCATTCCCGGTATGTTTACCCCATAATACCTAAATCATTCCTAATCCCAGCTGCAAAAGTCAGGTTAATATTCTTCCTTGCTGTTTGTACTATCACGAGCATTAGTTTCTTTACTCTCCTGGTGAGAAGGAAGTGGAGGAAAAGGATGGAGAAAAGCCTGGGGAGCAGATACTGGCGTCTCATCAAACACACACACTTACACATACATACACACTACGAACCGCCATTATCCATTAGCCAGCCTTTACATCAACCCTGTTTTCCACCTCCTTCCCCCCAGGTGGTTAAAGAAACTAGTGGTCGTGTTAGTACTTAGACACAAAGCCATTTTATACCAGTCAAGGCAAAAGTTACTGTTGTTCCTGGTGATTATTTCCTGCTTGCTCATCCCTCTGTTGTCCCATTAATCCCTCCAGCCGGTATAAAAAGCTGTGGTAATAAATTTCCCAACTAAACAGTACCTCATTCACAAAACCTGAATGGACGAGCAGCCAAAATGGATAGGTTGTTGTGGCCATGTTAGTGTGTAAGTGGTGACCAGCTTGGAAACATGAGAGTGGCTGGTGTATTTACGATGTGCTTGTACTGTGGAAGACGGTGCTGTGTGTTTCTGTGCTGTGTTGTGTTGTAGGATACGGTGTTGTGTTGTGCTGTGCTGTGCTGTGTTGTATTTTGAGGCGGGAAGGCTGTAATTGCTGTATTTACTGCCTGTGTCCTGTTAGTCCTCTCACCTGGCTTGTATGGTGTCAGAGTACCTGTTCTTTCTGTCTCTAAATCTTGTAGCCAACCAGGACATCTGTCTGTGTTTAAGGTGAAGAGCTTAATGAAGGACTGTTGAAAAGTGGCGCACAGAAATGAAAGGAAGAAAACTGTAAAAGCAAATAGATCTTGTAGGGGAAAAGATGTTGAGTATGGAAGAAGGAAACCCAATGTGTGTGTGTGTGTGTGTGTGTGTGTGTGTGTGTGTGTGTGTGTGTGTGTGTGTGTGTGTGTGTGTGTGTGTGTGTTACAAGGAATTATAAGGACAAGTGGTACCTTCAGTGGTCTTACGGCCCATACCGAGGAGGAGTACGATGAATGATGTAGTTAGGTACACATTGCCATTCTGATAGTGGGAGAAAATCATAGTGCAGATGAAGACTCTCTCCCCCACCCCTCCTACCCACAGCATGGACAAGGAAAAGGAAGTGTGCCCAACTCGTGGGAAAAAGTCGGGCTAGGAAATCTTACGGGATGGGAGGACACATTCAGGCCACCACGACGTTAGACCTGCCACATCTTTGTCTTACCTAGCTTTGAACTGAGGTACCGAGGACCTATTAACCTCCTCTCCCAGTACCTTGTTTCAGATACTGCAAATCATATACATGAAGAATCTAACTAATAAATCATGGTGGAAATGCGGAAATGCTTCAAGTCAAGCATCCATTCATGATTCTTTGTCGAACTGCAGTTTAATCTAAATAAATGCTGGTAGTCGGTGCTTTCACATCCATGAAGAATTTAGAAAACCCAAATTAGCTGTCCGCGCAAACACATATCTCTAACGAACAAAGCCCCAGAGCCTGCATCCTCTGATATGCCATGTTCCTGATGGATGGGATCAGTTTAGTAGCAAGCGCCTGTACTCTCAAAAGCCTCGTCATATCATTCTTCAGGGTTGGCGACCAAAATGGCTTAGCATGTCCCAGATGCTGCCATACGAGAGAATTGTGCAAAGAGGGGACTATCTCCTTGTATCTGTACTTAAACTGCCTCTTTATATAACCTTGAGGTCTTTATGCTTTCTTCTGCTTCAGTGCACTGCATGGAGAGAGAGAGAGAGAGAGAGAGAGAGAGAGAGAGAGAGAGAGAGAGCATAAGGATATAGGAAGAGATGTAAAGACGTAACAGAGGGAGAGTGGATGCAGAAAGGGACTGAAACATGCAGGCCAGGAGGGAGTCAGTTAACAGAATGTGGAGGGGTTGGGCAAAGGAACAGTGCTTTATAATGCAGCCTATAATTGATTCACATGCACACACACCCATAAAACACGGCCTGAACATGCACAGTATCAGCTGCTCACACATGTCAGGCGTGTGCAAACCGGCTGCTACGTGTCATTCATTTACTCGCCTTATTTTCCTCTGGGGATGGGTTGGGATGGGGAGTTATTTTATTTTACGGAGCCACGGCGGCCCACTGGTACTGCGCTCACCTTCCGATCGCAGTTATTCTTATTCTTGATTAAAAACTCATCAATAATGGACATTTCATTGGCGCTGTGGGCATGTCCTATTCGCGTACTTGCCTGTGTCCACATTTACAGTATGTTAGCCCCCTATAGGTTGACACCAATGATTTAAACATAAACCTTGTATACACGCACGCACACACGCGCGCGCGCACGCGCACACACACACACACACACACACACACACACACACACACACACACACACACACACACACACACACACACACACACACACACACACACACACACACACACACACACACACACACACACACACACACACACACACACACACACACACAATAGACCGTTCCAATTTTTATCCTGTTCTTTCATTATGTACTGTACATCCCCTCCCAATTCGTACTTGGCCAGCATGGGAAAGGATTAATTCCATCATGGAGAGAGAGAGAGAGAGAGTCCAAGAGCGTCCATCTTTCGCCTCACCAACACATCCACTTCTTACTACCATCACTAATCTGGTGTAAGTGTTCCCTGACTGAATAACTATAGATTTAACACTATCACGGCATCTATGCATGTCTCAGTGCACTATCACGAGGGGAGATAAGGGAGGGAGGGAGGAGGAAGAAGGGGAAGATGGAGAAAGTTATAAATATAAGAAAGGAGGGAGAAGAAGAGTAGAAGGAGGGAGTAGCGGGGTTAGGAAGGTTGAGTGGAAAGGAGAAGGGATGGGGAGGAGGGAAGAGAAAGTAGTGCAATGGGAGATAGGGGGATGAGGGGAAGTTTAGGAACGAAGAGTTAAGGAGGTGTGGGTGGTGGAAGGGAAAGTGAGTGAGGAAGAAAGTATAGTGGAAAAGTTAAAAGGAAGAACTAAAGAGGTGTGGTAGGAAGAATGGAGAGTACCGTAAGTGAGGAGGGAGGGAGGGAGAGTGGAAAAGCTAAGAAAGAATCAAGGAAGGTAAGTGTTGTGTGGAAAGAAGAAAGGTAGAATGAGTAGAGAGTAGAGGGAGGAAGAATGAAAAAGAGGGGCAGAGGGAGAGAGCGTGTGTAAGGGAGGAAGAAAGGAAAAGTGGATGGGGTGTGGAGGGAGAAAGAGTGGGAGGGGAGGGAGGGAGGGAGAGTATGTGGGGAAGGAGGGAGAAAGGAGAGAGACTGGGGAAGAAGGAAGAAATGGAAAGTAGGTGGGGAAGCAGGATGAAAGAGAAAGTGGGTGGGGAAGGAGGGAGAAAGGGATATTGGGTGAGGAAGGAGAAAGAAAGGGAGAGTGGGTGGGGAAGGAGAAAGAAAGGGAGAGTGGGTGGGGAAGGAGAAAGAAAGGGAGAGTGGGTGGGGAAGGAGAAAGAAAGGGAGAGTGGGTGAGGAAGGAGAAAGAAAGGGAGAGTGGGTGGGGAAGGAGAAAGAAAGGGAGAGTGGGTGGGGAAGGAGAAAGAAAGGGAGAGTGGGTGGGGAAGGAGAAAGAAAGGGAGAGTGGGTGGGGAAGGAGAAAGAAAGGGAGAGTGGGTGGGTGTAGAGAGAGGAGGAAGAACATGAGTGGGGTGTGTCGGGAGGTAGAGTGAGTGAGATGGAGGAGGGAAGAAAGACAGAGTGAGGTGTGGAAAGAGGGAGTGTGGAAGCCTGAGGTGGAGAAGAGGGGTGGGAGCTTACAGGCAGTGATAAATGGCGGGGCGGGACATTGCTGGATGATAAGAGAATCTTATCTTAATCTTAATTTGGTCCCCAGTCAGTCATGGAGGTGAGACGGGAACGCCCAGCTTATACTCTCTCTCTCTCTCTCTCTCTCTCTCTCTCTCTATCTATCTATCTATCTATCTATCTATCCATAGTGGAATTAATCCTTTCCCATGCTGTCCAAGTACGGACTGGGAAGGGGTATATCCTATGAATGAACAGGGTAGAAATTGAAATGGTTTATCGTGTTGGCCATGTGTGTGTATATATATAGGTTTTATACTTAAATCATTGGTACGAACCGATAGGGGGCTAACATACTGTACTATAAATATGGACACAGGCAAGTACGTGAATGGACATGCTAGCAGCGCCAATGAAATGTCCATTATTGAAGAGTTTTTAATAAAGAATAATAATAAATGCTGATCAGAAGACGAACGCAGTACCAGTTGGCCGCCGTGGCTCCGTAAAATAAAATAAAATAATATATATATATGTATGTATGTATCATGTAGAATAGGTGAAAACTGTCTTTTTGCTGGGTTACATTAGGTTCTCTGGTTCCTTGATAATTTAGGATTTGATATGACCCCAAATATCCACCATCAGGGTTGCCTTATGTGATATAAATCCCTGAACTGGCGGATTATGAACTGAGCTGGTGGTTAGTTCCGCCTTATTGGATGTGTGAAGGGGTAGGTGTATGTGAGAATACTGATTGTATACCGGTAAGTCCTTGGCTTTCATCAATCCTTGCAGATACTATCATTACATTTATATATGGTTTAAAAACATGATTGTTAACTATCCCCAGGGACCTCTTACACGAATAAACAAAGTCATTTTAACATTTCTAAGCAGAAACAGTATACAAGTCTTATTGTAATTCTTATTATTTTTTTTTTACCATGAATGGGCAGTAATATATATATATATATATATATATATATATATATATATATATATATATATATATATATATATATATATATATGTATATATATATATATATATATATATATATATATATATATATATATATATATATATATATATATATGTTGGGTTTGGGAAGAAATTAGCAGGTTTTGGTTTTTGGTTAGCCAGTTCTGTACGGTGTTGTCTTTTTTCAATATATATATTTTAATATCACCAAACGGCGTCATGCCACTTAGGAATCACTTTTCTCGCGAAGAAGTTAGTGAATGTTATACAGGGTGTTTCAGAATGACTGAAACCCATTCAGTCAGGCTTTATTTAATAACCAGACATGATAGACTGATAATGATTGCATTTATTTAAAGCTGAGATGATGACAGTCATATATTTCAAACTGATTAAGCATATATTTGAACCAAAAAATTCTCCAGGGCGCTTAGAGACTATGCTCCAAATGACCGCCATGGAGCTGGAGGCATTCCTGAATGCGTAATGCAACGTTTTTGATAACACGCACACCTTCATCCTGGCTGATGGTCTGAATCTTCGCTGTGATGGCTGTCTTCAAAGCTGGGATGGTCTGAGGATTGTTCTGATAGATGTTGTCTTTGAGGAAACCCCAAAGGAAAAAGTCTGGGGGGGTTGAGATCCGGTGAATGAGGGGACCATTCTGTGTCGGCTTTGCGGCTGATGAGGCTTTCCCCAAAGTGCTCCCTCAACCACTCCATGGTGATGTTTCCTCTGGGGTTTCCTCAAAGACAACATCTATCAGAACAATCCTCAGACCATCCCAGCTTTGAAGACAGCCATCACAGCGAAGATTCAGACCATCAGCCAGGATGAAGGTGTGCGTGTTATCAAAAACGTTGCATTAAGCCCTGTGAAGATAAAGATCCTCCTAAAATTGTATAATATGGATTAGTGTTAGCAAATATTAGATTAAAAATAGTCATTAGATTGAAGAGGCTGATTCCATCGCGTAAGTAACCATCAGCTGCACAGTGGTCAATATGAGCGCAGTATGGAATATCAGAAAGGGGAAGCATGGTGTTGAGTAGCTTAGATAGTGCTGAAGAGAGTGGGAATGTATGAAAATGACTGGCTGTGAAGACCAGGTGACTGGAGTATGTAAAAAGACGGCAGATGATTGGAATATGCAACAGGGTATCTGGGTATGAACAACAGGTGGGCAGTGGTTGGAATGAGTAACAGAATGAAAGTGACTGAGTGAATTAAAGAAAGAACAATATGTACGTTAGTCAGGTAGGAGGTAGATAAGTTGAATGTATAACAGGGTGTCTGGGAATGAGTAACAGGTGAGCAGTTGTTGCAGTGAGATAACAGAATGGAGGCGACTGTGTAAAAAACAAGAAAGGGCAGCATAGAGGTGAGAGAAGTGCGTAACAGTGTAAATGGAGTGAGTCAGGGAAAGAGGATGACTGGAATGTGTGACATGGTATCTGGGAATGAATAACAGGTGGGCAGTGGTTGGTGTGAGTAAAAGATTGGAGGTAACTGAGCGAGTAACAGGAAAAAGACTTTTGCAATAAGAGTCTTGTAAAAATTGGTGGATGTGTGAGAGTACCGACAGAGAACCGAATGTGCAAAAGAAAAGTGAACTTTGGGAATGAAGAGTAACAGGCAGAAGTTAGAGCAAGGTAAAGAACACCATAAAACCAAACAGTCCAGTCAACGCAGGCCACAAAATTACGGACCCAAATTGAGTTCTAGAAGCTGCAGACAGACAAAAAATAATATAAACTGCATACCAGCACCGATCAAATGTATGAGCCAGACACATGATAAACACTGATTGTTGCTTATGGACAGTGTGAATAAAATTAAGCTAGACTATTAGAAACAAGACAAGCACCGAGAAAACAAACATAGGCTAGAAGTCTCAGCTATGGACCAAACCACTCATGGCTTGAGTACTGCCAGCAGATCGTTAACTCGGTAACTCGAAGCCCATGATGATTTAAGGAACAGTTGATACGACCATTTTTAATTACCATACTTTGATATACCATCGTTTTCACTGATTGTAGTAAGGCCCACAAATATTTTATTATACTTATTCCGGGTAATATCATCAATCCAGTCTTCATTCACTACACACAGACGGCAGGTAGTAGCGTCAATGTGGCGACGCATAAGGCGGTTCGGTGCCCTGTGTTGGCGTCTGAGTGGATCAGTGATCCTCAGGAACGCTCCACCTAGCCAGTGTCTGCAGATGGATAAATACACGGGCAGATCCACAAGAGAACGAAATAACGTTAATCAACAAACATCCCCAACCCCCTCATTTCTGTCTGCTCCTCCCATCTTCATATCACGCAAAACCTAATCACATATCAAATCTCTTCGTCCAGATACAGAGACATCATGGATTTTCTCCCCGTCTTTCGTCTAGTGTTGATAAAGTTTGGTGGTTTTGTCAGTGGTTGATGATGATGGTGTGGTGTGTTGTGGTGGTGATGTCAGAAGCCTGGTATAAGTGGAGATGTCTTGTCTAAATATATCGGTGGTGTATGTTGTTGCCTGGTTTGGGAGATTGCGAGGATGTGTGTTCAGATGTGTGGTGGTTGGTGGGGGGTGGGATGGGAGGGAGTTGAGTGCGTTCATAGTGTATATATGTTTTTGTGTAACCATGTGTGTGTGTGTGTGTGTGCGTGTGTGCGTGTGTGTGTGTGTGTGTGTGTGTGTGTGTGTTTCATGCATTCAGTTCTAGACATAGATTGTAGGACTGTAGACTGGGTACTGTACCAGGAGCCAATGTCCCTTCACATACAGCAGAAAACTCATAGGTCTCAGACGTCACCACTGGGCCCTGGTATTTACTTTCATTATCTTGAGCTGTCTATGTAGGACTGGTGTGGATGTGCTGGTGATGGTTTTTGATGAGATGTCAGTGGGATTTATGGAAGACCTTTTTGTAATTCTTTGCAGTGATCCAAGTATGAACTCATGATCATTTTTACATGTAGTCCACTCGCTGTAGTTTCTCGGTCACCAACCATTTCTTGAAAGCAAAGCCGATCATCGTAAACTGAGGCGGAAGTGAAGTATCGAGACTGCATAATGCCGATGTTAAAAGACACGAACTGGACCCTGTCTCACCCACACGGGCCTCTATCTCACAAGTTTCTTCCACCTGCCCCTCTCCTTGTCTCACTTCCCCCGTTGTTGCCTCGTCGTCTCCACTTACTAGTCAACTTCACCCTGTCATTCATCCCCTCAAGTGACTGGCAGGGCGGGAAAGACCCAAGTATCCAGTCCCATTGGTTTGTGTTCACGAGTCGCATTATACTGATGGCGTGATGCGTAAGATAGCCACGAGGAGGGGCAAATGGACAAGCCAGATGTTCTTATCATACACCAGTTTGTGTCCACACATTACCAGCGAGATCCCCGGTATGGTTGTGGTTAATGTTAGCCGGCCTACAGACACATCCACCTTCCATTCCAGGGCTCAGCACTTTAAAAGGACAGTGAATGGACCTGTGTTGTTCTAGCTAACGCTTGAACATTTTTTTCTTCCGGCGAAATCCCCTGCTGTTTGAAGGGTCGCCGTCGATACTTTCCCGGGTTAAGGGTGGAGATGGGTCTTCTCTCCTCAGTCCCTGGAGAGGAGGCATATATGACGGGAGGAGCCACCTTCTTGTTTCTTGAGGAAGGAGGCTTCCACAGTCAGCATTAATTTCTTGTGCATTGTTTTAACTGTTGTTGTTTCTTGCATAATTTTATGGTGTGTTCATGACGTGGTATATGAATTTTACTCGTACTGTTTGGTGTCTGTTATTATTTGTATTATAAATTGTATTGCCATCCGTGTGCTGCTTTTACCCTTGTACGGCGGCAGTGACCCCTGTTGTTACGCTGCCACGATCTTTTTAGTGTAATTAATTAGATCAACCAGTTTGAAGGGTAATTGAAGATTATTATTAAAACAGCAACCCTGGAACCCTTAAGCTGGATGCAATTGTGTAGGGTTTACCAGAATGGAATAAGTGACGTGACCAGACTGAAGGGGTTATAAGTATAGACAGAGCTGAATATAGGTCTATGTACAGTAGGCTACCCCTTAGTACTGAAATAGACGGAGAGAAATCAGGATGCAGTTATTAAGCGATTTATACCAGGTTACAACTATTTTGACTCAAATAAGTGCATACATCAATGAATTTTTAACCTAGAAACCTTACTAATAATATAGCAAATATTTATACTCATACAGGTCGGTAGGAAAGTCACGGTGCGACAGAAGATACTGCTCCACCTCACACCACCACACCATAATGCCACATCTCACACTGCCTCACCACACTGCTATACAAGTACCTCACACTGCCTGACTACAGATTGCTATACCTCACACTGCCGCACATCACACTGCCTCACCCCGTGTTGCGTAACTCCAACTGCCTCACCACACATTGCTACACCTCAGAGAGCCACACATTACACTGCCACATCTCATACTACCAACCATAATGCCACATCTCACACACTTCACCCACACGTTACCGCACCTCGCTCCCACACCACACTATCACCTCTTATCACCTACCATCCTGTATAATGTAGAACGTCGTTCATAAGCCTATTCATAGCAGTCTTTCCCTTTTTCTCCTAAGATTTTATCCAGCCCAGATCCTGCATATAAGAGCACCGCCTTTTAGCGTGCCTGAGTGCTTAACCTGCGATATGTATCATATGAGGGAGGATGGTGAGGGCATATTACCCTATATCGCCATCACGTGGTAAGAGTGTGCACTAAGAAGGATCGGCTTGTGGTACTGTTTATTTTGTTTTCTGCTTTTCTCTCATGCAGACGCAGTCATCTTGAACGTTGAAGGCATGCTGGTATGGCCCTTTCTTATTAAGCACTCTGAAGAAAAGGAACACAGTTTTTACTAACGTGGCACTTGACGGAATGCTTCATATACAACAACCATGACACGTTACAATGTGGGTGGTTTGGCCTGTATAAGGAATTAAAAATGTCGAAAGCTTGAGCTGCACCATCTTCACGGCGTTGCTGTGTGTGTGTGTGTGTGTGTGTGTGTGTGTGTGTGTGTGTGTGTGTGTGTGTGTGTGTGTGTGTGTGTGTGTGTGTGTACCTTCCTGTTTGAGTATTTGACACAGTACCTTACTAATATAAGATTTCTTATACCCACATCACTTAATCGTTCCCATTAGTCAAGGTTGCACTTAAGACAAAATTATTTTCGTAAAGATTTGGTTAAAAGTACGTCTTTAAGTCTGTATTCCCTTATTTCAACATTCTCAAATATATTTTCCTTGACCTAACTTGTCCTTCTTATTGTAAAGTGCAGTACTATAACCTGACTTAACCTCACATAACATAACCTAGCCAATCCTACCCTTGCCTAATATCATTCTCCAACCTTTCCTGTTGCACATTACGCAACCATAATCTCACCTAACCTAACCAACCTCAATTAAACCTATCCTACCTTAGCCAAACTTTAACTTATCTCCTCACACTTAGTCCAGTCTAACCCAATTCATCCTAACGTCTCACAGTCTAACCTGATGTGATCTACCCTTCCCTGATTTAGCCTAGCCCACCTCAATTTAACCCAACCCAGCCTAACCCTACATTGCCCAGTCCTCCCCAGCCGCCTAAGAGTCCCTGTTTACATCACCACAAATCTTTTGCTTCTAACCTCGTCGTAACAGTATTGAAGAGGCAGGTCAAGATGTGTGTGATAATCTCTCTCTCTCTCTCTCTCTCTCTCTCTCTCTCTCTCTCTCTCTCTCTCTCTCTCTCTCTCTCTCTCTCTCATCATCATTAACAGTAGCAACACGATGGCACTGGGGATTATTGGTGTTATTGTGTAGTTCGTCATTAGATGTGTTTTTGTGTGCAAACATTGTGTTTGTCTTATTTTTCTTGATGCTGTAGTTAGCTCGTGCTGTTATGCCATTATCAGTACACGTACCGTAGTAAAGCAATACATTGAAAAGCAGTTTGTCAGTTTGTGTGAATATGGTTTTTGGCATTCATCATCAAAGCTCAATTAGGTTTATCAAGTACGTAATATAATAGTAGAAAATTTTTTCCACATTTTATCTGGTCCATAAAAGAGGTACCGTATATATTTTTTTATTTATGCTGTGTCAGCCTGCTAGTACGAGAGACAGAGGCAGTTTCAAAACGGAAAATTTTTGCTGGGGAATCTTTCAATGTTACGTGCATTCTTTGAAGATTAGGTGATAATTGAGTTTTACTTTGAAAATTGATAATTATAAGTGCTGAGTCATGTTTTATTCCATTTCTAGTTTTTTTTTTTTTCTGTTATCATCCCATTTTCCTTCTCCATTCTACACCATTTTCATTCCCTCATCATCCCAGAGCTGGATTTTTATCTTTATGTCCAATTTACAGCTTTTAGTACCTTTATAAACCTACTCAGTCGTTACCAGAACCTGTTGAACTTTAAGATTTTCATTATCCTATTTGTTACAGTGAAAGTTAAATGTATTGACTTTCGTAACCACAGAACGACTGAATTCATTAACTCTTACATTTAAGAGGCCCTCCCTGAGCTAGCCAAAATCCCTCCGCAATAGCAACAGTTATTTAAAATGCTATCATACTGAAAAGGTTAAGGGAATATTTATTTGCTTCCCTTTTGAGTTTGCCCTTTTTCCTCATGAATTCTGGACCTCATCGCTCCCCTTTACCCACTCTTCACCCAGCCATTTACTATACTCTTTGTACACTAACTTGGCCTAAAATTACCGTCTCCTCATCCTGAATGCTGAGTTGTAAGTGTATAACACCAGAATGCGGTGCTTGTCATGATAAAATGCTATGGAAATGATGATCAACTGTAGTATTGTCTTTTCTGCCACTGTGCTATGTGAAGTAAACTGCCGTAGCATAAAAATCTAGGTCAAGTAGCCCCCTAATGCTGTACTGTTTCTTCTTGAGCTAGGGTGTAACAACTTCACCCCGCCTATTAACTTGCACGATAAATATGAAGCCAAATAAGAGATGGGGAGGAGGGAGTTTGTGGAAGGAAGGGAAAGGCTGAGTTTCATTCTGGTTGGGCTGTCTATCCATTTACTGTACTTCTCTCTTCTTCTTTACCTCTGTTTCGCACTGCTTCCCTGCATGTATATTCTCTCTGCCTACTGATCGTTCTCTCTCATTGTTTATATTTCATGTTCACATGATTGTAGCGTCAACCTGCACCAGTCATGCCGGTTAGTAAAACTGTTTCATCGTGTAGGCTAACACTGTCACCTCCTCATTCTCTGACTCCTTCAACACACTGTATTCTTACTGCACATTCAGCCAAGCGGGCGATACATGTCAGTAATGGGGATGCAGTAGAAAATGTTCATTAGAAAATATACAGAATATCCTCAGTTCACTTCAATTAGAAAGGTCAAATTCTCTGCCCTGCAAAGCCATGACTCCGAGTGAAAATGGAGTGAGAATGAATCACAGATGCGAGAGGTGGAAAATCAAAGAGAAACTCAACACAACAAACATACCTGTTAAAACACCGTGAGGGAAGGCTGCCATGATGCCCATGTTAATCAGAAGCCCTTTTGGACAACACTGCAGGTGTAACCAGTGGCTGTCACAACACTGTGAGGGCAGTGATGGTGTTGATGTCAGAATTAACACCTTTAAGACAACACTGTAGGTGTAGCCAGTGCCCGTCATAACATTACACCATGTTGTGAAATAATTAGGGATGCAAGAAGAGTGGCGAGGATGAGTGTGAGTGATGACGCATTAATGTATAATTTGACAGCCTCTCTTGGCCAGCACATAAACTTTGGTGTCTAAACAATACACTGTGGTCTTATACATACACTCTGGTGCAGCCACTTATTGTGAGTGTAAACATATGGTTGTGGTGGTAATGTTGCAGCCACCCACCTGCTCCCCCACTCCTCGCCTGTCCTGCCAACCAATATTGCCAAGAAACAATGAAGATCCTTGTTAATTTCTACTTTATTTGTCTTTTTTCCATGATGCTTCCATATTTATGGCGATTTTTTTTTCCCGGGTATTAGTTGCCCATTTTTGTGAATGATCTAAACAGTTGTCAGTTGTATCCGTGCTCTGTCGTTGTAAGGTTTGCGTATGTGTTAGGTTGAGTGTATCCAGTACCAGGTAAGAGTATGGCAGTGTATTATAGCTGCCACAGTAAAGAAAAGTAGCAGATTTACTGTAACATTTTAACTCAAATTTGGCCTAAAATTGCCATCTCTCCACCTTGAATGCTGAGTTATAACAATAGATTAGCACTGGAATATTATACTAGTCACAAAAAAATGCTGTGGAAAGCATGTAGAGCCGTAGTGTTGTCTTTTCCAGCCACTGAGCCATGTAAAATAGGATGCAAAAAAAAAGAAAATCTGGCCAAGTTAGAGTACAAACAGTATAGTTATCGCCGGACGCCAATAGTAATCATAAATCAATTTTTTCTTATACTGTCAAGCGATATTTACTCAGCTTGGGAGTTGCCTGCGTCCAGTAAGGGTTAAGGCCTGGGCCTGTAATTTCGTTGCTTCAAATGGCTCCGGAGCACCTCTTCCATAGCGATTTACTCGTATTTTTGATACGGCTGGCTACTATAATTTTGTACCTTATTTATGAATTGTTTGGGGATATTAGAATGATTTTAGTATCACAGAAGAGGATAGCAAGGTGTAATCAGCAAAATAAATCTCTTAGGATGAGGAGTTATGGGGTTTCCTTTACCGACGAGAATATGGTCCCAGGAGCAAGCAGCTTGAAGAGAAGGCTCACGTTAACCAACAAGTAGTGTAAGAGAAATAATGTTGCGAGAAGTAAGCCTTCGGAAGATTAGAAGCAAGTTGTTGGAAAGAACCTGAATGACAGCTTCGTAAGATGTAGACCAGAGTAGTTGAAAGTTTGCCAGAATATAATTTCTAGACCCAGAACAAGATCATAAGCAAAGATGATCTATCTATCTATCTATTGCCAGACGCCTCAATCCCGTTCGGGGTGGCCACAAACAAATCGCCTCCACGTCGTCCTGTCCCCCGCCATTTCACTGCCCTGCTCCCAACTCACACCCTCCTCTCTCATATACCTCTCCACCCCATCCCTCCATCTCATCCTCGGCCTCCCCCTCCCTTTTCCCCCCTCCACCTCACTCACATACACTCTCTTCGTCAGTCTTTCACGCTCCATCCTCTCCACATGGCCAAACCACCTCAGTGTGTTCCTCATAACGCTTCCTATCACATCCACATCACAACGCTCCTTTATATCCTCATTCGTCAGCCTGTCTCTCCATGTGACTCCACAGGCTCCTCTTAAATAACCCATTTCCACTGCTCTCACTCTTGACTTGTGTCTTTCCAACAACGTCCAAGCTTCACTTCCATACGTTAGAGTTGGTATCACAATAATGTCATATAGTAACTTTTTCACTTCCATGTTCACTTCCCTGTTTCTTATCACTGCTTTCAAGGAACCAGCAACCTTTCTTCCCTGCTGTACCCTTTCAAGCACTTCACCCTCCAAACCTCCATCCTTACTCATCACGCTACCCAAGTACTTGAACGTACTCACATTTTCCAAAGATGGTGAAGGACATAAAGGAGGGTGTGTGTCCGGAAGGAGAAAAAGGAAAAAAGTAGGCTACATATGGCGGACCAAAATCTAGAAAGCACCCTGAGAGTATATATTTCCGCCAACGCCAGTAAAATTTATGACTTATTCCTGCATCCGGATCCACCTCGAAATACAGCCAAATTATTCTTGATCCTCTGCCCACATGTTCACAAAATTTCACTGGAATCCCATGACAAGTTTTAAAGATATCTTGTTATCTTGTACGCAATCAGACAAACAGATACTTGTGATTACATAACTTCCGCCCAACTTCATTGGCCAAGGTAATCATATGGATGCAAGTTGACGGGATATTTGGTGGAAGTAAGGAAGTTAAAGAATGAACGTACTGGGTAAACCAAGAACACGGTGGATGGGTGTATGAGGCGGGATGGTGTGTGGTGGAAGGTGAGGCTGTTGCTGATTCAAGACAGAAATAGCTGAAGGTCCCTCTGTCAATGCCACCCCTTGTGAGATGCGGCGAGAGGCAGTGGGCAGATAAAGAGAGAAATAATTGCTATGTCCATTCCAGGATGTAGGAAGCAATTAGGGAGGGTGTATGATGTACTGGTTATTGTGATGGTAATGGTGTGGTAATGATGAAGCCTCAACCTTACTGTACTTTATCAACCCACCTTCCTGTGCTCTGGCCTACCACCTTCCTACCTAGTCACGCCAGCACACACAGATAAGAGCGTCTTTGAACTAATCCATCTATCGTCCTACTTACTTGCATTATCTGAACATCTAGCCACATACTTACCTTCTTAACATTCAGTATTCTCTCAACCTACTCACCACCTATTTTTTTCCCTCCCTACCTACGCACCCATACATTCTGACTGCCCTCCTATCTAAACACCTCTACCTGCCTAACCAGCTACCTGTCTACTACCTACCTATACCTTCTTTGCTTGATCCCTTCTTCCTTCAGAGTACTGCTTATGCAACTATGCATATATGCATTTTTTTCGTGATTTGTCTTGGGGAAAAAAAAAAAAAAAAAAAAAAAAAAAAAAAGGTCAAATCTCAAGCAGAATCAGATTTCACTCACTTGGTGACCTTGTACTATTCACCCATGTAGGAGGTACAGCTCTCACGTGTTGGCAGGTTCATAACATAAGAGTACAGCTGTTCTAAATAGGGTGGAATCAGATGTTTTTTATTTCATCACCTCTACTCTTCTCACTGTCTCGCCTAAGCATTCTCTCTCTCTCTCTCTCTCTCTCTCTCTCTCTCTCTCTCTCTCTCTCTCTGTCCTGTATAAGTGGAGGTGACTGGTGATGTGGGTGGCGACTATGGTGGCATGATACATAAGTACGTAGTTTATAAGATGATGTAATGTCCTCTGACCTGTGCCATAAATTAGGTTAAGTAGTGATAAATGCCACGGTACTTATAAGACAAGAGACAGTGACTTGTAAATCTAAATACTGTATCATGCTGTGAACTGCTAAGAAAAAGTTTGAAAAGCCATATGTCGCCGTAGATGAGACTAAATTGTATGTCTGAGTCCATTCGAGAGAGAGAGAGAGAGAGAGCGAGAGAGCTGTGGGTGGGTGGAAGTGGAGGGACAGGGATCACACGTGGAAAGTTTACGACACCATAACTTTCTGTGAGGCCATAGAGCATTGCCATGAAATATCTTTACAAGCAACGACTAACAAGGCCATTAGATAATTAAATACCTCGTTCCAGAGCCAGATAAGTATATTTACCGGTCATTAAACCTGAAGGTAAGGCAGTGGGAGGGTAAGTGCCTGGCTTATTCCGCCCTCTGACTGAGTTACGATTTGCCGCAGGTGTACATCTCGGTGCTGACGTAAACAAGATCATTATCACCAAGGAACGATGTAGTGATGGGATTACCACCGACAAGACAACGTGGATTTTATTAACAATACCAATAATATCCGCTCCGTATTAGTGTTTAAACCAGGTAATAGGGCAATACATCAACTTCCTATCCTCATAACTGCAGGTGTAAAAGGGGATTAATGTTCTAATTTGAGATAAGGAATTACTTGGTTAGATGTGGTGATAGTGGCGTGATTAAGAACAGCAATACTGGCCGCAGTTAGCTAGTTCATTAGTACCACATTCATTGATGGTAATAGCGAGTAATATTGACGGTAATTAGCGAGTAATATGGCCATAAATTAACCACCTACCCTCATAAGTACACGTAAAAGAGTCTTAAATTATTCCCACAGAGGTTCACAGCACACACTGCATGAGATATCAGGTTTCAGTCATGCATCGTTGCTTATATTGCCAGTCACTCCCTGGCCTCACCCCCACCCACCCCACTCTGACCTTAACCCTTCCAGTCACTCCCCTCGCCCCGCCCCCGCTCATCCAACCCTGACCTTAACCCTTTGAAAACCAGGAGCTATTTTTCAGGCATATAAACTCGATGGGAATAGCCAGAGTGAAATGAGTGACATTTACGTCATGGATGGGTTACGATAATGGTCATAGAAAGTCCCGACACCGTAGAGATTGAGTCTGCAATGCTGTATGATGCTGATGGTATTTGGAAGCTCGTGTGTGAAGCTTGGATGACAGGAGAATATATTACCAGTTTGACAGTATTTCTATCTGGCTTTCAGCATCCTATTGTGAACCAGTGCGACATTTTTTATATTCCTGAACATTGTGTATTGATTTGCAAAGTGAAATTATTGACACTTTTTTCAGTTGCATGTTTCTTCCTGTTGTTCAGATGCTTCCCGGTGAAGCTTGTAGAAAGTTTGAACCCATTTGTCAGGATAAATTGGACTTTACATTGCTCAATCACTGCAGTTTTAGTGAAATAGCTCCCTCTTACTGCCGAAAATAATGTGATGTTTTTGGTACATTGACTCACATGGTGTATATCAGTTAAGAAGTAGTTGAAAAGTTTGCATATCTTTGTGTGTAGCAACGTAAAATACCGGTATGACATGAGTGGGTTTTGACTAATATGTTTGTTTGATGCGAATGGAGTAGATAGCCCCTCTTGTGATTTTTATTAACCAAATGTTCCTTCTTCTCAGGTAAGGCGAGGTGGTGGCGTGGCGTCTGGAGATATGGCTGGGTGAGTGATTTAGAGCAGGTACTGAACCTTATGGTAAAGCTGGATGAACAGAGAGAGAGAGAGAGAGACGGCACAATGGTGTTGTCTGGTGTGTGATGTAGTGTGGAGTGTTGTGGTGTGTAATGCAGTGTGGAATGGTGTGGTATGGTGTGGTGTGGCTGGGTTAGTGGTACTGAGCCACGCCTGTCTGTTTATGGTCAAGCTGAGGCAGCAGAGAGGGACGGCACAGTGGTGTTGTCTGGTGTGGTGTGGTATAGTGTGAAGTGGCGCGGTATGATGTGGTATGGTGTGTGATGCAGTGTGGAATGGTGTGGTGTGGTGTGGTGTGGTGTGGTGTTGGTGGGTTAGTGGTACCGAGCCACGCCTGTCTGTTTATGGTCAAGCTGAGGCAGCAGAGAGGGACGGCACAGTGGTGTTGTCTGGTGTGGTGTGGTATAGTGTGAAGTGGCGCGGTATGATGTGGTATGGTGTACGATGCAGTGTGGAATGGTGTGGGGTGGTGTGGTGTGGTGTTGGTGGGTTAGTGGTACTGAGCCACGCCTGTCTGTTTATGGTCAAGCTGGGGCAGCAGAGAGGGACGGCACAGTGGCTCTTGCTTTAATCTTTCCCAGGCCAAAATACCCAGGCTGGCTCTGACCTGGCAGGAAATGTTATAACCCCTGCACTCTGTCACGGTCCACCATTACCCTCCATCACGGTGTATCAGTAAGTAGATAATAAGATAAAAGGTAATCATCTCATCCGCGTCACGACCATTGGTTTTTGTGGTGGAGTTGGGTAATGACGCAGCGGGGGAGTGGAAGAGGGGAAGGGATATTAGTGAGTGATTGAGAGGTGCTGACTAAATGTCGGTGGCTGTTTCTGAACTGCATGGCGGGTGGAAGGGCCGGAAACCTTAAGTACTGTAAATATCATACGATTATCTTTATCAGTTACAAAATTACTAAAGAATTTCCACTGCCGGTTTTTAGACCAGTAAACGAGAGAGAGAGAGAGAGAGAGAGAGAGAGAGAGAGAGAGAGAGAGAGAGAGAGAGAGTTTTTGTGAAGAAATATATTAGTAGGGTTAGATCGACTTGATTTGAGATTACAAGGAGTGATGGGGAAGGAGGTAATAGGGGGGTAGTAATTGAGGAAGAGGGTTGATGATTAGTCGGAGTGTGACGCAAGGGATGGGTTGATTGGTTGATGGAAATACTGTAGATCTTGTGGTGTAACAAAGAGTGGGAACATAGTTGAGGGAGACAGTAAGGTTGGAAGGATGTGAGGAAGACTGGGAAAGGTGAATAGGGGGGTATGAGTGAGAGAATGAGAAAGGGTAAGAGTCTGGGTAAGAGCTATGGCGCAGCGAACGGTACGAGAGAGTGTGAAGGATGAATAAATGTAATATTTTGTAGAATGGAAGAAGTGTGAGAATAAAAGTAGTCATAAGAGAAAACATACAAATATACATAAGGAAGGGATGGTAGATATGCTTAACTATACCCTTTTTACTCAAACCTGGCCTAGAACTGCCATCTCTCCTCCTTGAATGCTGAGCTGTAACAGTAGATTAACATTAGAAAATGCTGTTAGAAGAAGTGCTATGGAAAGGATGTATGGCTGTAGTATTATCTCATTCTGCCACAGAGCTACCGTACGTGTAATAAGCTGCAAAAGGACAAAACTTAAGGCCAAGTAAAGCAGAAGGAGTATAGTAAAGGATGAGATGTTCAGTATTGGTTATCACAGAGCTGTCATAACTTCACTTCCCGTAGCTACAGTACTTTTTTTTTTTTTTACTGCAATAGAATATTAGTCGATATAATTAGCCATAATGAGACAAGACTCTTTTAATAAGACATTAGCAACCACCATTGACAGTACATGCATAAATTGCCTCCCCCTTCACCCACCACTACGGCCATCAGTCACTTCCAGCACCTCTACCACTACCATCACCAATCAGTCCTTTTACCACCACCACTTTCTTAATTAACTGCCACCACTACCATCATCCGTCATCACTATCCGCATCACTATCCTCATCATCACTATCATCACCCCCTTCCCACCGACCATCGCAGGGTAGTGTGAGACAAATTAGGACGAGGCACGGCAAGAACGAGGCAAGGTAGGATGGTTTAATGTGAGGCAGGCCAAGGTGAAGCAGGGCAGGAGAGAGGCAGGGTAGGATGAGTTAAGGCATGGTGCATCACGGTAGGGTGAGGCAGGTCAGGGTGAAGCAGGGCAGGAGAGAGGCAGGGTAGGATGAGTTA
Source organism: Coenobita brevimanus (assembly GCF_032717465.1). Lineage (NCBI taxonomy): Eukaryota > Metazoa > Arthropoda > Malacostraca > Decapoda > Coenobitidae > Coenobita > Coenobita brevimanus. Next base: position 454,001 of record NC_137046.1, on the reverse strand, counting down.
AGGCATGGTGCATCACGGCAGGGTGAGGCAGGTCAGGGTGAAGCAGGGCAGGAGAGAGGCAGGGTAGAATGAATTAAGGCAGGGTGAATCACAGCAGGGTGAGGCAGGCCAGGGTGAAGCAGGGCAAGAGAGAGGCAGGGTAGAATGAATTAAGGCAGGGTGAATCACAGCAGGGTGAGGCAGGCCAGGGTGAAGCAGGGCAAGAGAGAGGCAGGGTATAGGATGAGTTAAGGCAGGGTGAGGCAGGGCAGAGTGAGGCAAGGTAGGATGAGTTAAGGTAGAGTGAAGCAGACCAGGGTGAAGCAGGACGAGGGAAAGGCAAGGCAGGATGAGTCGGGCTGGGTGAGGCAGGGTCATCTGAAATTAGTCAAAGTTAGATTAGACTGGGTAGATTTAGCCTGGGCGAGGGTTTGAGCGAGAAAGGATGGTGAAGGGTATACCGAAGATGGATGTGATTAGCCTAAGCAGTACTGAATTAGATGAGGCAAGATTGTAGTGTGCAAGGCAGAACTGGATTATGAAGGGCAGGACGCAATAGCTCATGTTTCACTACGTCACCCACCACCACAGCCAGCACGGCCATGTGGGTGAAGCATGGAGTGGTGCCGAGACCCGCCCTGGCCGCTGGGTGGACGAGATGGAAGTGGTTAGGTGATGGAGAGAGGAAAGCAGGTAGGAGGGAGGGAAAATAAGAGGTAGACAGAAAAGGGAGGAGATGAGGTTCATCATAATGTGTTTAGAAGGAGAATGGAATCCAGTTATTTGTACAAAGGACTTAAATATTAGTATCGTGCCACAGTCTGCCATCGTGTTTCTCAAATTGAGGGTCGCCAGATGCCTTTTGGTTGGCGCAAATTGTTATGCAGAATTAGAAAAATATAAAATACTCATATAGTTAGGCCCATCTCTGCCTTATATTACAAAACAGTAAGTACAGAGGTTATGTAGCCTCACTGAAATCGGCGTGTGTACAATACGAGTACAGTATTTCAGATTTGACACACGCTGGACAACGATATTCGTGTACAGTACAAAAAAACGATTACTAATCCTAAAGAAGTGTTGTCATTGAGGGTACATTTGTTACTTTTTAGTATGTTTTTTAACACTTGCGGTACTTATTTTGCCACTGAAATTTGTGGTACATTAGAAAAAACAGTGCAAGACTGTTACATAAAGTCAGATATTGGTAGCTTACAAATGTTATAATGGGGAGATGAACCTTTATATTTTCAGCTTTTCGTGTACTAATGATGAATGAAGAGACCCAGGAGACAGCTTTTGAATAACTGAGATTAAATATACTTTAGTTCATTGTATCCTTTCATTCTCTGTTGTATTCGAGATTATAATTAAATATTCGTACTGCAGTCCAACATGAAACTTGATTAGATTTGGGCATGTCTCTTACCTGCATCTGTTTAATAGTCAAAAGTTTCCGTAAGTGTGCGCGTATGTTTTGCATCTCCTTCCCTTAACTCTCCTTGTCCCGTCCACTGCCCTCTCAGCCACAACACCACCACAATAAATTAACGCAGGTGTCGCAGTCGTGTTGGATTTGCATACTGTCTCCATCTGTCATTTATATTGCTGTCACGGTGGACGCAGCTTTTCTTAGGAGTGTGCGTGTGTGTATGTGTGTGTGTGTGTGTGTGTGTGTGAGAGAGAGAGAGTGTGAAAGAGAGAGAGAGAGATTTATCCACTTACGTCAGCGAACCCAGACTCAGTTCCTGCATCAGACCATTAGAGAGTCCCTCAACATGGCTGTATAATCGTCCTCATCTGATTCTGGGCAGGACCAGGGGCAGATCATCAGCGTGAATAATCATACAACTGGTATTTCTCGCATGTATCACTGTATCACTCCATCACTGCCAGGAATGTGTAAAAAGGTTGTGTGTGTGTGTGTGTGTGTGTGTGTGTGTGTGTGTAGATGAAGTGGTGTCAACGCAGCCAGTACCTTGTCATTGGCCTGGTGTACACGTGATGCACCATTGATCCAACCACCCACACATAACCACACCACAAAGGCCTCATTAAGCCTTCATTAAGCTGTTTATGTCTACGACTGGTAAATATATACCGTTTTTTTTTTTTTTTTTTTTTTTTTTTTTTTTTTATACAGCACATAAATACACAACTTCTCACAACCTTGACCACCTTAGTAATGACAGTATACAGCCTTTTCTTTATGCTGTGTGACGTGTTGTGTTGAGATTGTCATGAAAGAAAATCCTCCAGGTATATCTGTCCAGCACCATTAACAAGTAGTCATACCAAGACACGCCACCTTCTTAGTATTGTCCTTGACTTGTCTCTTTATACTGTGTAGGCTTGTCCTCCACCCACTCCGTTCTCTTATATTCTTGGTTACCGGAAACTCTCTCTCTCTCTCTCTCTCTCTCTCTCTCTCTCTCTCTCTCTCTCTCTCTCTCTCGGGCATGACCACTTTCTCGCCACTCAGTCACCCTCGTTCTTGTACTCTTACTTTATGGTTCGTATTCTCGTAGGTAAAGGTAGCTTGCTAACACCTCTTGTTTAGCGATTTATTTTTAGATATGGCTGGTTAGTATCCATTTGTATGTTATGTATCTTAAATGTGGCGATATTAGAGGAATTTACCTAACACATAAGAGGACAGTAAGGTGTAATAAGCCAGATAAATCGCTTAAGAAAATGTGTTAGGGAGCTTCCTTAACCGTCGAGAATACGGGTTTACATGCTTACGCCTTGTTCCCGGTCATCCCCTCCACGCCTCCCATGTCATCAGTCATATAAGGTAGCTTATCGTGAAGCAGGTAAATAAACTTAACCTTGTCAGAACATATACCGTTTATGGACAGAGTGTTTCCTTTGTATTATCTGTTGTTAGTTGCTGTGTGTGCGTTCGTGCGTGCATGCAGGTGTCCTCCCGGATCTACGTCCACTGTATCACTGCATTACAAACACAAATACTGACGCTCTAAACGGTACTTATTAATTTCGCCTTATATGCAACGTGAGGGTTTTATTGCTGTGTGTTGTAATGACGCCTTCTGCCCGATTTGGTGCCCAGTCAACCCAACACTGACTTTTGTGTGTGTAAATAACTGTACTTTGAGCCAGCCAACAGTACTTGCCGGATGCTGGAGGTGTACAGTATATATTAGGCAGTCTGTACCCTTGTGCCTACACCTTATTCCTCTCCCAGCCAGGATTGGTATGCTCGTTTTGTGTCAGTGATCATCAACATTAGTCATGGTCCTCCTGGTCGTTGTTGCAGCCACTATCTGCGGTGAGTAAAGTAGACCATGTGTTGTTATTATTATTATTATTATTATTATTATTATTATTTTTATTATTACCATTTCTAACTATTGCAAATATTTACAGCAATGTCATTGTAAGGTGACCTGAAAGTCGTGCATTTAGTGACAATTAGAGTTATGGGGTGAAGGCCTACTTACAGCCTGACATTATTTTGGTGTGTGTGTGTGTGTGTGTGTGTGTGTGTGTGTGTGTGTGTGTGAAGGGGAAAATATTAATGGGTAGAGTGTAGAGTGCAGTGGTATCGAGGCAGCTTTACGGTTACGGCCACCACCACCACACACGGTTTTCTTGTTGAACTGTATTACAACCACTGCTATCATAACGAACCCGTCACTGTCACCACCACCACCTTTACTGCACCACTGCCACCAACAAAACCTCCATAAACACGGCCACACCATCACTACCCCACCATAACCACACCAGTCGCTTTATCACCACTTACACAGCCAGGGTTTTCACGGTACTGCTACAATTAACACCCACAGCACTACCACCACTGCCACCATTATCACCACACGACAACAACCACAATAACCATCGCTTTACCACCGCTTCCACAACCAGTATATTTACAGTACTACAACGTCGGTCACCGTCTAACACTCATAGTACCACCATTACTACCACCACGATGGCCACCTCTATCAGCAGTGACTATGGGGGTGTTGTGAGATGTTTGGTGGCACATATAAGCTGATGTCTCCAAAGCTTAGTATTTGTACACCACACCACACCTTCCCATCACACCACACCACACCACATTACACCGCACAATACACTACCCTCACACCACACCACACCCACCTTCCCATCACACCACACCACATTATACCACACAATACAACCGTCGTGCAACACCCTACCTTACACTGCACCCTCACTTCACACCACACTACAGCACCTCTCCTCTTCATCCTCTCACCTCTCACTGCCCTACCCACTTACTCTTATTACCCCACCCGCAAACCACACCATACCCCATCTAACTCCACATGCTTTTCCCCTCCATATATTGCCTCTTCTCTTGCATCTCCCCTTTTCCTGTCTCACCCGCACCCTCTGTTTCCCTTTCCACCTCCTCTTTTTATCCACAGACCCTTTCACCTTTTACGCCTTTCCCTCCCTTTCCCCTATTAACCTTCCCTTTCCCCTCCCCTCTCTCCATCTTCATACCCTCGCCTACCGTCCATCCCTACCCCCTCCATCAGACATCCTATCTACCCGCCCGCCACCAAATTACTGAGTTGCTGAGGTGACGGCCTCCTGTTCAGAGTCCTGGTAAAGTAACTCTTAATCTTTGTCTACACTTTTATACCCAGCTTCTTATCCAGACGCTTCGATATACTGTTCTCCTAATCTTGTTCGTGAATCCTCTGTCAACCATTTTCCCGCGTTGACAGTCTGACATTTTCACGTATCTATCAGTGTCTTAAAGTCATTTGATGTCAGCATGTATGGAGGCCGTAAGAAACACTTGGTATATATATATATATATATATATATATATATATATATATATATATATATATATATATATATATATATATATATATATATATATATATATATATATATATATATATATATATATATATATATATATATATATATATATAAAGATAAACACCAACGTAATCAGGAACATCTTTAATAAATTGGTGACGTTTCGACAACTCGTTTGTCATTTTCAAACGGGGACGGTCATATAGAACCGGTCTACCTATGGCTAGGCCACCTTTCTCTGCCATCCGAAATTGCTGTGAAGCCTTAGGCCATCCCATAAGCGAATCTGATTTTTCTGTTGTCCACGCTTGTCGTGACGAGGTAACACGCCTCCTGGCTGAATCACTCCTCACTCACCACCTACAGCCCACACTGGGCACACACGACTGCTCCACGCCCCTTCTCTGTTTTTAAGGTTTGACTTATGTATTGTCTTATTACATGTATTTCTGTTTAAATTTTCCTTGTACTTAGTAGCATCCCACCAACGTTAGCTATGTATAATTCATTTCCTCATCTTATCATAATAATTCTTCACTTGTATTTTATTAGACATGGTGTTTTACTTTGGTTTTTTACTTTAGTTTTCGTATTTTTATCATAGACATGGTGTTTACTTTGATTTTATTGTATTTTCTATAGGTTTGAAAATGACAAACGAGTTGTCGAAACGTCACCAATTTATTAAAGATGTTCCTGATTACGTTGGTGTTTATCTTCATATTGAGACTACGCTTCCCCCATGGTGAACCTATTGCATCTGTATATATATATATATATATATACAAAATCAAGATAGTTTAATTCACAATTTGCTAGAATTTCCCTAAGCTGAATAAGACTGTCTGGTTTTTGCAGGAGTAAATATGCAAGTGTGTCCAAAGCTGTAAGTAGATTAAGACTTTTCCTTCCAGTTATTTGAGAGAGAGAGAGAGGGGGGGGGGGATATGAAAGGTGTGAGAGATAGGGCGGCAGTGACACGTGAGAGCGAGATAGAAGAGTGAATATACAAGGAAGAATTACTAGGTCAGGGGTGAGGGAGTAATGAGTAATGAGGTATAAGGGGAGGGGAGGGTGTGGGAGACAAGATGAGAAGGCAGGATGAGGGAGGAGAGGGAAGTGACACTGGTGAGGACTGGAGTGTGAGGGGAGGGTCAGGTGTCAGGCTGGATATGAGGGGATATAGTGAGGGGAGTATGAGGTGTGATGGAATACCATGAGATGTGTGAGGATGTGTCAAGTGAGGATATTGGGAGCGGGAATCATATCAGGCGTGACTTCCACTACAAGATAGGATGAGGAACAAGGATATGAGGTGGTGTAGAAGTGAGTAGTTGAGGGTGGAGGAGGCGAAGGTAGAGTACAAATGGGTGGAGTGTCGAGGGTGGAGGTGGAAGGTTAGAGACTAGTTTGCCAGGTGGTGGTGGTGTTGTCTGGGATCGTGAACTGTGGTAACACTTAAAAGAAATAGAAATATGCATTATGTGATGTTAGTTTTAGTTATTCAGCATTGCTTTTTCGGAACGTTGTTCTTCAGCAATTGTTGTGAAAGTAAAATAATAGCTTTTTTAAAAATTGCGGCTGTGAGATATATAAGTCAGAATCCTGTTCCACTTTTACCTGTGTGTGTAGCAATCCAGAGATGGAGTTGAAACTGAAAATAATTGTTGTTTCTGTGGTTATGTTGAAGATTAATTCACACTCTGATTTAGACAATAAATCATATATAATGTACAGGATGTTATTAGAACAACATATTTTTGACGAAAGCCTTGGCTAAAAATAAAGGCTTTTCTTCAAAAAATTTTTATAGCAAACCCCTTAGTATCTTGTATTTAAAGATGCGAGATGCAGAAATCATGTTGCCTTACAATAAGACTTTTATGAAATGTTGCATGAGAGAGAGAGAGAGAGACTACCTTCTTGCTTTTGTTTTCCGTAAAGATTAGTTTCCAATGTTTCTAATACATTTATTCCTTTTTCAGGTAAGTGTTGACTGTATTAGAAAATACATAGAAGAGGAAGAGACAGGAGGAAGAGATGAGAAAGGGAAAGGTGATAAAGAGAAGAAAAGAAAGAGAAAGAAAGGGAGAAAGAAACAGTGAAAGAGAAAATGCGTAAAGGTAACATTTTATTTTGTTTTAATTTTAATGTAACTTTTTAGTTTTATAGAAAATTAGGCGTGTGTACTGGAGACAGGACGGTAAGTAGATGGAGGATTAAGTGGAGGAAGGAAAGGAGGAGGAGGAGGAGGAGGAAGAAGAACCGGAGAAAGAGGAGGAGGAGGAAGAAAAGAACTGGAGAAAGTGGAGGAGGAAGGGGAGAGTAGTAAGCTCAGGCTATAAAATATAATTAAGCTGTAAATATGAGTTAATGGAAGGTGTGGGTTGAGGTAATCTGGAAACACACACACACACACACACACACACACACACACACACACACACACACACACACACACACACACACACACACACACACACACACACACACACACACACACACACACACACACACACACACACACACACACACACACACACACACACACACACGGGAAGGGAATACAACAAATAAAAGAAATATACTGTCAGCTTTCATAAAAATCTTATCCAGTGGGATGGCCACCAGTCCGAGGTGGTTGTGGGGATGGACGTATGCCCTTCACTGGTAAATGGAATTCAGGTAGATATCTGTCTTGGTAAGGTCCCGTGTGGTCCATAATCACTGATGCTCTTATCGTCGCCAGTGTTTCTATCGTTGCTGGAGGATGAGTCGGAGGTGAAGCTGGGGACCCTTGAGTGGGTGCTAGTGGATTAGGGGCTTTGTGAAAGACAGTGTGGTATGTGTGTTGCACTAGTATTCTCGTCAGGTAAGGAAGCTCCCTAACACGTTTTCGTAAGCAATTTATTTCTTATAATACCTTCTGTCCTATTCTGTGTTATATAAGTCCTTCTGTTATGGTCATAGTCTGCATCAATGGGGCACAGAATGTTTACTAGCCACATCTCAAAATAAATCGTTAAGTACGAGGTGATGGGGAGCTTCCGTAACCGACGAGAATACGAGCCTTGGTCGGCCTGTCCTGGGGAAAAGACCTGGAAAGTGTCAGTCAAAGCGAACCATTCCATTCAGGGTTAACTGGTAAACTGAGGCTGGCCAGATCCTAAGTTACCCTGGGCGGTGAGTGAATTTCCTGTTTGTCCTAGGGTCTGTTGGTTTATTTACTTTCGACACACTCCCCATGAATACTTACAGAACTGTGTTTTCTTGTAGTTTATTATTGTTCAGTGGTCAGCTTTGGGCCCATATTCTTGTCGGGTGTGGAAACTCCCTAACACCTTTTCCTAAGCGATTTATTTTGTTTATTCCACCTTACTTTCCTCTTCCGTGGTACATATATCCTTCCAGTATCGCCATAAATTTTCATAACATACACAAGGACATTAACCAGCCATATTCAGACATAAATCACTAAGGAAGAGGTGTTATTGAGCTTCCTTACCCGGCGAGAATACCGCACCAGCCTAGGAGATCTGTCCCTGTTGGTTTAATACGCCTCAGCTCACGACGCTGGCCATTATCTCATTCCACCCCGGCTAATTCCTTCTTCCCCCCCACCGTGTTTTTGCTGGCAGTCATTGGCGTCACATTACCTTATCATTATAGCAATTAGCCTGGTACGTAATTAGGGGACGGAGCACACTCACTACCCCACCTAGTGCAGTTGGCCTGGGACCAAGAGTTAAGGTTATTGTTATGCTTGTGTTAGAGGTATGTACTCTGTGTGTACCCCCACCCCAATGTAATCTATCTAGAAGCAACATATGGCGATATTGTTTTGTTTGTGGTGGGGGGACGTACTCTGTGTGTATCTCATTACTCTTTGGATTTGCATTTTTCTACTGGTCTAAGATATTGGGTTAATTATGGAGGTCAGTGAGAGGAACGTGGGCAGGGGCGCTTGATTCACTCTGGAGGGAGGAGAGTGAAAATTAATTATTCTGTTTGCAAATGATGCTGTACTTATTTCCCCCTCCTCCTCTTCTTCTTCTTCATCATCATCATCGTCGTCGTCGTTGTCGTCGTCGTCGTCATCATATGATGATGATGATGATGGTTGGTAAATATACGGGGGAGGATGTTTGAATGAATGAAAAGAAAAGGAGGGTCAAGAACGAAGTGGAGGTACGGAACAGGAGACAGTCTGATTGAGCTTTGTGTATAGTGGTGTGGAATGGAAGAAGAAGATATGCGAGATATTCTTGTAGTGTATGGTGTATAGTGGCTTAAGAGAGTAGATAGGAGACATTCTGGCAGGGCATGGTGTAGAGTGGTATAGGAGAGGACTGGAAGAGAGTGGAGACATTTTGAAAGAGGATGAATTGTAGTGGCATAGGAGAGAATAAGAAGAAAGAAGATGCTTCTGATAGAGTGGTGTATAGTGGTATAGGAGGGAAGATGGAGTATAACTAGATGGAGGTGGATGGACATAATGCGACTGTGTTTACATAAAAAGTAATGTCGTGAGAGGAGATGAAGCGTAACAGACTAAATGTGAGCCAGAGGAATAAGCTGGAGGGAGCGGGGGTATGTTAGACAGGGCGTTGGGTCGTGGGAAAGGTGATCTTTACTGAGCAGGAACAGCGATGCCTGGAGGTACTTTTGTTGAGCCCACCCCGTACAGGATGCTGCTTCAGACAATGAATAGATAAATACAGAGATAGATATTAGACTTAAAGGTAGATGAATAGATAGATGTTTATATTTTTCTTTATCTGTGTAGCCTGACAGTGTACACAAGAGTTTATGTACCAGTGTTCTTTGGTATGCCTTCCTAATTAGTGTAGTCGGTGGTAGATTAGAGAGTCATTGTTCTCTCAGAGTCACCAGCAATCACTTTGCTTTAAAGCAGAATGGTGTTATAAGCTATTTGTGAGCATGGAGATGGTATCTGTCCACCCGCCCATCACGATAACGTAATGAGGATTTATGATACAGATAACCTTTGTCTCTAAATACTTGATTCTGCTGGAACTTCTTAAGGGGTAGTTTCTCAAAGCATTTTTAACGAAACATTTTAACATTTTTGAGTATTACAATTGTGCAAATTTGGGTTTTTAACAGTCAGTTATTTATGGAAAGTTAAGTTACTTAGTCGATGAGATTAAATAAGACGAACTAATTTTTGCTTTTGACTGTATGGTATTTGCATGTGTGGATTTTCATGCCAGGACGTAAAATGCTCTAATTTACCTGCAAGAGATCTCACAAAAACTCACTACTGGATTATTACACCGGCGTGAGGGAAGGTCAGGGCTGGGAAGAACAAGAGGGAAGGGGTCAACACTCCAGTGGTATCACGACGCCAACACAGTTACTAGTGTGTGCCGAATCACATCACTTTTTTATACCAGAGTGTCATTTTGTTGCAGGAATAATGCAGGTGTGTGTGTGTGTGTGTGTGTGTGTGTGTGTGTGTGTGTGTGTGTGTGTGTGTGTGTGTGTGTGTGTGTGTGTGTGTGTGTGTGTGTGAGAGAGAGAGAGAGAGAGAGAGAGAGAGAGAGAGAAGCACAGATAAGAAAAGAGAATGGCGTCCAGACACTTCATACTTCTGGCAATATGACCTGAGACAGAACAGGTTAACAGATAAAACGGAAGAGCATAGATAGGAGGCAGATAAGAAACACAAATAAACGCCCTGAAAGGATAAAAGGACAGAAAAGACACTGTAATAGGGGTATAAAGTGACATAAAGAAGAGATAAAAATAGGGAGAGACAGGGCATATTGCCTTCTTTGTTTAGCCATACGTATCATGCAGTTCAGTCTTTCTCTTCTCCTCACTTGTATTCCTCTCCCCTCTACTACATATATACGCCTGTGCTCACGAAGCGAGTTGGGTGCTTTGTTTTGTTCGACGTTGTGTGTGTGTGTGTATGTGTGTGTAAGATCAGGCAATACACACAAATACACACACAACATGGAGAGAGAGAGAGAGAGAGAGAGAGATTTATCAACGATTTTAGCCAAACCTAGTGGAGGGACTGAGGATCAGCCAAGGAGTGGAACTATTATTCTTAAAACATTAAGTCGAAGGTCAAGGCTACGAGAAAAGGTTAACAGTTTTCTTCTGATTTGCCGATTTAACACCAGACTTGGTGGAATGGCTGAGGGTATGACAAAAACGAGGCGATTTTATTTTGGGAACAGCAAAGGATCAAAGTCACAGGAAAAGGTAGCCAGAACCACACGATAAGGCCAAGTAGACAGGTTTAATTCAGGCTCGGGCAAACCGTATTTTTAATTTTATTTTATTATTATTATTATTATTATTATTTATTATTATTATTATTATTATTATTATTATTATTATATGAAGGGGGTCGGAGGGTTCAAGGCAAAACAAGGATGAAGGGATTCGATTTTTGTAACAGTCCCTCAGAGGTTACGGTCATAGAGCGAAATCAGATATTCGACCTTATTACTCACTTTTGATTCGATTTCGACTAAACTTTGTGGAATTATTAAGGGTCAGCCAAGGATTAAGATACTGGTATTCGATTTCTGGAGAACAATAGGTCAAAGGTCAGTGTCAGAGGGGAGTGTCAACGCAAGCAATTTCATATGATTTGGACCAGAGTTAGTGGAAGGGCTGAGGGTCAGGCAAGAATAAAGTAATTCGATTTTGAGAACAATCGGTTGAAGATCAAGGACCGTTAATCTCGTCAGATGAGGAGACTCCCTGACACCTCTTCCCAAACAATTTATATTGCTTATTACACGATGCTGTCTCCGTTTGTGTTGCTTAAATAATTCTAATATCTCCATACTCTTCATAAATAACCTACAAAATTACATAAACCATCCATGTCCAAAAATAAATCGCTAAGGGAGAGGTGTTAGGTAGTGTCCTTAACCGACATGAATACAGGTCAATGTCACAGGGCAACGGTAAATCTTTGGCTCTTAGACCAATTGTAAGCCTGGGTGTTGCAGTTTGTAAGCAATCCCCTATGGTCTGTGTTTTGAGCTTTATAACATTTTTCTTGACTCATTAATCTGTCCTGGAGTACGGTAACGTATGTGAATGTTAGTTTAAGTGTGGAAGACGATTTGAACTTTTCGTGTAAACCTTAGTATCTAATGGTTTACTTTGTTTACATTATTTTACCAAATCTCATGTTCTCTAACCCTGACTTCCTTTCTTTTTCCCGTCATTACTTTCTTGCTTCTTCCCTCATCTTTCCTCTTTCATCACACAGCAGCTTTGACCAATTTCTTTTAGCCTCTTCCTCTTCCTCTTACTACACCTTCTCGTTTTTTTGCCTGTTTCCTTCCTTCCTTCCATTCTTGTTTCGATTCCTTCCTTATTGCCCCTTCTCTCTCACATCATTTCACATTTTTCATGAACCACCTTTAACCCACCTCATTCCTCAATACTTGTATGCATTTTCTTCCTCTTTTTCCTTTTTTATTCCCTCAGTCATCCTGTCTTTCACACACATAACTCTGCCCCCTCATTGGTCATCTCTCACACATCCTCACGCCTTCATTATGTTCAAGCAACCCTTTTTGGCATCTGCGCTGAGGGGGATTTTGTCAGTACTCCTCCACTCTCACTCCATCACTCTTTCCCGTACTACAACGCAGAAAACACGTGTGCATGATGGAAAATACTTGTGAGGGTGATTAATATTCCCCTCAATCTTACACCATCACTCACTGGCATAGTAGAAAGCAGAGTATACACTTATATGATGAAGAAAAAATTCTATGGGATCTTGAAGCTCTGCCCTTGCTTGGGAGGTAGTTACTGTTCTCCCAGTCTTAAACCATCATCCATTCTCATAACAGACTGCAGTATATATAAACTTGTGCTCACTGACAAGGAAAAAATATTGAGTATATTAAAGTTTAGATTTTTTTAACAACAGGAAGAGTGCTTACAACAAGTACAGATGTAAGCAATTTTTAAAATTTTGATTTTTTTAAGCACTGTGTTCGTCTAACTTTATGCTTGTTTAGACAGCAAAGCTTTGCTTTAATAAGAAACTCAAGTAGATTTAAACAGATGCATAATGTTTTTCATTTGCTATTCTACCATGATCATTTTCTAAAGATGTTTTCCTTTCTGTGTGCAGAAAGAGAGGTTTGCAAGAGCAAGTACAAGATATGGATTCAGTCAGTGTACTTGGGATGGTATGGTGTGGTGTGGGAGGGTGATTTTGTGCGCGATGGTGTGAGAGTGTGTGATGTGTTGTGTTGGGGTGGGATGTATTGTGTCATCAGTGAAGTCGATGGGAGTGAGGTATATGCGTCCGAAAATCGTTAGTGAGAGCCAGACACACAGAGCCTTTCCTGGAGTTGCTTCCTCATTTAAATATAAGGTGTAATAAGAGGACGATAGACTTGCAGTATTAGTTAGATGGCCAGTTATATGGTGTTGAATCTCTTTTAACCATGATGTTGTCAACGTTTTTCCGAAGAAGGATTGAGTAAAGATACGGGGAAGGCAACAAAGGAAGTAAGGAAGGAAAGATAACATGTGAAGGAAGGAGAGAAGGTGAATGGGGAAAGTATGAAAGAATGAATGACATGATGATATGAGGCAGTGATGACAAGGTGACACAAGGAATGGGTGGATGCCTCTCATTCCCGCCCCTGGCCTTTCCTACACCTTATATGGTGACTGTCAGTGGGGCGTCCAGGTAGTGTGGACATATCTTTATCACACACACACACCCTCACCCAGCCACCCAAACACACACACACACACACACACACACACACACACACACACACACACACACACACACACACACACAATAATTTGATTTTTAAATGGAGAAGTATGGTATAATTTTCACACTCGTGCTCGTCCTCGCTCATGAAATTTATTTTGACTTCTCAGTTGTTTTCCAAAATCACTTAGAAAGTTTCCGTGCTGACCTCCTGTCAACACAGTCATTTCTCCTCGTACCTACTAACATCTGTATATTGCTACATAGACATTCTCTTTGTACAGTATACTCAGATAACATGCCTGTGCTTGCATTGTACATCCTTACATATGCATCGTCAGCCAGCCAAAATTCCATTTATTTTACTGGGCATGTAAACTGTGAATATTGTTTCCTTCTCTGTGCATATCTGTCTGCATTTTCTTTCTCACATATCTGTACATAACCATCCTGGATTCACATCTTAGCATATTTGAGACTATCATATTGTTTTTTTTGCCGGATCCTCATAGGGATTTGCCTAGAAACGCCGTAATCACTGAATTACTGAGGGATCTTTTTAAAATTAATCCTTTGCAGCCCCTTAGATCCTCCAGGACAGTTACAAGGGCTTTCCTAGCATTCCCTGAGGTTGCCCATTGAGGCAGCATCGTTTAGGGTCCGGAGTAAAAAAAATAATAATGATATGAATTGATACATAAAAAGTATACAGATTTTATTTCTGGGTCGTACGTCAAGCAGCCCAATGCCCGGCACTACACACACCAGCTCATTTTGTAAAGTACAGTAATTTTGGCCCATCCCTCGAAGGGGCCAGGCACCCTTGCTTATGATCCTTGTTGTATTTTTATTTTTTTATGCCGAATTTATTTAGATGTCTTCATAGAACCCTGAGAGTCCGGCAGTAAACAGCCTAACTGTTTTAGGTATTTACTTACAGTACTTGTATGTACAAGTCCTTTGTTTTTTGGTACATCCCTCCCTCACATTTTCTCCTACGTCAGTCTTTTCCCCATACCTTATACTGAATGGTACAGTATACTACTATTATCTCGTCTCCACCAACTTACCTACACTTGCGCATGCTTACCATCTACCAACATATATCCTTTTACACATTGTAACCCCGTCATATGCTCCAACCTTGCATGTCGTGCGATGGTTAAAATTTCTCACATTTCTCAACCAACAACCCTTTCTCACATTCCCAACTATATCCATCTCAGCCTACACCTTCCTTACCTCTCTAACTGCATCCCCTCTAAGCCCACACCTTTCATACCTTCCTAACCTACACATTTCTTACCTCCCTAACTTCACCTCTCCCAACCTGCATCTTCCGTATCTCCCTAACTACACTCCTCTCAGCCTACCCCGGACTACCTTCCTACCCACACCTCTCCCACACCCTACAACACAAACCTACACCTCTTTTCTCCCACCTTTCCCCACGTGCCTGTGCTTCTGTCTGTATCCATCACCACGACCACACTCCCTCACAACAGGGCCAGCCAGCCAGCCAGCCATCCTATCTCACCCGCGATACACCTAACACCGTAGCGTGGCCATGCACCACACACGTACCGACGCTGATGACGTGGAGGTGTTAATGAGCGAGGGGGAAACATGAAGGAGGACAGTTTGGGGGAGGGTGGAAGTTGAGGGATAGATATAATGAGTTGTGATTGAGAGGCTGGGAGACGTTTTTATCGTTGCCGCCTTGGATCATCTCTGGGGTTGGTAGTTGGGAAGTAGAAGGATGGAGAGAGAAACACATTCCTTCTGCTCGCTGGCTCGCTCACCCTCAGACGTTCACTACCAGTATGGATGACATTAGTTGTTTTTTACAAGTGAGTTCATTAAGGAAGGAATCCTCGTCTCAAGAGTCCATTCTGTCATCACCCTCTCCCCCAGTTCCTTCAGCTCCACGCCTCCCTCTCCCCATCCATTTCTACATCATTCATTCATTCATTCGGCCTGTATTGCCGTCCCATGCAGAGAAACTATGTTCCCTTGAGGTAGACAGCTCTTCGCCACAGTGAGGCGCGGGTAAAAGTGTGGAGGTTTGGTTCCTGGATAGACTTTGCATTTGCTTCTATCCACCCAGTTATTAGGGGCACCATAGTAGACTCCGCATCATCCCGTTATTTGGTCATGTGGTAACCACCCAGCGTTGTTAATGTTTTTTTGTGTTGCAGGACACCATTAGGCTTGTCACACATTGTTGAGCCACCTGAAATAGAAAGAAGAGGAATTAGAATTGATCGGGGGGATGGAGAAATTGGAAGAGAGGAGGGCAGCCGTGGAAAGGGATGATAAAGGTAATGGAAAAAGTATACAACACTACATCAGGTAAGATAATGATGGTCGCCACCACCTACCACCAAGAAACCGAAGTAGTGGGATGAATGGAGAGAGTTCTGCAGAAAAGCAGAGAAAACGAAAGAGAAGTGCTAGCTTGAAAAATACAGTGAGAGTAAGAACTGAGAGAGACATAAAGTCAACCAGGCCGACCGTAAGAGATAATCAGTGACTACCAAACACCCCGTCCACAGACCGATGCCTTGATGGGTGTGTGATAAGGAAGTCGTAGTACTTGGAGAGGAATGGAGGGAAGGGAGGCGGGTTGAGTTTTTTTTTTTTTTTTTTTTCTGCCTCTTCCTTTGTTTACATTTGTCCGCTTTCATTAGATTCCTTTCTTCCACCTCCATATATATTTTTTTTCCAGCTGAACTCTTGTGGTATGCTTTTATTGAACGGTTGATAGTTTTTTTTTTTTTTTCCCACGACGCTTATCCTTTAGAGATCCGTTTATCAGGCAATGCTTTGTCTGTGTTTTTTTTTTTTTTTTTTTTTTTTCCGTTCTCTATTAATTTTCTCCGTTTTCCAACTCGTCTGTTTTGTACATCCCTTTCTTGTCAGACCGTTATATTAATAATTTCACGATTCTTTAGTCTGACTTTCCATTTTTCTGCCTACATTTAGATCTTCTTAACTGCTGTTGATCTTTGAAAGCTTATCCTTCTTTCTCCATTTGTAAATATTATTACCACATTGTCTTTCTTTTTCACCATATTTTATTCGTAAAAGCTCGAAGATTGTTGAGTGGTACTTAGTAAAATAATTTTTAATCTACTATTGTGTAGCTAACATACTAGTATTTTGCGCGATCATTTCAACATATAATTATTCTGATAATTAATTATCATATATTTTAGTTTAGAAAGAAGTAAACTTAATAGCGGGAAGTTTAACAAGAAAAGTTGTCATGTGGAAGAAATAACATTATTTCCTTTATGCAGACCTAAATGTCAAACTCTCCTCTGATCATTATTGCCTCGTGTTTCCCTTGAAGTTTTTCACCCCTGAATATATTCGTATTTTAGTTCCAGGGAAGCATCCTCCACCACAGGTACGTTCCCAAGACCCACAACTTGACATGGCCACTACTTCCTTTATTATCCTTAGCTTCTACACCTCTTTCATACTAACCAAGGCAAATTTCATCCAACCCACCAATTTCCCTGCAGCCATAACGGTGAGTCTTAAAAATATCAACAAATCACTATATAGTTTCCTTAAAACGGACGTAAGTGGCAAAGCAAAATTTCCTTTAAGTCCCAGCCATCCGTGATTATGTCTGCTTTGAGTATACTATACTGTAAACCCACGAATTTTGGAACATCCTAAATTTTCTTATACCCACAGCTTAAAGTAACCTTCCCCCTGCCCTTTCCCCCAGTGTTGTCACGGCGTGGCTCTGAATGCTAAGCAAATGACCTACTGTCGTTAAAACTTCATCATGGGCAAGTATTCAGGTGGGCAGATATGTGAGTGGCGGCGACTCTATCACTTACGAGATCAGTTCACCTCCACCATATACACCTCGCTTCATCAAGGAGGCCCTGGTGTTTTACTGCTTCTCACTGATCTGTCTAGCCCTCCCGTCCCCTCTCCCCCTTCTTCATCACCTCCAGGGCCCCCTCAGTGACCTGTTTTACCCGACTTTTGACAATATTTCCAAGTCTCTTTCTGTGATGTGGCTCACCTAGATCCTCAGTCACCTTCATATGAGTACAGAAAACCAGACAACAGAAGAGCTATTGACTTTTCTCAGAGTTATCTGCAGAGACAAGCTAGTGATGCCAAAGATTTAAACCACATATGTTAGTGGGATAGAATATAATACCGCATTCCCTCATCCAGACAGTCAGACTCTGAGTAAATAGGTGTTCTGTTTATCAAGTGTTAAACTAGTTGGGTGTCCGAAAAAAGGGCAAAATAAATATTCTTGGATGTAGGGGAAAAAGAATTTTACCCAGGTATTCCCTGCATGATGTAAAAGGCAACTTAAAAATTCTGTTTCGACGAGCTAGAAACATCTCATTGTACTGGCTTAGGAATGTGGCGAACCAGTCATCCAGCACCTGCAGGAAAGTAGCTTCATACCTCCCTTTCCCTGCCCCATCTTCCCCTTCCTGAAGAGAAGGAGGGATATATAAACTGAATATTAGGAACAAAATGATAATTACTCCATGAGATTTGTAGCCTCACCCACACGCACGCAAAGGTCCACCGAGTTTGCATATGTTCATACTTTGCATGGGTATTCAAACACACAAATATGCACCCATATTCTAGCCACAGTCACGAGAGTATGTTAGTATGCCATACTCTGTACCTCACAGACACATATAAAAATGTTGGCGTGGACAGACTGCCTTTAATTCTTGTCAGAATGACATTGGTTTGTAAACGTAAGCATTTGGACTACAGTGAGCGGAGATAAGAAAGTGAATGGGGTGAGCTGCAGCTGTTCATGCCATTTGCGTGCCTTTTTCGCTCTCTCTCCTTAACTGATTCTCATTCTTTCTCTCTCGTTGCTTTGTCTCTTTATCTCTCTCTCCTTTGCCCACACTCCCTCTTTTCTCTCTTCTTCTCTCTGCCTACTACCTTCAGGAATGTTTTGTTTTGTGGGAACAACCAGATTTTTGGAGCCGTGGAATGTTTGTTGTTTGTGGAGTTAGCTCGTTCTATCTGGCTTGAGTGGGGGGGGGGTGTCAAGCGTACGTCCTCAAATTTTCGGCAGACCAATGATAATTTATAAAGAAAGACCAATGGCGTATACCAATATTTATGCAGTGAACAGCTTACCTAATTGTTATCAGAGCATCGTTGCAATGACAAAATGAATTCGGTGATTACTTATGAGGAATTTGGTAATGAGTCAGCAAGAATTCAAACGAAGCGGTTCAGCCAGTGATCAGCCCCCCCCCCCCCCTTCCTTTCCTAACTGTTCGAATCACCTCGAAACACTTCTGCAGAGCTGAGTAAAATTTGCCCTCAAACTGAATTAATTAAATAAAAATACTCCATCGGACTGAAGGGGAAAATTACTCAACTCTCTACCTCCTTGATATGAGGATTTCCTAAACTGAAACACTATAGATAAGTAAAATGGTATAAAAAATCGGGCGGCCTCTGAACTGAAGGGGTTGATATCAATGCTTCTCCCTTTGCCATCGTTGCCTTCCAGCCATTACCAGTATACTCAGCCGCCACCACTACTGCGTACCCAGTTTAGCCACAGCTTGATCTGATTCCCTAGCTAATGATTTCGAAATTGACATACAGTGTTCTGTTTGAGGCAGATGTACGGCTAGTTTTCCATTGCCATCCTTTTTAGACGAATGGTGATACGGTTGCTGTTGGCTTGTATTCTCGTCGGTTAAGGAAGCTCCCTAACACCTCTTCCTTAGCGATTTGTTTTTGTATATGGGGGTTAACATCCTTTTGTACGTTATTTATGTAGATTATGGCGATATTGGAAGGATTTGTATAACACAGGAGAGTGCAGTAAACAAAATAATTGGCTTAGGGAAAGGTGTTAGGGAGCTTCCTCAACGGACGGGAATACGAGCCATTGAGTCCAGCATATCGGGGGAACACAGTGAATCAAGATAAAATTATCTCACAAAATTAATTTACGGAACGTGTTAGGATCATCTGTGGTTGATAGGAAATTACTTTTTTCTCTCCTGGCACAGATAATACTGTAGGTTAATAATATGGTGCCTTAGTTATGAAAATTCAGGCCTCTCCCTCTGCGATTTTTGTTTTTTATTTCCCACTTGTAGCATCGGCAACTGTGCACTTCAGAGCTGAACCCACTGCCTGTCCAAACGGCGAGGCATTTATACTGTCTTAATCCTAGCTCAGTCCCTGTTGTTTTTAATCATCATCATCATAAACCCCTTCCAATCGCTCCCTTTGGTATTATTTACCGTTATCCTTAACAGTTAGGACTGTGGCACCTATGATAATTGTTGTTGAAGTGGTAGAGAATGAAGTTCTTATTTCGAGATTGATTTTTATGTTGTGTGACCTGTGTATAGAAAAGCAGTGTAGGTTCTTGCTGTGAGGCTTATTGTAAATAACAATTCATAAACGTTTAATAGTAGACTTTCGAGGCAGTTAGTTTATGGAAAAAAAAAAAAAAAAAAAGACAGGAAGTGGAATGTGTTAAAATGGAAGTAGAAAGTATGTGCATTACACGGCGTAAACTTACAAATATACTTAATTTACCCATGTAATCGAATATAACAATGTTTCAAACGGATGACAGTAATAAGTAAAATGGTTGTCTTGGCGGCTCTGGTGTCATTTTCGGTCCATTTGCAACGGTCTTGCCTAAGGGACATCCAGACATAACTCACTCAGTTCAATTAATATTTATCCAGTCAGTTAGAGGACGTCATAGTTAACCATTGAGGATGCTCAAGCAAGGACTGGCCCAGCTAAATACATGGATAGGGTTTCTGTGTTTGGTGTATCGGTAAATTATTGCTCTCCCTCCTTACGATTTCCAGATTGTACCCAGATTGGCCCCCTCAGTTTGACGTCGCTGTAAACATTCGCTGTAAGCATTCCTTTTGGCTGTCAGACGAGAGGAAATGCATAGGCATGGGGTTTGCATTACAAGGGAGAACAAGAGTGAGTGTGCTATGTGACCTACGAAAAAAAAAAAACACTATATATTCATTTCTTTATGTCTTGCTTTCACAGTGGCTTGAGTTGTCAAAGCGACAGAATCAGGCCCACCTACTGAACTGTGTTTATCGTGATTGTACAACAGTTTCGGCACTTTGATACAAGTCGAACCCAGACTCTTGTATCCTTACAAAAACGCACAGTTTCAATCTCTCTCTCTCTCTCTCTCTCTCTCTCTCGTGTGTGTGTGTGTGTGTGTATGTGTGTAATAATTCGATATTAATTTTCCTGGGGATGATGTACTGTACAAGGAGAGCGATATTTTAGGCGTAAAACCGAATTATCATAAAATTAACTTTCTGTCCAGGGATTCAATAACACATATATTTGGCAGGTTTGCTTATCATAATACTCTTCCCAGGATTGTCTTATGCCCTGATTACCTGGTGAGATTTAAAGCATTGTTGTACGCGGGAACAGCTGTAGGACCGGTTGTCTGCCTGTCAGTCGCTCACTAATGCTTTTCAGACGCAAGGTGCTTCATTCCCAGAAACATTAGCGACAGTAGCCACGTCACACCACACCGGCAGCACCGCATCACACTACATTACACCACACCACATATACTATCCCTCCCACACCACTCCACGGACATTAACCGAAGGACCCTGAAGCTCCCGAATCCAGTTCCTTTTCTTTCTGTTTTGTCTTTCGGAATGAGATTTACAAAGCAACTTACCACAATTTTCTTGTAAAAATTATGTACTATTGTAAGGAAAGCAATAGAGATGACAGAGCTCCTCACTCTTTTCTTTGTCCTTCCTCAAAAACAAATCAGAGTTAGGACAGGGAAGTCGCTGTAAAGTAATTTGTAAATCAACGACCACAGCCAGTGACCATGTCCAACTCAGCACTTAAACTTTTCACAGCTACGGACGCATCCAAGTTCCGGTAAGGGCCACATAATACTGTTAATTTTAGAGAAATTGTAACAGTCAAAAATTTATAAACGCTTACTATCTCGATTAATCCACGATGGTCCTGATGAGGACGCCCACACGCGGAAGCACATATGTGACTGGGCGATGGAGCTGCCTGGTTATACAAAATCAGTCCCCTTCCTGTCTCCCAAAAGGAGGCTGGTAGACTGCAGAAGAATGGCAACTTCCTGCAGTTCACTTTTCACTTTTCACGTGAGCTTGGGGCCTCGAGTTTTTATTCTGGGTTGCATCAACGGATTTCTGTATAGGTAAGAGAAATTCCAAACAGTCATACGGTTACTATTCTTGGCCCACCTTCTTCTGACCACACCTTCCCTGATGTTAATAAGAGAGGGGGGAGGGGTATCACTAAAGGTAAGATTTCAATGCTGGATCGGATAGTGATCCAGCCTTTGATAATTATCACAGCTCCTTGATCATCCCAGACTATCCCTCCTGGAGAAAGGGATTATATATTATACGAGTATATTCTAACGATATACTGTAATCCGTATATTCGTGTTTTTACTTCGTGGGATTATGTATAAGGGAAGAAGATATTTATCACGCTTACCATATCTGTACACAGGATCTTATCTGGCTCTTGCCATCGTCGCTAAAAGACCCAGTTTTTCTTATGGCAGGTGATCCTCCAATGGTTTTTGCTAGTTACAATCTTTTACCACACTTTATTACAGGGTTCAATCTTGAGTGGCCACGCAAAGCAGAAAATTGCCTAAAACTTCCCATTTTTGGTACCGTACAGTGACTACTTAACTTTTGAAGACTGACGCGACTTTGAAGCATAATATAATGGTCTTCCTATGGTCAGAGTAAAGTAGTTGAGAATTCTGCCAGTGTGAAAGAATTAGCGGCATTTTGTAACCCCTTGTAAGACTAGAGACCAAAGTCAAAATATCGCTTACGTCCTGCTTCATTGAACGCAGTGTTCTCTATGCTTCTTATATTGACTGTACAATGAAACCCATACCTCTAGTCTAAGGCCCATGAAAAGTTACCCCGGTCTCTTACATCCTAGAGACGCTGTATGTGCAAGCCCTCCTGTTCACGAAAAATTACTCCATAGTCTCCTTTGCTATGTTCTTGTGGTGAATTATGTATCTGAGCAGAATTATGCCAGTGGATATCTGAAAATACTTCTTCAGTTATGTGTAAAGTAGGATTTTTTTTTTTTTTTTTTTTTTTTTACAGAAAAGAACTGACGACAAGCACAAGGAAAGTGTTAGGAGTCAGAGTGAAGATACTTGAAGGTATTGCCTTTATATTTACCTGTTAGCTGGTATTACCTTCAATGTCTTGTGTCTTGTAAACGTGAGTAGAAATTCTGAGAGAGAGAGAGAGAGAGAGAGAGAGAGAGAGCAGCTGAGTGATGATGTGGCGTTTGCTGACTTGTACTCTTTTCACCCTACCCTGGCCCAGATTTTCGTTCTTTCGAAACTTACATCACTTAATTCAGAGGCTGGAAAAGACAATAGGCCTACTCGGGCCAACATCCTTTCCCATAGCACTTCTTCGTGGCTAGCAGCATATTCTACTGTTTATATATTCCTAAAACAACATTCAAGATGGAGAGATGGCAATTTTCGGCCAAGTTAGAGTAAAAACAGTGTAAGTACACTGCACCGTCTTGCCCCTCGTGGTTGTGTCAACACAGGAGTCTACAGACACACCTGTAACCAATTCTTAAGTTCTATTTTCTTATCTTTCTCCAAGTGGTTGGAGTTTTGTGTGTGTGTGTGTGTGTGTGTGTGTGTGTGTGTGTGTGTGTGTGTGTGTGTGTGTATGTGTGTGCATCTTTTCTCATCTATTGCGTACTTTCCTATACAGTCTCTGCTTCACTGTTAATATTGCCACTTCGTATAGTGCCATCTGCGCTTCTGTTGTTTTGAGTGTGATAAAGACGGCATGATATACTAAATGATGGTGATCTTGATGATGTGATGACCCTGCAGATAATAAAGGTGATGAAGGCGGGAATATAATGAACATAATTAAGCGTGGAAGAGAAGGCTGGGTAGCAACGAGTATAGTGATGATGATGATGATGAAACTGGGCCTTGGGTGGGTGCCGGGACGTAGGCAGCGTGTTCTCTCCTCTAATATTTACCAACGATTGCTAGTCCAGGCATGTTAAATTATATAACATTCTGTCTCATTACCAAGCAGTTTATTACATCACATCATCATCAATGTCGTACAATCTTTCTTTTTTTGCTTTGTCAGAAACGTAGGGACCTGGGACTTGACTAGCAAAATTTATTCAAAAATAAACATTTCTCAGCGATTACTTAACCTGTTTTCCGCGGCTTACTTGTTTTGCGTTTAGTTCTGACTGTCCCAAGGTGATATTGTTTGGTAAAACCCGCAACAGCAAGAGTGCAAACATCTCCACTGCTATGACGTGGTGATGGCACTGACGACAAGAAGAGAGGCTGAGTGTAGTTAGGAGGATGGTAGAGGAAAGCACAGAGAGGGAGGCAGGAAGACAGAGAAAAATGTAACTCTTAGGTTAGGTTAAGGGAGGAGATTGTACAGTATGCTGTCTACTTCAATGTCTCACACTCGTGATCTCCTGAGTGTGAAACACAGTCCACAATTATGTGATTTACTGATGAATCATGACTCGGTTGGCTGATCCGATAACAAATGGCGCCCTCCGGATCTTACCTCCTACGCTCATTATTTGGCCCTATTGTGGCCATTATTCCAGACTTAACAGCGCCCCGACACGCCACCAAACCCGGCCAAACTATAGCAAGAATTAGCAGTCGGCAAAGATGGGGCCTTCATTGTTTCACGTGCTGGTAACATAGTATACATTTATGTGTACCGGCGCCACACACACCCAGCCCAGCCCTCCACAGACGCGAGGTATGAAGGAAGGTGGTATATTGTGGGAGAATGATTGTTGTTGCCTAGGCCATTGTGTACCGATGCTCAACACGCCTTATCTGGCCCTTCACACACACGAGGGATGAATGAGGGCATAATTAAGTCCCATAGGTCAGTTTGTACCAGCGCTGGACACACGTAGTTCGGTCCTCCACACACACACACACACACACACACACACACACACACACACACACACACACACACACACACACACACACACACACACACACACACACACACACCGCCTGTGTGTATGTTACCGGGTACGTCAGCAATCAGTGGTGAGGGAGGGGGTATTGTTTCACACGGTCGGGCCAACACCACTGCCATCCAGGTTAACAGCAGGACCCTCAGCAGAGAATAGGAGTCAGTCTGCTTTTCTCACCAGAATGTTTTGCATTTTTAAGAGTAAGGGCAATGTTATCCTGTCCTTGTGAACGATTTAACGTAAAGAGAAGGATCACCAGCTAATCACTATACCCTTTTTACTCTAGCTTGGTCCAGTTTTTTGACCTTTTGCTGCCTATTTCACGTAATTCATTGACAGAAAAAGTCAGTGGTACGATTTAACATCCTAGTCTTTACACTTCTTCGTGACTAGCACCGTATTCTAGTGCCAATCTTTTCCTATGACAGCCTTCAAGATGGAGAGATGGAAAATTTTAAACAAGTTAAAGTGGTATAGTGACTTAGTGAATTTTAGACGATTCTGGAACGTATAATTGTCCGCTTAAATGTTGACTCCTTGGGTGATGGGGGAGGGGTTTCCAGAAGCTGAATTAAATCATAGCTTTAGCCAAAATATAATACTTAATTGCTACCGTACTGGAAGGGTAGACTTTATAGATTAAATTTAAGTAAGATTTGTACACCCCATGCAGATCGGTCAATTTACTCGTACCTCCAACTTCCACTTTGATGTAGTATTGAAAAAGGGAAAAGTTTAATAGAACGGAACACAACCTTAAAAATGGACCAAACCAAACATAGATGGACAAGTGCAATAAGCGCGAGCGCGGGCGTGCATGTGTGTGTGTGTGTGTGTGTGTGTGTGTGTGTGTGTGTGTGTGTGTGATTGATTCAGAAGCAAACATAACTAACATAACACTAGGTTGTCTTCAGTTTTATAGCCGCAGACCTACCACTCCTGTCAAGCAGTCAGGCCTTACCACCACCACCATCTACCAGGACACACCCACTTACCCCAGCCACTGCATCAGTAACAAATCAGTAGTCATCAATAATGACACAAGCAGCAGCCACCAAGATGAGCTCACATACCCGACTCCTTTCATCGCTAACAAATAAGCAGCCGTTCACCGATAATGGCAGACTTATTATCCCTCACTTCCTCAAACAACACGCCACGATCTGTTGAATTTAGGAAGCGGCCACACAAAACTACACCACACCACCTTCCCACACCACACCACCCTCCCACACCACACCACACAATTCGCCACACCACACCACCCTTCCACAATCCCCTCTCACCATTTGAAGCCTCCCTCATTTACCCCCATTTTCCATCTTGTTCTACCACTGTATATTAACTGGCGGGAGACTTAACTGGTCTCGTAAAGATGTTAATCGCCACTTATCGTAATCGTAATCTATGCTGGGGCTGCCTTGATTGTCCCACCTCGTAAATACTCGTTACACTCTCACACCCCCACTTATGCCCTTTCACTACTGGAAGGCGCTGCTAACTTGAGTAATGAGGCGGTATTGGGGCCCGGCTGGCTCGTGGTTGGGTGTAGCTCGTTATGTATGGCGTAGTGGGTGGGACATTAGTTAATTAATACCATTTGTCCAGGCAAATCAACACCCCCAATAACCTCTCTGCTTCCTACTCTCAGTCCTTGCCCGCCCACCAATGCCTCACTCCTTCCCTTTCCTCGTCTCCATTCCTGTCATAAACTCTCTCTCTCTCTCTCTTTCCAATTTCCTCCTGCTTTTCCTATCTCGCTCTCTCCAAACCTCCCTCCCACAATCTCCATCCCACTGTTCCTCTTAACATTCCATACTTTCCTCCCTCCTTCCCTTCTCCCTTCCCCACCCACCATTTCTGGCGGTGAGGTGTAATGAACTAATTTATATGTGGTGGAAGTACAGGCTTATCAGGTGGTTGTAACACAGTAAATGTCGGTGTGAATATGGGAGCAATTTTTTATCATTAGTATAGACCGCCCCGTTGTTCTGTCTGTGGTAGGTCAGTGCTTAAGTGTGTGTGTGTGTGTGTGTGTGTGTGTGTGTGTGTGTGTGTGTGTGTGTGTGTGTGTGCGTGCGCGTGTGTGTATGCGCGCGCGCGCGTGTGGCAATAGATGTGTAGGTACTGTATATTGGTAGGTGGATGTGAGTGTGTGAGTATGAGTAGGTGGTTGGGTGAAAGGGTGATGGTGTGGATAGGAGGGTGAGTTTGAGGGTGTGGCTGTGGCTGTAGGTGTACCTGTTGGTGTAGGTGGGTGGGTGGATATGAGAGTGTGGGTGTGACTGGGTGTGTGTATGTGGGTAGAAGGGTGGGTGTTGGTATGATACTGTGTGTGTGTGGGTGGGTAGGTAGAAGGGTGGGTGTTGGTATGATACTAAGTGTGTGGCTGTGGGTGAGTGTGTTTGTGGGTGTAGCTGTGGTTGTGGGGGTATTGTGGCTAGTGTTTTGTTTGGAAAATTTGAAAGCTAATATTGGAATTATTATTTTGAACTGCATACTTTTTATTATGCTGTCTCCCTCATACTTATTATTATTTTTCCCTTCAGGGAACTGTAATTAATCCTGCCTGAATAAAACAGTCAGGTGCAAACATTGTAATACCTTAGTAAATCCGTTTCAGGGAACTTTTACGAGGAACACTTATGCATCGATATATATTTATATCATCACTGGATACCTTTTCTCATTACAGGATTTTTTTTTTTTTTTAATCACAGAATACATATTTTTACTTCATAATAGAATACGTATAGTGTTTTTGTTTTTAATCACATGATACATTGTTTTCTCAAGACACGTTTTTTTTTTTTTTTTTTTTTTTTATCACTACACGTATTATTTATTTCATCACAGGTTACGCATTATTATTTTACTGCAGGATACGTTGACTGTGTGTGTGTATGAGAACAGCTCATATACAGAATGCGGTCGGCAGAGCATCTGTGAATCTAGTGGTAACATTGGCGTCCTCTGAACATTGAGGAAGACAGTCCGACCCCAGTGGGGCCCTAAATCTTCCACTTGGGATGAACATGTTAACGTTGGATTATCCTGATCAAATTTTCTAAGATTACTTTAAAGCCCTCCTTGTGGTGTTGGGTTCAGTGTGCACTAAAACATGACTACTCGTGTGGTAAAGAATATCCCTCTTTGTAAGGAGTACGTGGAGGAGGGCGGCTTAGATTGATGGGATGGAGTGGCGATGAGTTGTGTCAGAGAGGCATGAAAGGGTTTTTGTGGCGGCCATCTTGGATGAAGTCTTTGGATCGGATGTCTGGCAGGAAACAGACAGGATCAGCTGACAGTTTAACGTGTATGTAATGGGTGGTTTGAGTCGTAATGTGGGCATAGCATAACTTAACAGCGTCTGACAATATATGGATAAAGAGATAAATGGAGGGTTTGGTATGTGGTGAATTGGCGGTCTAGCTCGTAACGCGACCATAACTCAGTACCTCAGACCCGCCAGCAGCCTGCCCTCCCAACTCCAGTCTTTGATGAGCGATATCCCACTAATGTTCTGCTAAACACACCCTATCCTGGCCAGCTCCGCCATCGCTATAGCCAGCCATCCTGAGAGTAAGTCGAGGATCACGAGGTGCCCAGAAAAAAAAAAGAAAAGCAAGTTGATTCCGAAAGAAAGGTAATAGGGAGGGGAATAGGGATTTCTGGTCCTGTAATAACTTATAATTCGTGTAGGCGTCAGTGGACACTGCCACGCCCCAAGAGACAGCTGGACCTACCTACCACCCCGGCCTAACCCCATCTGCTGCTGTAGTGAGGGTGATGTTTGTTTTGTTGATGGGTGGCTACATTATTCTCTCCCGTCCAAAGCCGACAGGTCATGTCGGAAAAATCGTTGAGAATAAAGACTGGGTTTCTGTTTAACATACTTGAAGCTGTCATTAACCACAAGTTTAATTCCCCTTCTCTCAAAGATTAGTGGTCCCGAATGCTTTGGGGAGAGATGATGCTATCATAGAGGAGGACAAGTGCTCTTGGGCCCTTCGGGCCCCTCGCACTTGCTCCTCCGGAGGGCGCTCGCGTTCATGTGCTGTGCTGGTGTAACGTTGTCACTTGGATTTTTTCCAGCTAACCAGTTTAGTTTATTTTAGTTGTACCTCCTGGCAAAAAAGTCTACGGAGATCCCATGCCGGGCACCGGGAGCTGCGTTTTTTGGTCAAAATGTGATCACTCCATAAATACAGTAAAAGTTTTTCAATCGTGATGGGACCAAGTTTTTTCACATCAGCGAATTTTTTGCGATTTCTGTGCCAATTTTGGTGCGATTTGAATGCGTAGTTTCGGCTGCCCAAAATACATACACACACACACACACACACACACACACACACACACACACACACACACACACACACACACACACACGGCTACTGCTATAGTATATTAGAAAAGGTCGTCGAGGGGCTACTGATGAAGCTGGCTACTGGTGAAGCTGGCTACTGGTGAAGCTGTTATCTTAGGGACTTAACAGGTTTTACACCAGTGTCAAGACCCATCTTGTTGTTATCGCACAGCTCTGTATTAACGAATATTGATCGTCAGTATGGGTTCCGTCAGGGAAGCTCCACTGGCGATCTTCTCACCTACCTTTCAGACTCCTTGTCATTAATGTTTTGCCATTGCAAAGCTGAGGTGTGGTATTGGGGTTGGAGGGAGAGGAAGTGAGAGGGGAGGTGGTTATGGTGTGGTGTTGAGGGGAGGGTAAAATGGGTGAGGGGTTGGAGATGGAATGTGGTGTTTGAAAGGGTCAGGCTGAGTGATGGAGAGGAGGTGGCCGAGGAGAGATGTCGGAGTTGAGGTACAGGGCAGGAGACGGTTGGGGTCTGGTGCTGGGGAGTGCATTGTAGGTGAGGGTTAGGAGGTGGTGGGATGTGGTGTTAAAGTATCGAGGTAAGTGAGGATGGATGGGATTGAGAGGACATGCATAGGAAAATCACGAGATAGATTCGCAAGCAAACTTAAGATAACTCCTAGGTAAAACTTATTGTTGCAGGAATGACGAGGAAGAAAAGGGGAGAAAATACCTGTTTGTATTTTTCTTCCTACTAAAATAAATCTTGAGGTATGAGAGACAGTTGATCGCAGATTTATGAGACCTGGCTAACAAGAGGTCTGCTCACTTATAATGTGTTATCTGGTGTGGGTGCGGGTGTGGATGTTATTGGTAATACTACAGAAGGTCTAGGGAGAAAAAAAGGTCTGTGCATCTCCAGGTAGAGTGCGGGAAGTGGGAAGATGTTATGCTCCCCTGTTTCCTCTCTGACTCAGGAACGTCCCAGTCCATCCAGTCACACCACATAGGCCAATTTTGGCCTGTCCATACTTGCCCAGTAAACCCCGGTTGCCCATATTTGCACTGTATACCCCAGTTCCTCGTACTTGCCTAATAAACCCCAGTTGATTTGTTTATAGCATGTTATATAGTTTCCAAGTACAGTGTAGCTAAATCTTCCTCTAAAGAGCAGACATGGATACAACAGCTGTCACTGCACCTTGTCACCATCACTTGCACCCTGATTGTTACCTGACCTTGAAATAAGACGGGATCGCGAGTGTGATAAAAGTAGCAGGGAACAGCAAAAATGTGGGGTGTGGTAAGTGGTAGGCAGAGAACCAGGTGGGGTCTGACTGAGATGGACATAGAAGCAGCTTGATCGGTGACCGACTTTGAGATTAAGCGGGATCGTTTGAATGTGATAAAAGTGCCGGGGAACAGTACAAAGATGGAGTGTGGTAAGCAGTTGAGGGCTGACAGAGATGGAGTGAGAGAGGTAGGCAGAGAACCTATTAACTGGTTGCCGACTTTGAGATGAGACGGATCGTCCGAGGGTGATAAAGGTGACAGTGGACGGATTCCCAACCAGCAAATCACTGACATTTTAAACTGATCTCACGTCACTCAAGCCAGCCACATTTTTTTACATTGCCTGTTTAGATTCGGAATATCTTTAGGGAGGTATTTTCAGTAACATTTCGTCAGATGTTTGTAAAATTGGAAAGAAGTTAATGTGATATTGAAGAACAGCCAGTGCTAAAGTGACCAAAATTGTAAGGTATCTTTTTGTTGAGGTCAGAATGAGGTGTCATGCAGAAGAGAAATAGATACGTTTGTGTAAATAGTATATATATGATGTATATTTAGTCCATGAAGTCAGTGGCAGCATGCAAGAAATATCGAACGACACACACACACACACACACACACACACACACACACACACACACACACACACACACACACACACACACACACACACACACACACACACACACACACACACACACACACACACACACACACACACACTTGTATAATCAGGCTGGCCACTGAATCAATTTATGGTGTTGACTGTAGACTCAATGGCCAGAACACTGGTTTGTGACAGCGGATACACCCGCGCCAATGTTATGCTTTGAGCGGTGTGTGTGTGGGGGGGGGTGAGGGTGCGGGTGGGGGGGTGTACACAGTTTAACTAAAATAGTCTTCGTCTGGTTTTAGCTTGACATTGTTCGAAGTTGAGAATTTGGCAAAAAGTTTATCAGTTATTTTTACACCAGTAGGTCAGAGGTCAAGATCTCAGGTATAGGTCAACGTTAGGCTTAGCAAGGTCAGCATACACAATTTTATTCAATTCCCATCAAAGTTAGTGAAAGGATTGGGGTAAGATAACAACGAAGAGATTCTATTGAAAAAAAAAAAACAGTCAAAGGTTAAGGTCACAGTGCAAGGTGAAAGTTTGATCCGTGTGTCTGTGTGAACAAAACAACTAAAACAATTTTGATATGATTTCGACCAAACCTGATTGAAGGGATAAAAGTTTTCAAGAGGTAAACACTTTTGTGTGTGTGTGTGTGTGTGTGTGTGTGTGTGTGTGTGTGTGTGTGTGTGTGTGTGTGTCAGAAGTGGAAGTCAGATGGCATGGTCAGCTTACTTAGGTTTTTATCCGTTTAGACCATGTTTTGTGCAAGTGTTTGGGGTCATCTAAGGATAAACGGAATGCATTTTGATAAGTCAATCATATGTTGAAGTCACAGGAAAAGGTCAATTTTCAGTCACAGGGCAAGATCACAAGAAACAGTTTGACTTCCTTTCATTTAAATTTGTTGAAACGGTTAGTATTCCGGCAAGAATGATGTCATTCCAAGTTCAGAGCAATCGGTTGAAAGTCATAGTTGTCGGGCAAATTCGAATGTTGTCTCATCAAACCATTTGGAGTACGACATATATATATATATATATATATATATATATATATATATATATATATATATATATATATATATCCAATCCTACATTGTCCCATGAGGAGCGTAGGAGCCCGGGGCTAAGCAGTTGGTCCCGGCATTCAAGATGAGAGTGACCAGCCTCACTCATCCGAGTGGCATTACATGAGCAATCAACCCCAACCACCCCTTGGATATAATCCTTCACCGGTTCAATCCGATTGGAGCGCAGTAATTACTCACTAAGCCACCAGGCGCCAAAATTTGGTTATATAGTTACCACCCAACGTAGTAAATGGTTTCCTGGTGTACAGGAAGCCATTTGGCTTGTCACTCAGTGTAGAGTCACCCACAGGCAGAAGGAAGAGGAAAGAATGAAGGAAAGACAGAAGAGGAAGTGTATAGCCTAGTTACCCATAGGCAGAAGGACAAGGAAAGAATGAAGTAAAGGAAGACAGAAGAGGATGGAAGGAAAGAAGGATGGAGGAGAGGAAAGGGCAGACACCCGACAGCAGCACTTCATCGAGTGAGTGGATGGTGAGTGCCTCCACCTACAACAATATATATATCTATATATATATATATATATATATATATATGTATATATATATATATATATATATATATATATATATATACATATATATATATATATATATATATATATATATATATATATATATTATATATATCATCATCCAGACCTCCTTTCCCACCCTAGAGCAGGGTGAGGATTAGCAATATCTAGACAGCCCAGATTTGCCGAATCCAATGGGCCACGCTTCCATTCACTCATCATTCAAGCCCCCGGAATCCTGGCTCTATCGGATACGCCAAAAACATTCACCACGTTCTGTAGCTTCACATAAACGTATCCGATTGAGTCAGTCCGGACGCTGCCACGTTAAAAAGGGGTGCCAAATCCCTGATCATACACTTCTTCTCACAACATTCATCCAGCCAGCTCGATCTCCAGTCAGTTCGCTAGCATCACCGACTTTCAAACCTCTCTTCCTCACACACTCATCCACCATATCTCTCCACCTTCTCCTTGACCTACCTCGCCTTCTCCCTCCTTCATATTCGCTCAGATATACCTTTTTCACCACTTTATTGTTATCCATTCTCTCCACATGACCATACCATCGCAGTACACTCTCTTCGATTATCATCATCACCATCATCAGCCGTTTGAGTATCCACTGCAGGACCGGCCTATCTCGGCCGAAGTCGGGACGATACAGCCAATGTATCTCTACCAAGTGGCTTAGGCTGTCTTGTAGAGATTGTATGTAGGGTGAAAAGTGCTTGTAAGTGTAATTGTAGTGTTGGAGTGGCTTTGGATATGTGTGTAGTCTGTGAACCAAGTGTAATCGGCCCGCGCAAGCCGACTGGGTGCAAACATACTTTATAGTATGCGACACTGGTTCAACCATAGCACCCCTTGTGTTCGCCAATGCAGTACGTGGCCGGGTGAACACTTCCAAAGTTTATTACCCTGGCGAGGCGCGAACCCTGGCTCACCCGCGTACGAAACGCACAGTCTACCACAGAGGCTCCTTTTTGATTGTATATATATATATATATATATATATATATATATATATATATATATATATTACAGGCAGACTGTGAAATCAGTCATTTCGTGAAATGCCTAGCCAATTCGTGAAATCAGTCTAAATTGGGGTGCGTTAACTTAGGTTAGGTTAATTTAGGCTGAGGTTAGGTTAAGCTGGGGTAATCAAGATTAAGTTTAGGTTAGATGGGGCTAGGTTTGGTTAGGTGATGTTAGATTAGATTAAGTTAATTTAGATGAACGTAAGTTATATTAAGCTTTCATCTAAATTAACCTAACCTAACGTAACCAAACTCAGCATAACCTAATCTAACTTAACCTAAACTTAACCTAGATTATCCCAGCCTGACCTAATCCCAACCTACACTAACCTAACCTAAATTAACCCATCCCAGTTTAGACTCATTTCACGAATTGACTAGGCATTTCGAGAAATGACTGATTTCACAGTCTGCCTGTAATATATATATATATATATAAACACACACACACACACATACATATATAGGCCTCTCTCTCTCTCTCTCTCTCTCTCTCTCTCTCTCTCTCTCTCTCTCTCTCTCTCTCTCTCTCTCTCTCTCTCTCTCTCTCTCTCTCTCTCTCTCTATATATATATATATATATATATATATATATATACACACACACACACACACACACACACACACACACACTAAAACAGTACCTTAACTCCTGATCTACTTACCACATCACCCGGATTTTTTTTTTATCTGCAGGAGACAACCAGAATATAAGGTTTGATGTTTGGCATCCGAGTGAAAGAGTTGGAGTGTCTGTATTACTCCTGAGAAACGCATGGTTTGTCTTTATTACATAAGTTTATACTGTGTTAACGAGAATAAATGTATAAGGTGAACCATTGCATTGAAAACGTTATTATCCCTCACGTTCAGGGTAATCAATTGGTTAATAGGTGTAACTCTCTTAATATCCAGTTGGTAAATATGTCTGAGACTCAGGAGTTACTTCTGACTGTGCGTAACATTCATTGTTTACTGTTGGCTGCTATATCCTATCTAACAATCATGGTTTATATACAGTACTCTAGCAGTTACGTTCAGCTTACAGTATTCTTCCTTCATTCAGAATTTGCTTTTGACAATTATATCTCGCTTTCAGAACATGAAGTTGTGTTAATCACATTCAGGATATACACTTGGCCAATATGTTTGCCAGCAGAACACTTTTCGGTGATCCATAACAGTTAGTCTGTCTAGTATGGTTGTACCTTCATAGTATGGTTGCACCGGACCAGTATAGCTCAACTGATCACTGGGTTGCACAAGCTTATTCGCCACAGCAAGGCAGTTTTCCATCAAAGAAGACCTAATATCCGTTAGGTTCAGAAACGACGTATGTTTTACATTCAGGTTGTGTACCTCGTCCATCACGTTTGTATCACATTACTCTTTACATTTAAAATTACAATTGCCTTTCACCTTTCCCGTTCAGGACCTACATTTGTATATCTTTTGCTCAGGACTTACAAGTAGTTTATATGTCTTAGGGTCAGGATTACAATACTTTATCCATCACGTTTGCCATACAGTGCCATTCACAGTCAGTACATACATGATTTAAGCCACGCCTGTTACTGTCTGGGTGGCATGTCAGCATCATTGCCATTTAAAGTATCATTCAAACCACACCAACACCATTAGCGTCACTGCTCGTGACTGGTCAGCATCAGGCTTGCTTATAGCATCGTTCTTGCCACATTGACTGAGCCAAGGGGTCTCATCAGCGTCAACGTACGGCCACCATATACAAAGGGATTCACTCGCACGAGGCACGGAAATCATAGCACTAGATTCTGTCTGGGACTGAATCACCCTGTTGTGCCACCAGCCCACGGTGACAGCATCAAAGGCGCTTGGCTGCGTCACAGGAAAGCTACAACCATCAACCAACCCACACTGACAACACCAAGGAGACGTCTTGGTTACGTCAGGAAAGAAGAAATAATGAAGAATTAGCACCAAGCCATAATATGGCTACATGGCGCTGCAGGAGTACAGTAGGGGGAAAGTGAAGGCCAGAAGAAGCACGGTAATATAAAGAAGAGAGGTGGAACAAAAGAGGAAAGAGGACAGTAAGGAGAGAAAGATTGGAGACAAAAAGATCCCTTGTCGTTGCCTCTTATGGCAGGCAGGGATACTTGGGAAGTTTTCTTCCCCCTTCCCACCCCCCGCCCAGGGGGGAGGGGAAGTTGTGTCGGGAACTCTGGGCTCATCAACCAGCACACATACTGACAACACCAAGGAGACCTTTCTGGGTCAGGACAGTTGGGTGCATCAACCAACCCACACTGACAACACCAAGGAGGCTTGACTGTGCCAGGACAGGTGGGAGCATCAACCAAACCACAGACAAAACCAAAGAGGGGCTGCGTCAGGACAGCTGAGACCATCAAGGTGGCTCGGCTGCACTGGGACAGCTGGGAGCAGCAACCAACCCACACTGACAACATCACTTAAGCTTGGCTGCGTCACCGTACAACTGGAAGTATCACCAAGCCACACCAACACCACCAAGGAGGCTTGGCAGCGTCAGAACTGCTGGTGGCATATACTGTACTTATTGCTACTTTCCCTGTCGTTCAGGATTGCCGTTATAGCTCCTACATTCAGGATTTACAAGGAGCTAATATGTCACACGTTAAGGATTTATATCCTTTTCGTCCTGTCACACTCGTATCAGTTACTTGCCAGATTTTAGGCTGGACAGTTTAATATTTTTGTCAGCTACAATTTCTAGTGTTGTGTGTCACGTTTAACATTTGTATTACTCGTCTGACAAGTTTAGGGCTATCCTAGAATATTGTAACCTCGTCGTGTAACTCCTTGGAATAGCATGCCTTACTATATCAATCAATCAGCCTACGTCTCATTTCTCTTCAGTTCACTCGTAATAAAATGGTCTTACGGTTGCGAAAATAAGGTAGTATAGATCTCGATCGTCCTTAAACGGTTACGTAAGACAGATTTATAACCCACAGGCGTGAATAGACGACTTCTACGGGAAATTCAATCGTCTGAGAGTTATGAGCCTAAATTAGCTAAGATTGTTTTCGTCGTTAGAGGATTAATTGTGCTGATAAACTTGATTGTGATTACTACTTGTATCATCGCTAATAGTATTGCGTTTCGTGTTCATCCTACACCGAAATTAATAAAAGGGTAACATACGTAATAAAAGGACTGGGTAGGATGGTAATAATGGAAGACGATAATGGGTCGGGAATTATGTATGAGTAATGCAAAGTATGTCTCATTAACAAATTCGTTCTTGTGTGATAATAGTGGAAGTAATGGTAGTGGTAGTCATATGATGATAGTAGTAGTGATGGTGGTGACAGTAGTAGTGATGATGTTGATTACAGTGGTAGTAGTAATAATAGTAATGACAGAAGTTGTAATGATAGTGGTAGTGATGATATTGGTGGTGATGCTACTGGGAGTGGTGATAGTGGCTGTGATAGTAATGATGAAATCGGTAGTAATGACATTCATGAAAAGAAATATATCGGTATGCCTGTCGTTTTTGCCAGATCATTGTCAAGTACGTCCATTAGTGTGACAGTAAATCTTTCTTAGTCTGCATACATATCGCTGTTTACAAAATTTTAGTTTGTCTTCAGGTGTAGCTGGTGCTGAAGATGTATGCCTTCACGCTGTGGCATCGATATAACTGGGCAGGGACGTACGGTTATAAAAACGTCCCATCGATACCAACGTTCCATAACTCTCTTCCATGTCATCCAAAAGGAAAACGTGGTGTGCAGACGAACAGTGTCAGCCAGCAGTCCACCGGGTTCATGTTCAGATGAGCCAGGAACCACAAGAAAAACAAGTCTGGCAGTTTGTTTGTCTTTCATATCTGTCCATCAGTACATGCATCAGTTTGTCTTTTTTATATCTATCCGTATATCAGTTTATTAGCTTCGCTTACGTTCTGTCTGACTTAACCCATCCTTCATTTTCTTATCACTCATCATCCCATTAACTTCATCCCGTCTGAAACAACAGTATGGCTCGTGGTGGTCAAATGCAGGATTCCCTGGACGCGGAATTGGTGGTGTTGGTCAGTGAAACATTGGTATCAGTTGGTGTGACCAGCGTGGCACTCCATCCGAGACACCAGGCAGTAGCAGGCCACATAAAACACTGATTCTGCCTGTCCACGCCCGTGTCGCTAATGTACCCACCCCAGACACCTTACCAATAAAAACTCAAGGGAGAGCGCGCCTGCACAGGCGCACTCTTGCACACACACACCCCACATACACACTCACCCACCCCTACACACATACACCTCCCCCCACAAATACATCCACCCCCCCACACGGCAGGACGGAACACTTCCTTTGGGTGGCTGGATTATGTGCCAATATATCACTGGCAGGGAATACAAACTTTTTTTAATGGAATGATTGTCCCACAATTGTACGTGAAGGGCACAAAAAATGTGTAGATGGTTTTGTTTGTGAGATGGAGCCAGGGTCATGTGACCCACTGCGTTGAGCATAGCGTTTGTTTGTTCTCCTACTTATGTGCATTTTAATTTCTCTCTTAATTCTACTTTACCACATCCCTTAGGAGGGAATTGGGATTGGGGGGATGATGGTGATGCCCCAGCAGACAATGACAGTGACGGAGGCAAGATTATATGAAGATAATTGAGGACAGATGAAGAGGGCGGGATTACTGTGAGTGCACTTATGGTGGAAGGAAGGTGTTTTGAAGGGATGCCAGGGCGTTGACATGGTGTTATGCGGTCGGCATCAAGAGTCGTGTCGCCTCTCCTGCTGTTCTCACCACCGGCGTTCATAATCACAACAGTGACTCAGCAGCAAGACATTTACGATACTGATCTGTGGACAGATAAAGCCATAATTATCAGCTGCTGTTGATTTACCACACTGAGTTTAAGAGTCCATGGAGAGAGAGAGAAACAGAAGAGGTGACAAATATTGGTGCCGACTGTACTGTACACTCACAAATATTTCTTTGCCGAAAGAGTGTCGTGTTGTTTTAGTACGATATAAAGTTTTTTCTTTTACTGAACCAGATTTGCTCATGATATACTTGTGCTCTGTACTTTTTGATGAAATTTGCTTATTTTAACAGTGTCTGATCGTTGGTATAGTTCTATTGGTTTTATAGTTACTTATTTTTTTTTTTTTTTTTTTTTTTATGCGAGGAAGAAGGAACCAAAGGCCATGGCCCGCAGTAACAGTTCCCTCCAAGAGAAAAACAAAATACAATAGAGAGCCAAATTCAAGATCCGATCATTTTGAGATGCCTGGACACACTGCGTTTGAAAGACTGGAGATCATAGGCAGCAGGAAATACAGACAGAGGGAGACAGTTCCAGAGTTGACCTGTTGCATAAATGAAAGACTGGGAGTAACGGTTAACTCTTGCATTAGAGAGTTGGACAGAAAGGGGATGAGAGTTTGCTGCCAGACGGGTACTACGCGCCCGTCGTAGAGTTGGAGGAATGCAAGCAGACAGTTCAGAGGAGCAGTGACCATTAAAGTAGCGATAGAAAAGAGATAAAGATGCAACAGTGCGGCGAAGAGACAGAGGTTGAAGGGAGTCAGTAAGAGGAGGAGAGTTAATGAGACGAAAAGCCTTTGACTCCACCCTATTGAGAAGAGCTGTATGTGGGGAGCCTCCCCACACATGAGAGTTGTACTCCACACAGGGGCAGATAAAACCTCTGTATAGAGTCAACAATTGTGCAGGGGTAAAGAAAGAGCGGAGTCGGCTTAGCACACCCAATCTCTTAGAAGCAGATTTTACAAGAGATGTAATATGATCTTTCGAAGATAAGTCCCGAGTAAATGAAACCCCAAGCATGTTCAAGGATGATGCAGGATTAAGCTGAATATTATTAAACATTAATGGGTAAACCTGTGGAAGATTTTGTTGGGTTGATAGGTGTAAGAACTGAGTCTTAGATGCA
This sequence comes from Coenobita brevimanus, assembly GCF_032717465.1. NCBI lineage: Eukaryota > Metazoa > Arthropoda > Malacostraca > Decapoda > Coenobitidae > Coenobita > Coenobita brevimanus. The sequence goes on along the minus strand of NC_137046.1, from coordinate 414,528 downwards.
TTAAAGACAACCATATTATTTTTACCCCAGTCAGCGATACGAGCCAAGTCAGACATTAGGTGTGCCATAGCCTCAACCCTTGTTTCTTGAAGTAACTGTTGAGATGGGCGTTGCGGGAACCGAATGGAAAGGTGAAGGGTGGAGTCATCAGCGTATGAGTGGATAGGGTTAGATGTACAGCTTAGAAGATCATTGATGAATAAAAGGAAGAGAGTTGGTGATAGGACAGAGCCCTGAGGAACACCACTGTTGATAGATCTAGGAGAAGAACGATGGCCGTCTACAACAGCGGCTATAGAACGACCAGAAAGGAAGCTAGCGATGAAGGCACAGATAGAAGGATAGAAACCGTAGGAGGGCAGTTTGGAAATTAAAGATTTATGCCAGACTCGATCGAAAGCCTTTGAGATGTCAAGTGCAATGGCAAAGCTTTCGCCAAAGTCCCGAAAGGAGGATGACCAGGAGTCTGAAAGGTAGGTGAGAAGATCGCCAGTGGAGCGTCCCTGACGGAACCCATACTGACGATCGGAAAGAAGGTTGTGATAGGAAAGATGCCTTAAAATTTTTCTATTAAGAATTGACTCGAAAACTTTTGAAATACAGGACGTTAAAGCAATTGGACGATAGTTGGAGGGTTGGGAGTGGTCACCCTTCTTTGGGACTGGCTGAATGAGAGCAAACTTCCAGCAAGAAGGAAAGGTACAAGTTGACAGACAAAGGCGAAAGAGTTTGCCTAGGCAGGGTGTAAGCACAGAAGCACAGTTCTTGAGAACAACAGGAGGGACCCCATCAGGCCCATATGCCTTGTTAGTACTGAGGCCAGTGATGGCAGAAAATACATCAACTGAAGAAATTTTAATGTCAGCCATGAGGAAGTCAGAGGGGAGAAGTGATGGAGGAACAGCACCGGAATCGTCTAAGGTGGAATTGGAGGAGAAAGTCTGTGCGAAGAGATCTGCTTTATCAGTAGAAGAAATAGCTACAGAACCATCAGAGTAGAAAAAGAGGAGGGAAGGATGATGAGGTAAAGTTGTTAGAAAGATTTTTGGCAAGGTGCCAGAAGGAGCGGGAAGAATTCGAGTTGGAGAGTTGAGAGCATTTAGTATGGATGAAATTATTTTTAGTAGAGCGAAGAACAGACTTAGCACGATTCCGGGCAGAAACGTAAAGATGATATGATTCAGGTGTGGGTTGGCTCCGGTACCTTTTGTAGGCCCTCTCCTTGTTGCGGACAGCATTAGAACAAGCGTGATTAAACCAAGGCTTTCTTGCGTTAGTCAAAGGATATGAGAAAGGAATGTATGCTTCCATGCCCGAGAGAATAACCTCCGTAATGCGCGAGGCACACTCAGATGGCTCCCGGCCATGGAAGCAATAATCATTCCAGGGAAAATCAAAGAAGTACTGCCTGAGGGCCTCCCAGTTCGCGGCTCCAAAGTGCCACAGACGACGTTTCCCTGGAGGGTCCACAGGCCGTACCGGAGTGATAGGACAGGTTAAGGTAATAAGGTTGTGATCGGAGGAGCCCAACGGAGAGAAAAGATTAACAGAGTAAGCAGAAGGATTAGTTGTGAGGAAGAGGTCAAGTATGTTGGAGCTCTCTCCAAGGCGGTCAGGGATACGGGTAGGGTGCTGTACAAGCTGCTCTAGGTCATTAAGGATAGAAAAGATGTAGGCTTGTTCACCAGGTGGATCCGTGAAAGGAGAGGAGAGTCAAAGGTGGTGGTGAACATTGAAATCTCCAAGAATGGAGATTTCAGAGAAAGGAGAAATGGACAGAATGTGTTCCATCGTAGAAGTAAGATAGTCGAAGAATTTTTGATAGTCAGTAGAATTAGGGGATAAGTAAACAGCACAGATATATTTAGTCAGAGAATGACAGGAAAGCCGAAGCCAGAGTGTGGAGAATTCAGAAGAATCAAGTTCAGGAACACGAGAGCATTGAAAGTTTTTTTTTTTTTTTTTATACACGCTTTGCACTATGTGAGCCATATCTATTAAGTCTATACTCCCCTCCACTATTTCTAATGGAGATTTGTTCATTTTCTTGTATTGTTTCTTAGCGATTACTTAAGTAGATTTGATCATTGATTCCATTCCCTCTTGTCGCTGGACTTATTTTATTTCCAGGCCTTTATCTGCTACTGTCAAAGTTTGCATTCACCCGCACTATCCCCAAGTTATTTTACTGTACTTGGTTGGAAATAGCCGGCTGAAGCAAGAGTGTTGACCTCTTCACTAGTATGTTGTGATGAACACAAAGACGGAAGAAGGGAATTGTGACTAATTGAGAGCAAGGTAGAAAGTCAGAGAGAGAGAGAGAGGGAGAGAGAGAATGTGTGTGTGTGTGTGTGTGTGTGTGTGTGTGAGTGTGTGTGTGTGTGTGTGTGTGTGTGTGTGTGTGCCCTCAGGTTTGGTTAGAATAGGAGATGGGTTATGTCTTCTTCCCTGTTTCTCGTGCTGATCTGAGTGTGCACATAACTCACAATTATCTGATTTACCGGATGAATCATGACCCTCTTGTCAGATCGATGGCATACATCGCCTCCAGGATACAGCGTCCTTATTACCTCTTCATCCAGACCCAATGTAGCTGTTATTCCGGATTTAACGCCCCCACGACACGCCAAAAGACTAGACAGATATTTTGCAAGAATCAGCATTCAGAAACGGTGTGGCCTTATTGACTGGAGTGTTGATAAATGGATTATTAAGCCCCATAAGTCAATATATACCAACGCCGCACACACTTAGGTCGGCACTGCACACACACACACACACACACACACACACACACACACACACACACACACACACACACACACACACACACACACACACACACACACACACACACACACACACACACACACAGAAGCTTGACTATCGGTAACCTAAACCACTGCTGGGAAAGATGATATCTGAAAAAAATGTGATGGACAGAGGGCTGTCTGTGCGGCGTTCCTGTGTCGTAGATCAGGCTACGCTCTCTGTAACGGATGGCAAAAAAAAAGACGATAAAGAGAGAGAGAGAGAGAGAGAGAATGACGATTTTGTGAATAATTATCGGTAAATCTGTGGACAAAAGACCATTGGAACCTTTTTAAAACAGCCGGGATTTGAACTTGCTCCTTGCAAGCCTTGGTTCACTCCTTCGTCCGTTCACCTTCCGCCACCTCCAGTGTGTGGTTTAGAGTACTGTTTCCCTGAGTCGCGAGGAAGACAGGGACGTGTTGTGGTTTTACACCGAGCTCTTCACGGGTTGTGCTGACACCCAGGGTTGGGGTCGGGGTGAGACTGAGGCGAGAACAAAGATACCGATGGAAAAAGATTGGGTAAGACGGGGAGACGAAGGGCGACATGGAAGGACAGGGACAAGGCCAGATAATGAAGCTGCTGGGATAGCTATGGGACTGAGTAAGGAGAAAGTGTTTACTGATTCTAAAAACTAAAGGGAAATAGGGAAAATAGGGGCTAAAATTTGCCCTTCAAATTCTTCTGTGGATTGTGATGTGTCTAACCTTTTCTTTATTCTAGATGTGATGTGTCTAATTTTGTCCTTGTTCCAGGTGAAGAAACTAAAGGTACAGTCCTGTCAGTATTCTCTATTCAAGAAAAGGCAGCCCTAAATGTGCTTATGTTCAAGATATGTGGAAACTCTGTACTGTACTTGACATCTGCACGTCATAAAAGGAACAGATCAGCTGAGGAAAATTGTACCAGAATTGACCACCTGCCCTCCACACTGGCCCACCACTACGATAAACAACACTTATGGCTATTTGTGGCCATATAATCCTCACCGCATCCCCTCGCCTCTCATTTCAGAGTTTCATGGCCCATTCCCGCATTTTATCTACCTATTTATTGCTAGACGCCCAATCCCAGAGTTGACCTAGACCACATCGCCTCTGCCATCGCGTCTGAGTGGATGTGGGAGGGTTTTCACGGCCCAGTCCCCGCTCCCTTCACTTGTTACTGAAATCTGAATCGCAAAATCTAGTCCACAATTTCCATCACAGACGCTCACCACCGATTCCCTACACCCCCCCCGCGCCATGTTTGACACAGGCTACTGATACGGGACCTGAGTGGGGACGTGTCACTCCTGCTGTAATCACTCCTGTCCTTACTTTTCTGAGTTGTACGACTGGTAAAAAAAAAAAAAAAAAAAAAAGTCCCATGTCACAAATTTTCCTCCCACAAAACTCGATAAATATACAGTCTGCTTTATTCTCCAATCCTTTGTCTCTTCATTTTCTCCCCTTAGTGACTGTATTTGTCTATATCAGAAAGAAATGGCTGTCTCCAATCCTCTGTCGTCTAGTTGCTTTAATTTCTCATATGAAACGTCCCATAGTCTACTTGTTTTAAATCCTATATCCTGTACAATGTCACTAATAGTATGTTCCGTCACAAACACTCAAGTAGGGATCTAACGATCCTTCTTCTTTCAAAAGAGACTCCACTGAAGCTTTTCCTACTGCGCTAAACGTATCCAAGATTTAAACCGAATTTAGCTCAGTGGCGTAATTTACATACTACCTTCATACGTATTTTCCTTCTCTGCCTCTGCCTTATATCAAGGTCCCTCTGTTGCCGTAGTACTGTAAGTGCTGTTGCAGATGGCCAGTGTGCTTCTTAAGCTGTCGGCACCGGTACTTGTCAGTGTCGTTTCTAACTGTCTTCTTCTGCTGGGAGATATACAGCCAGGTCCAGTGAACGCTTTAGAAGTGTGGGACTCAAATCTACGACACTTTAGTGCAGAACGTATTGCCAAAATTAGCTAACCTACCCCCGTGAGAGTTGAGTAACACGTTTCCGAAAATCCATAGTGAGTGACTGACAGTCTCACCGTCTCTTTTCTAAAGATACTTCCGCGTCTAAAACTGTCAATGGCCTCTAAGTTGAATCGGTGAACCCACGGCATATGATATTCGACGAAAGTGGCACCTTAGTCCATTAAACAATCAGATACCCTAGTGCACGGACTGAAAATCCTGAAACGGTGCATAATGGAACCTGCTCTCTGAACTTGCTTGCCCAGCGATTGTTTTACAATGAAAAAAATAAGATAAAAGCATCATTCTTGTATCTTCAACCGAGCTACTCCTGCTTCAGTTTTCTCCTGTTTGCCACATCCTGTCTTTATAGTCTTCCTATCAAAAGACAGAGACAGAACTTCTTAAAATGATTTACATTAAAGTATATTTTACGAGAAACGCAGAGGTTATGGTAATTACACGGCATCTTCATAGTTAACTGTTAATATACTGTATCAAGAGTTTGAGTCTCCTCCTTATAACTGACAGTATATGTTTTGGGGGAAGAGTTGGAGTGAAAGCTCATCAGCATCAACAAAAGTATAGTTTAACGCCAAGGTGAATGGGTGTATGGTCATTTCAGTGTGATTTTCTTTAGTGCCCCTATTAGCTCCATTGTCCCGCCTCTAATATTCCCGCTCCCGGCTGTAAACTAAGTTGTCTAACCTCCAGACAGTATCCCATTCACAAAATATTATGAATGGACGTAGAACCAAAATAGATAAATTATTGTCCTTGTGCTTGTGCCAAGTGGTGACTGAACGTGGGAGTTGACATTGTTGGTTGTGCTTGTAGTTGCGGCTGGAGAAGGGAGAAGTTTAATACAAGGTGGTGTAACTTCTGTTTTTATTGTTTCTTGTCTTCTGCTCACCTCACCAGGCTTCTCGGGTGTTGGACTAGTACCTGCTATCTCTCTCTCTCTCTCTCTCTCTCTCTCACACACACACACACACACACACACACACGCACGCACGCACGCACGCACGCACGCACGCACACACACACACACACACACACACACACACACACACACACACACACACACACACACACACACACACACACACACACACACACACACACACACACACACACACACACACACACACACACACACCAGCGCTTAGTTCTGTGTCACACATCAACCTCAAGGCAAGGACTTGACTCACAGTGCATGCAATCAAGGCAGGAGTGAGGGTGGAGTAGGGTGAGAGGAGGAAACGCTAGGCTACGTTACGTGTGGTGTGATTAAGTTTGGTTAGGTTTGATGTGACTGTGTTAGAGTATGTCAGATTAAAATGGGATACATAACCTAGAACGTATACTATACATACATGATGACCACAAGTGAAAACTATGGCAGGGCAGCTCTTATCCTCGCCCCACAATTCTGTACCCAGAAGGAGAGAGTCGGGCGGTGGAGCAAAGCATAATGGGAGGGACCTGAAAACCACAGAGATTGACTCAACAGTATGTGAATGTAATTGATGGCTGTAGTCGAGTTTTCTTAACCTGGCTCAGATTTTTTCACTTTTGCATACTTCACCGAGCTCAGTGGTAGAATATGACAATACTGCAGGGCTCTCTATCAATTTCGTAGCACTTCTTCATGACTAGCATCATGGTCTAGAGTTAAGCTCTTATTACAGCTTAGTATTCATGACGGAGAGAAGGCAGTTGTAGGTGGTGTAGTGTTTTATTGTACCGTCGATAAAAAAAAGCATCGGCACCGTGGAGTGGGATAAGATGTGAAATGCTTCGTCTCTGGTTCAGTCGGTAGTGTTGGCATGTCTGTTTAGTTCACAAAAATGGCTGATTTACCATGTGGTACAATGTTACTTCGACTAATCCAGCTGTATATCTATAAAATATATGATAACAACACAAATGAAGGATACAAAGCGACATAACCGTGTCATTTCCCGTAAATCATAGTCCGTGTATCATCATGCCTCACACTGAAAGGGTGCCGATACTTTTTCTTATTGATGGTGCGTAGCTTGAACATGATCATTTGCTGGGAGGATGGGTTGGTGTGGCAGGGAAAAGGAGTGGATGTGGGAGAGTGGGTGGTTGAGCATAGGAGGGTGGATGGCGGATGTTTGACTAAAAGTGGAGGGGTGTGGAGGGAGGTTGGGTGTACTAATGAATGGATAGGTATGGGACGAGTGGGTGGGAGGTGAGAGGGTTTGAGATGGGAGGGTGCGATGTTGAATGGAGGATGGGAGACAGGATAGATTAACGAGAGGGTCAGAATGAGTGCATTGAATGGAGGGTGGGAGGATGTTCTAGAGTGGGGAGCTAGGTGGACGAGAGAGAGTGGGAGGGAGGGTGTGGGACGGGTGATCACTGCGAATGAGTCAGTGCATGTGTGAATGGAGGAGTGAAGTGTGTGTGTGTGTGTGTGTGTGTGTAAGAGCATGGACGTGGGATGCGAGTGTATATGGACATAAGTGACTAGACAGTTTGGATGGGTGGTGTGGGTGAATAACACCATGTAATCTAAGTGGTTAGGACGGTAAGAAAATAGATGGGAATGAGGGTGCGTGATAAGAAAATGAGTGGGCTGTGGTTATGTGATGTGTGGATGGAAAGCATAAGTAGCCATTGCGAGTAAAGAATGTGGATGGGTGTGGGTTGGGGTAGGTGGGTGTAGTGCAGGTACACTGAATGTATCATATAACGTTATTTAGTATGCACTGAATACAGTTGTTCCCTGACTGAAGGCGTGTAAAACAAAAACCTGAACTCTCTAGAACACTTACACAAGGCCTAGCTGGAGCACATGACCGCCGGAAGTTGGTTTAATTTTTTTTTTTACCCCTTGTGAGTTGGAGGCTGGTGGGACCTGAGATGTGCCCTTGTCGGCGGTGCCTCCCATACCTACAGATGATGTCTCCCCTCCCAAAAAAATAGTAATAAAAGTAATATAAAATGAAGCAAACCGAAGTCAGCATCAAGATCGTTCACATTTTTATTCCTGGGAGTTTTGCATAGGAGAGAATGTAGATCGTAGAATAGGGAAAGATATAATGATAACTGATCCAGAACTGAACAGTCATTCCTGCGTTAGAAATCTGAATAAAAGTGAGTGTGTGGGTATATAGTGATATGTACCTTAAATGAGGAAAGATGAAGGCAGAGTCCACAAAAGAAGAGTCGAGACTATTAACCACATTAAAGAGAGAACACTGCGGCCAAGAGAGAGATACTGAAGAGGGTCAATGAGAAGAAAGGGGTTGTAATAGGAAAATTATATGATTTCACCATGTTTAGGAGAGCTGTATTTGAAGAGCCTCTTACACATGAGAGATAAAGGAGGAGATCAAAATATACCCTAATTATTTACCCGGCTGCGACTCGAATGTAGACGTCATGCCCACGAGACTTACGATACTCGCTTTACCGAGGAGTCACAAAAAGTGGTAGCGGACAGTCATATCACGTTTGTTGTCCAGGGGGCAGGATGTCGACTGGCCCGGCCATTGTTTTTATAGGCCCGCATAGCCAGAGAGAGGGAGGACCGTCTGGATGTACCCTAAGATTACTGACGTCTCTTTGATTTTCCCCGTCTCCTGTTTCTGCTTTACCACTCCTGTCTTTCTGTTGCTTCCCCTCCCCTCCCCTCCCTTCTAGCCAGACCTGAAGAGCGTTGATTTTTTTTTTTTTTTTTTTTTTTTCTGCCATGGTGCACACCCTGCCTGTGCTGGTACCACGTGAGACTCAGAAAATAACCAGGGACGGCTTTATATATATACGGTATATATATATATTTATACATACTGTATATATATGAGGAATGGACACACCTTTAACATCAACCTCGGAAACAAGTACACCAATCGTACAAACAATGGGAAAACATATTAGCACGTTTTTGTAACAGTTTTTACTCGTCCTTGCATCATCAGTAGCCAAGAACATGAACAAAACAATTAAAGATAATGGTTGAACACGTTTTTAACAAAGTTTGAGGACAAGAACAGGACTGATGAAAAAATAAATAAATAAGGAAGGTGCAATAGCAGCTGAACACATCTTTACAACAAGTCCTACAAGTTCTAGCGTCATGAGTAGCTACTGATGAACAGAGGTCACAACTCACAAGAAGAAAGAGTGATCGTGTCCATGACAGCTTCAACACGTCCACGGACTGTATCTTCATTACAGGTAAAGGGAACACAAAAAAATTATTATGGTGATGTGGTAAGAGCTAAAGAACACACCTGTATGACAGTCCTCAGTTTTGGCATCTCCATTACCATGTGTTTCAGAGGAAGATACTCAGCAGTTGATATTGAACTTATGACTGCATCGAGATTATTTTCTTCACAATTTCTGAAGGGGGGGGGAGGAGGTGGTTTATTCTAATGCTGCAATACCCCCTCCCCCTAAATACGACCTGGAAGTGGAGTGACTGGGAAAAGTATGACATAATGAACAATGTGGGGAGAGAGATGGAAGAGTACATGAAGGAGGAGGATGTACTGTGAGTGATAGGAGAGAGAGAGAGAGAGAGAGAGAGAGAGAGAGTTAAGAGGTTAGCAATATGACATAATGAACAATGTGGGGAGAGAGATGGAAGAGTACATGAAGGAGGAGGATGTATTGTGAGTGGTAGGAGAGAGAGAGAGAGAGAGAGAGAGAGAGAGAGAGAGAGAGAGAGAGAGTTAAGAGGTTAGCAATATGGGAGGACTGAGTGGAGATTAACTCCTGCAGTTATTGAAAATCTAGGGTATTACATTCAGTGAAAACTAACACATGTTGTTTAGATGAAAGAGGCTATCAATGTCGAGGGTGATTACGCTTTGTTTATTTATTGGCTGATTGATTTATCTACATATGTATACATATGCCATGAGCACCCTTTATATTGTAGTAAAAGGCAGGGTAATACAGTACCTTGATCAAAACACCATATTACAAGCCCTTTTTCTGAGATCCACCATTTCGGAGGAGTCCTTAAAGATAGTCGAGCACACCTAGCTAGGCAAGAGCAGGACATCACGCAGACCGCCTGAGCCACTAGCTTAGATTTGGGTTGGATGGAATCACAGATGACACGTGCCCTGCTTGTAGAGTAGACCCACACAACATGACAAACATAATGGACCACAGCACAGCACAAGCCACAGTAAGACGCAGACACATCAGCGGTGTAGGGAACCTATGGGACAACCCCATAGGGGCGGTTGCTTACCAGCAGTCGGCTTGTCTGCTCGATCAGACGAACAGGTTGAGCAACAATAACTAATACTAGACAGTTGTTCTCAGCTGACAGAAATGCTTGCAGTCAGCAGTCAAAAGGCATAAGGTGGGGTAAGGGTGAGTCAGAGCGGGTGGATAGATGGACATTACGTATTTATCTTGCCCGTTTGCCACCGCTTATAATGATGCCCTCCGGCCGCCCCGTCCTGCCCCACCACCAAAACTAATTATAGCAAGTGTCGCGGTCGTGCCGGATGTGCATATCTTTTCCATTTGCGTGTTTATAGCTGTTAGTCGGCATGATAATGTGTGTGTGTGTGTGTGTGTGTGTGTGTGTGTGTGTGTGTGTGTGTGTGTGTGTGTGAGCGAGAGAGAGAGAGAGAGAGAGAGAGAGAGAATGCTCATGCAAGCATACGCTCATAAATCCTTGCCGGAATTTTTCTTAATAATATTTATATGACTTAAGGATACTTCACTTAGGACCAACTGATTAACGAAAAACGTTTGTTGCCATACTTTCTCAAAGTCAGCCTAGATTCAGGATGACACAACAGAAGAGGAGGGCGAGAAAGTCGATGAACTTGGGATTTTTTTTTTTTTCCCCTGTTTGTACAAAGTCATCCAAGACTGAGGGTGGCACAGTGGGATTTTAGGGAAGGGGTGAGATGGGATGGACTTGGGCATTGGTTTGTAGCCAGAATCGTTTCCAGTCAGAAGGACGGATAATAATGACTTGTCAGCTCATACCTTCCGGCCACGTCACTAACAATTTATTAGTACGCTGTTCGGTAGGTGGGGGTTTTTAAAAGTCTTATATTGAACTCTCACCACCCATGTATCAGTTTTCAGTGATTTTCAAGTGCAGTTATTATATAGGAATATTGACCCTCTCCATCGTGACAGCGCTCTTTTTAGATTGTTGTTGCTATCACCAAACGATTTTATTCAGGTTACAAAAATCCTTCTCGTGAAAAAAGGATTAATGAAGAGTAAGGTATCTCTTGTCTTGGCAGTTCGTGATGCGTGTCACATTTTAAGTATTATACCTTCCGTTATCAGTAGCCTAATAGCCGTAGTCAGTCGGCAAAACTTCATCCTCCAACATTTTTCAGTATATATGTCCGTGATAGAAACTTGTTGCTCTTTACCAAAGTACAGTTGTCCACCCCGGTGTTACCGGATAAGGCCACTCATTACGGTAGTGCACCAGTACGCACTGTCCTCATCCTTTACATCCCCGGGTACACGACAGAACACCAGAGGCATGTTAGATCCATATGTTTTTACACATTATTTTTACTGCACTAACACCCACCGTCCACACCTTCCATATCCCCGGGTACACGACACAACGCTGCAGGGCAACATAGGCGCAGTACAACCCGCACCTAGATGTCCCCTCACAGTACAGTAGTTCTCATACCCTAGGCTCACGACACAACAGTGAAGAGAATTTTAGGTCCCAGTATCATATCTGACAGTCTTATTAAATTTTTCTGTGGTGGTCAAGGAATATGGTTTGGTCTTAGGTCTCTAGAGTGTTATTTACCAATGATCTTTTTATTTTCCAGTGTTTGTTGTTAGTACAGTTTTAATATCCACTGCGAAATGCAGACGGAGGTTATAATTTAGCGCCTGTTTATTTGTCTACAAAAATTGTAAATTAGATAAGGTTGGTATAAGGCATCAAAGCACAGAAAGAATAACCTAGATACCAACTCACTACAACTTAACGAAGGTACATGCAGTATATACTGAAGCTCAAAGAACATTTTACAGATCAGTCATCCTTATGATTCTGCCTCTTTTATCGAGCGTTTTTTCGTTTTTTCCCCTCATTCTCTGCTTCTGCCTGCTTTCTTATTCCTCTCTCTCTCTCTCTCTCTCTCACACACACACACACACACACACACACACACACACACACACACACACACACACACACACACACACACACACACACACACACACACACACACACACACACACACACACACACACACACACACACACACACACACACACACACACAAAATTAGTAAACGTTGACTTCTCTGTCCTCACGCCGCACTGCCACATGACTCGAGTTGACAGCGGCACATGCTGCCTTCCTCAGGTCATGTGGAGAGAGAGAGAGAGAGAGTAACCGGTATATAGCCTATCGTAGTTATTATGAATATGCTAATAGTTTAATAAGGATAATTACAATTTCAGTTAAGTAAATAAAATACACTGAAAGCATTAGGTCTATTCTGTGTCCCTGCGACCCACCTTAATTCCTCTCGCGACCCACTTTTGGGTCGCGACCCATAGTTTGAGAATCACGGCTTTAAGGGGAGGATGGCAAACTTATGAAAATTTTGTGTATAAGGAAATGGTGGCCGAGTCGGCAGGTAGGTGGTGTGCTGTCCCAGTGGACGCGGGCGCGGGCTTGGACCAGGAACAGTTTAAAAGATTTTCATTTCATTAAAAGTAGACTTTACTGATCTACCAAAGACCCGCCTGCATGTAAAAACAACCTCGCTACTACCAATACACCAGTCTTGCATGAGACAGCCCTAGCATGCATTCAGTATGGACGGTGAATGTTAGCGCCGAAGTGGTGATATGTGGAGATGTATGGCACGTAGGAGGACTGCTGGACCTCATGGAATGGACTGTAAAGCCTATGGCCAGAGTCGGACAAAAAAAAAACAAAAGAAAAAACATAATGGCAGACTTATAGGTCCAGTTTTTCATGGTGACGGAGAGACACCGTGGCTGCCTTGTACCAATTTTCAACATTTACCTTACGTGATCGGGAAACCTCTTGATGTGAGGTTAGAAAGTAATCATTAACTCCTTTAAAACTATGTTTGTTTTAGATGCAGTGGTATCTGTAGCAGCGCCCTGTCGATTTTCACACTCCTGGGGCCTCACTCCAGCTAAGCCCTATGTGATCACACATCTACCTTGTACTTATGTACTTGCTGCTTTACTGTGTGTGTGTGTGTATGTGTGTGTGTGTGTGTGTGTGTGTGTGTGTGTGTGTGTGTGTATTGAGGGGAGGGGGGGGAGGTAGAGGCCATGATGGAGAGGAAACAACCAATTGAAACCGTATCATGTCATTACTAAACAAAACAAGGCCCATACTAACAGCAGCTGTTGTTCTTCAGAGCTGGTGCTGCAGTTGGTGTTGGTATAGGCAGGTAGTCGACCAAGTACATCATACTCTCGACTCGTCTTATGTGTTGAAACCTGCCAAGTAGACGTGAATGATGCCCCTACCTCGTTATGATGGTGTGTGTGTGTGGCAAAGTAGACGACCCCCTCACAGCCTTTCCATATTGGCGAAGCAGCGCAGCGAGAAGTACCAAACTGACAGTGATTTGGTGTTGTCACTGCCAGCATCAGCAGTGAGTCTGACAGCCATCTATCAGCCTTGTGTAAATTCTAATTCTCAATACGCACTCACAGTCAGGCCGCTGGTGTCAATCATGTCCTTTACTACTCTTAACAGCCGCGTCATTTGTCGGTAAGGACGTGATATAAACACAATAAAGAACACTGAGGTTATACGCAGTGGCTCATAAGATTCTTTACCGAGCAACGCCTAGATTATACAGAATGGCACTTAAGCTTCATTACGAAGAACCAGTCAGTGGGCATGAACAGCTTTATGTCTCGCGTGCAGCACACAACAGTTAAGCATCTAAGGCGACAGAGTGACAACCCAGGGACGGAAAGAGAATATAGAAGGAGCACGAAGGGAAACAAACAGCAGCAGGTGGAGAGATGATCTACACGGCTCTGTTACAGTGTAGGATGTGAGTGTAGTGGATGCTTTCTTGGAGAAGAGGAGTGAGAGAAATACCCCCATCCACCACTCCCTCCTGAGAGAGACAGACAGACAGAGTTGACAGACCTTATATCCGAATGTGGTTGCCTGATCGCGCGCGCGCGCACACGCACACACACACACACACACACACACACACACACACACACACACACACACACACACACGCATTCTCTCTCTCTCTCTCTCTCTCTCTCTCTCTCTCTCTCTCTCTCTCTCAAACATTCACACTTTCACCTCATCTCTTATCAGCCTCAGCACATAAAATTCTGCCCGTCCCTCTGTCTTCTTCACTTCCATCTTAATCTAGTGTTGGTCCTTCAAAGCTTCTCTAATTCGTCACCTGTTACTAAGTGAGGAAGAGATCGCGTTAAAATTTCCTGAGGCGGTATTTTCTTGCGCACTAGTTTATTTTTGATTCTGCTCTGTTAGTATCTTCGTGTCTGTTATTCATGCAATCAGTGTCGACATTAAAAAGATACGATATAAGGAGCAAACAAAGTTATTATTAATAGGTAGTCAGGAGAATAAATCGTGAAGGAAGAGGTGCTAGGGAACCTCCATACCCAGTGAGAATACGGGACCTGGTTTGTCTCTTGCTGTATAACGCGTTGGGATACTTGAAGATTTTATTATTACTGAAGGTTTTGTTAAGAGAGAATAAACAGAACTTTAATGAATATAAAAATAAATGATGGAAACCCGGAAGCAGCAACCAGAAGAGCCCAACACGAATAAATGTAGAAGGTGAGCAAGATTCCCTTATAGTAATACCGGTACTTAGTACTTTTTGAAAAATTATTCGAAGCAAAACTATAATGGAAAGTTTAATGATTTAGAGCATACATAGCACATGTTGGGCAAGCGATTTTTGTACAGGGAATAAGCCCAGAAAGCCACTGTAGAAATACAGAGGCTGCGCCGAAAGCATTGCGTTTAAGTGTTGTTATGCCCAGTGCTGTTGTTTGACCAGAATATTAAGGCAATTTTGTCTCTGTGGAAAAGTTTCAAGAGGCGGTTTCTTATATTTTGCCTTTGTGGTAAAGTTTCAAGAGGCAGTTTTTTAGTTAATACTGCACTCATTTCAAGAAATACAGATTTTTTGGTCATATGTAGCAAATTTTGGGGGCGTTGGAATATTATTTCAGTGTCATACTACCTTACAGTTAGATTGCAAAGATTGTGCTGATGTTTAGGTATATATTCATGTAGATACTGTCCATATCTCAAGTTTGTATTCCACCGATATCAGACAGCTATAAACAAAGATACTTTTCAGGCCTGGATCAAATATCGCAACAGTCTTTACACACCTACAGTGTTTGTTTTTACAGGCGGCATCATATGAAGTGGACAAAACTACTGTGCTCGCCTGGCTTACCCGGTATGCTTATGGCGGCCAAAATACATGGGAGATTTAATAAACTGCCACCAATGACCAGGTGGAGGGGATAAGCTAACATTGTATGCTTCCACCGACAACTTAACTACGAGGTTGTAACGTCAGCAGCCTGCAAATTAGATGTAATATCACCTGTAGAACTTTGATGTGAAGGCAATGGCAGGGTATGGGAAGGTGTGAGAGGGTGTGATGGAGAGGTACACACACACACACACACACACACACACACACACACACACACACACACACACACACACACACACACACACACACACACACACACACACACACACACACACACACACACACACACACACACACACACACACACACACACACACACACACACACACACACACACACACACACACACACACACACACACACACACACACACACACACACACACACACACACACACACACACACACACACACACACACACACACACACACACACACACACACACACACACACACACACACACACACACACACACACACACACACACACACACACACACACACACACACACACACACACACACACACACACACACACACACACACACACACACACACACACACACACACACACACACACACACACACACACACACACACACACACACACACACACACACACACACA
This sequence comes from Coenobita brevimanus, assembly GCF_032717465.1. Taxonomy (NCBI): domain Eukaryota; kingdom Metazoa; phylum Arthropoda; class Malacostraca; order Decapoda; family Coenobitidae; genus Coenobita; species Coenobita brevimanus. The sequence continues at coordinate 398,607 of NC_137046.1, read as the reverse complement.
CACACACACACACACACACACACACACACACACACACACACACACACACCTTCCACTGAACCCTAATATGTGTTATCTGTTTTTCGTGTGTGTGTGTTAAGGAGAACTAGCCTGACACCACCTTGCTGTCACCTCAGCCACACCCGACAACACGGGACGATATCAGTCAGCACTGTGTAATTGGCCTGGTGTACACGAGAAGGGACTTTGTAGTAAGGGGAGAGGAGGTAGACGCAGATAACAAGAGCCTCACATAAACTCGGACGTCACCAAAACTTTAAAAATTGTACCGTGGCAGGATCCATAATTATTTAGCTGGCTTTTTAAAACAGAAATACGTACAGAAACTTTGAACCTTAATGTACAGAAACTTTGAACTTCAGTGTTATATGATTATGCTAAGACGCCACAGAATCTGGATATTTGCTTATCAGAAAACATTAACCGTGAGAGTACTGATCAGTGACGAATCGTGGTGCTCCTAAGCTGAGGAAAATTGTAGGTCATAACTAGATTTAAATAATAAAATGTAACACCATTCCATGAAAATATGAATCGAGGAGTTGAGAGTTCCCTAACCGAGTATATAGTCCGGAATGGTTCAGAATAATATACTAAAAAAGAATATTGGTTGATCATTCCCCAAGAATGACTCTTTGCCTAGTGTGTTGTTCAGGCTACCATCTGTCAGGTTTTGTAAGCTTTTGTAAAACCCTTCACTCTTTTATTGGAGGAAAAGTAATCATTTCCACAACTCATTTAGTGCCTCCAGCCTGACAAAGAACAGTCCTCACTTGCTCTTGTACCCAGGCGACCAGAGTGTGTGTGTGTGTGTGTGTGTGTGTGTGTGTGTGTGTGTGTGTGTGTGTGTGTGTGTGTGTAACTCTTTCTGTTCTGGCACAGTATCAAATCCATCAGTCTACTGTATCTTCCTCTTCACCCCGTTGACGTCCTTGTTAATTTGCTGTCTGCAGGTAATCTTAGCCTGTGTAGTTTAGGAGAGACTTCGAGCTGTAGGGATTGCCTGTAGTCCTTATTAACCCCTTCGCTTTGACGGGGCTCTCCTACTTTGCATAAGCTAGAATACAGTAAGAGGGAAAATGAGAAAGGAGGTACAGTTTAACTCGTAAGTAAAAAAGATAAAGCAGAGTAAGGAGATACAGTTTAATTTGTAATTCTTCCATACTCACCATCCACTCTTTTCCTAATTTCTTTTGTAATCTTTATTGCAGTTTCTTGGTCTTATACTCCTGCTGTCTTGTCGTATTTCTCTCAGTATATTTGTGTGTTCACACTGATGCTATCATGAATTTTATAACCTTCTTTTACGGCCCATGGTAAAAGGAGGAGGTTCCAAGTGTAGAAGTAACGGGAAAGATCTGGATGGTGAACATGTGAGTATGAGAATCATGAAGCTGGATAGACTTAATGAGGTGCTGATAAAACATAAAACACAACTCAAGATTCTTCTCCCTGACGAAAGCGATCCAAGCGTGGCAAGAGATAAGAGTGGTGAACTGGGTGATGCTGTTGTACATTCACAATAATTTGGCCCGTATTTTCGTTCTCTCGCAGCTTTCACCACGTAGCTCAGTGGCTGGAAAAGACAATGCAACGCTTCTACATCCCCTCCAAAGCACATCTTCGTGATTGGCATCATATTCTGGTGTTAATCTTTTGTACAACTCCGCATTGAAGATGGGAAGATGGCAGTTTTAGGTCAGGGTAGAGTAAAACGAGTATAGTGTTGAAGGAGAAGCACACTCGCTGTCACAAGCCGGGTGTACATTAGTGCGCTCGTATAAAGTATTCTTTTGCATAATTTTTTTATTCCCAATGACTAGATACAGAATTGCTCATGGGGCGCCGGATATAGTGACATATGAGGATGATGCGTAGAAAAGAAGGGTACAGGGAAAGCTAGGACGGGGCGGTTGGGTGGGAATGAAAAGTGGATGGAAACATCGTGGGTGGGAAGTTTTAAGGGGAGGATGGCAAACATGAAAATTTTGTGTGTAAGGAGGTGGTGGCCGAGTCGGCAGATAGGTGGTGTGCTGTCCCAGTGGACGCGGGCTCGATTCCTGGCTTGGGCCGGGAACAGTTTAAAAGATTTTAATTTCATTCAGAGTAGACTTTACTGATCTAGCAAAGACCCGCCGACATGTAAAAACACCCACGCTGATACCAGTACACCAGTCTTGCATTGATACAGCCCTAGCATGCATTCAATATGCGCCGAAATTGTGACATATGGAGATGTATGGTACGTAGGAGGGCTGCTGGACCTCAGTGAATGGGTTGTAAAGCCTATGGCCAGAGTCGGGGGGGGGGGGAATTATATATAATGGCAGTCTTATAGGTCCAATTTTTCACGGTGATGGAGAAACACCTTGGCTACCTTGTTCCAATTATCAACATTTACCTAAATTGATCGGGAGACCTCTGGATATGACGTTAGAAAGTAATCATAAACTCCTTTAAAACCGTGTTCGTTTTATACGCAGTAGTATCTGTAGCAGCGCCTTGTTGATTTTCACACTCCTGGTGCCTCACTCCAGCCAAGTCCCATATGATCACACATCAACTTTCTGCTTCTGTACTTGCTATTTTATTCTTTCTACCGCCTGAGGATTATTACATTTGTGCTCACAGTAACAAGGCAAGTGTTATGCTTTGTTACATGTGTGTATGTGTGTCAAAGTAGACGACCCCTTCACAATCTCACCTTATAGACGAAGCAGCGCGACCAGGAGCACCAAACTGACAGTGACTGGTGTTGTCACTGCTAGCATCACCAGTGGGTCTGACAGCAGCCACTCAGCCTTGTGTAAACACTCATTAATTCTCGTTACGTCCACACACAGTTAGGCCGCTGGTGTCAGTTATGTTCTTCACCACACTTAATAGTTGCGTTGCGTTTCGGAATGGACGTGAGAAAAACACAATAATAAACACTGAAGATATACGCAGTGGCTCATAAGATTCTTTACCGAGTAACGCCTAGATTATACAGAGTGGCACATGAGCTCCTTTACGAAGAATCCAATCATTGGGCATGTACAAGTTCTGTCTCGCGTGGAGCACAAACAGATGAGCATCTAAGGTGACGAAGTGACAACCCAGAGATGGAAAGAGAAGAGGTATGAAAGGAGCACGAAGAGAAGCAAATATTAGCAAGTCGAGAGCTCTTCTATACGGCCGTGTTACAGTGTAGGATATGGGTGAGGTAGAGGCTTTCTTGGAGAAGGATAGTTAAAGAGACTTCCCCATCAACCAGTTCCTACTAAGAGAGAGAGAGAGAGAGAGAGAGAGGTGGGGGAGAGTTGACATAGACATTACCAGCCGAATGTGGTTGCCTGACCTTAAACACACACACACACACACACACACACACACACACACACACACACACACACACACACACACACACACACACACACACACACACACACACACACTCTCTCTCTCTCTCTCTCTCTCTCTGTGGGAGCGCGGTAGCTCGGTGGTAGGGTGTCGGGCTCGTAATCCTGAGGTTGTGAGTTCGCGCCCCGCCCGGTGGCTGCCGTGCTGGGAGGGGTAGCGCTCTCCTGTAACCCTAGCAGGGCTATATGATCTGATGAGGTGTAGCTCGGGGATTGATCCCTTATCTCTCTCTCTCTCTCTCTCAAACATTCACACTTCACCTTATCTTTTATCAGCCTCAACACATAAAATTCTGCTCCTTCCACTGTCTTCTTCACTTCCATCTTATATTAAACTAGTGTTGGTCATTCAAGGCTTGTTCAGTTTGCCACCTGTTACTAATTGCAGAAGAGATTGCGTTAAAATTTCCTGGGACGGTATTCTCTTGCGGTCATTAAGCTTACTAACAACTCGTCTTTAATGGTTTATTTCTGATTCTGCTCTGTTGATTTAGTGTTGTGTGTTATTCATGGAATGTGTGGCGAGGTTAGAGAGATAAGAGGAAGAAACATGAGGATATTAATAGGTACTTAGGAAAATAAATAGTTAAGGAAGAGGTTCTAGGGAGCCTCCTTGCCCAGCGAGGATACGGGACCAGGATTGTCTCATGCGTTGGGACACGTGATGATTTTATTACTACTGTTGATTTTGTTAAGAGAGAATAAACAGAACTCTAATGAATGTAAAAAATGAATGATGGAAACCCGGAAGCAGCAACCAGAAGAGCCCAACACGAATAAATGTAGAAGGTGAGCAAGATTCCCTTACAGTAATACCGGTACTTGGTACTTTTTGAAAAATTATCCGAAGCAAAACTATAAGGGAAAGTTTAATAATTTAGAGCATGCATAGCACATGTTGAGCAAGCGATTTTTGTACAGGGAATAAGCCCAGAAAGCCACTGAATAAGTTTTTTTTTTTTTTTTTTTTTTTTTTTTTTTAATGGGTGAGTGAAACAATACAGCAGAAGTGAGTGCCACCTTTCCCCATCTTAACGTTCCAAACGTTTCTGCACCGATATCATTGCGTTGAAGTGTTGTTATGCCCAGTGCTGTTGTTTGACCAGAATATTAAGGCAATTTTGTCTCCGTGGAAAAATTTCAAGAGGCGGTTTCATATATTTTGTCTTTGCGAAAAAGTTTCAAGAGGCAGTTTCTTAGTTAATACTGCACGCATTTAAAGAAATACAGATTTTTTTTATCATATGCTGCAAATTTTGGGGCGTTGGATTATTATTTCAGTGTCATACAGCCTTACTTTCAGATTGCAAGTATTGTGCTGATGTTTAGGTATATATTCATGTAGGTACAGCTCATATCTCATGTTTGTATTCCACCGATATCAGACAGCTATAAACAAAGATACTTCCCAAGCCTGGATCAAGTATCGCAACAGTCTTTACACACCTACAATGTTTGTTTTTACAGCCGGCACCATATGAGGTGGACATAACTACTGTACTCGCCTGGCTTACCCCATATGCTTATGGCGGCCAAAATACATGGGAAATTTAATAAACTGCCACCAGTGACCAGGTGGCGGGGATAAGCTAACATTGTGTGCTTCCACCGACAACCTAACTACGAGGTTGCAACTTCAGCAGCCTGCAAATTGGATGTAGTATCACCTGTCGAACTTTGATGTGAAGGCAATGGGAGGTTGTGAGAGGGTGCGATGGAGGGGTATAAAACACACACACACACACACACACACACACACACACACACACACACACACACACACACACACACACACACACACACACACACACACACACACACACACACACACACACATTCCACTGAACCCTAATATGTGTTATCTGTTTTTCGTGTATATGTGTTAAGGAGGAGAACTAGCCTAACACCACCTTGCTGTCACCTCAGCCACATCAACATTCAACAACACGGGATGGTATCAGTCAGCAGTGTAATTGGCCTGGTGTACACGAGGAGGGGCTGTGTAGTAGAGGGTGGGGGGGAGATAGACGCAGATAACAAGAGCCTCACATAAACACGGACGTCACCAAAACTTTAAAAATTGTACCATGCAAGTATCCATATTTCTTTTTAGCTGGCTTTATAGAACAGAAATACGTACAGAAACTTTGAACCTTAATGGTGGACTTTGGATGTCATATGATTTGGTAAGAAGCCACAGAATCTGGATAATTACTCTTCAGAAAACATTAACCGTGAGCGTACTGACCTTTGACGAATCGTGGTGCTCCTAAGCAGAAGAAAATTGTAGGTCATAACTAGAATTAATTAATAAAATGCAACACGACTCCATAAAAAGATAAATCGAGGAGTTGAGAGTTCCCTAACCCGAGCATTTAGCCTGGATTGGTTCAGAATATTATACTAAAAAAGAATATTGGATGATCATTCCTCAAGAACGACTCTGTGCTTCGTGTGTTGTTCAGGCAACCGTTTGTCAGTTTTTGTAAGCTTTTGTAAAACCTTTCAGACTCAAGTAGTTAAACAGAAACATAGCCGACTATCATGAAGTACCGTTTTAGGTGCACTAATGAAGGATTCGATATAATACTATACTTTTCTACATTGCCTATTTACTATGGCTGAGGGCGGAACACAGATAATCCCACAGGTTATACGCTTTTTGTATAGAGCAGGCGGTTCGTCCCTCTCATGCACCTGAGAACAAAATACCTGTCCTCTGACCCGCCTGTGCTCAGTGGTTTTGGTATTTGTTATTTTGGTTTTGGTAATCGCCCCTTCCACACACCGCAAGGCACAATGCCACTCTGAAACAGCCGGAAAGTTGGGCGAATAAACTTAACGAGCAGCACGTCACTGTCCCGGCACAGCAGTACGGGCAGGAAAAGAATTTAGAAAGTAAATACAAGTTACCCAGGGATTGAAAATTTTGCCTGTGTTTGGTTCAAAATGTGACCCTTAAGTTATCCGGTCGAATGATCTCGGCCGTGTATTTGAGGGTAAGAGAAAGTCACACAAGGAACACTGTAATGTGTGTGTGTGTGTGTGTGTGTGTGTGTGATGTTACGTTGTGTTGCGTTGTCTTGTTACATTGTTCAGTGCTTTGTTCGTATCCTGTTGCTTTGTATGTGTGTTGGAGGGGGAGGGGTTTGCAAGGAGAATTTACTGTTGAATTTCTCCTATTGTGTAATGAGGCGAAGTGGGTGTTCCTGCCACATTGAATAAAGCCTTGGCATTTAATAGTTTTACTTGCATATTCGTACGGTCTAAATGTATTTAAATGAATACAGTTTATACGGTGCTATTTGTAAGGAAATTTGCATACAGGGTTAAGTACTGTATTATCAGATCTACTGTGAGGTATTTTTTGTTAATCTATCGGATCAGTGCTTGATAGTGAAGTGGATGGGAGGTCGAGCGTTTGACAAAAAGAAAAAAAAATCCTAGTAAGCAAACTATTTTATTCATTTGCTCTCTGGTTTATAACTGTGGTATCTACTCTGTCTGAAGAGGAATACGGCAGGAAAAAGTGAGGAAAATCATGTTGTACCTAAAATCTGCCATGATAAAATTAGTACGAAAGGAAAACATGGAAAGTATGTTTTGTTCTGTAAAGGAAGAGATTTGCCGACATGAGTAATAAGGCTGAGGTGTATATAGTGTGAGACAAGAAGCAGGACACATTTAATGAGTGTCATGATATTTCCAAGTGTATCTGACTGTTGACCCACGCTGTTTATGCTGGTAGGTGGATGGAGATTTGGTGAAGGATTACACTTGAGTTTGGAAGAGCGACTGATGGAAAGTGGATTGGAGTGAGGCGAAGGACTGCAGTTAAATCAAAACCCCAGCATTTATAAATCACAGTTACCTAACATTCATTCATTCAGTCCACATCACAAACCCTCATCACACTCACCAAAACCACACATTCAAACTCACTCCACCTCCAACGTAACCACAGTCAACCAAACGCTAAAACTTCCTCCATCACAGCCATCAAACATAGCCATCTCCACCACAACCACAGTCAACAGCAAACTGAAAATTCCACCACTACAACCACCTAAATTTACCTCCTCTACCACTACCATACCACACACTGAAACCTCCACCATAACAGCTGCCTAACTCTACCACCTCCACCACAACCACGCTACAAACTGAAACCTCCACCATAACAGCCACCTAACTCTGACACATCCACCACAACCACACCAAACACTAAAACTTCCACCACCACAGCCGCCCAATTTTACCACCTCCTCCACAACCATACCACACACTGAAACTTCCACCGTAACAGCACCCGACACTACCACTTTCACAACAACCACAGTCAACCACAAACTGAAACTTCCATTACCACAGCCACCTCCACCACAACTACAAATGCCACCAACTACTCAACCAACACGGCTTTATGTATTTCACGCGAGTATTTAACTTCTCACCCTACCCTTTCACATTTTTCTTCTTCATATCTAACTTTCCATTTTTTTAATAACTTTTTCTTCTTATCTAGGTTGCAGTTTCCATTTCTTCTTTCCAGTATAAATTCTCATATTAGTTTCTCATCACACGTATCGTTAGTGTTGTTCTTCCTTATCCAAAGCAGCTAATATGCCCGAGGAACAAGTGGATGAGAGAGCGTTCTTCTTTTGTTGTCTCCTTTCCTCACACATGTAATCTAGTTCTTTGGTACAATTAGGTTACTCCAGTATATTAATTCAAATAAAATTACACAGTCTTCGTTGTACCTCTCCTCTCTCTCTTTTTTTTTTCTCTCAGTTCTTCGCTTCTCCACCCTAATTCATCCTCAGTTTCTATACACCTTATACACTTCTCTCTCTTCCTTCTTGTTCTTCCACTCACTTCCTACTTACTCAGCTCATTTCTTCCTTCCTTTTTCCCTAACTTTTTCTCTTCCCCCTCCTCCTCTCCCACCAACTTCCTCACTTACCATCTCCCTACCATACCTCCCTCTTTCCCTGCCCATTTTCCTTCTAGCTACATTTTTCCATCCTCTTCCTCAACTCTCAGACAGTAGCTAATTATTTATTGGTCAGGAGAGGCACGCAGAGGCTATTAAACTGTCTACTGTAATGACCAGTTGGCCACTTGAAGCCCCATAAATTAGTGTCCTGTGTATCTGAGTTGCGTATAAGGCAGTGTGCAATTGTGTGTGTGGCCGTGGAAGCTCCTGGACTTAGTTTTCTTAATGGTTCAGTCATCACCAGCCGGAACTTGAGTCACACCTGTTGCTTAATTCACAGGTGGCTGACGGTGAGGGGAGCTGTTGGTGGGAGGGGAAGTGGGCGAATGTGACACACACACACACACACACACACACACACACACACACACACACACACACACACACACACACACACACACACACACACACACACACACACACACACACACACACACACACACACACACACACACACACACACACACACACACACACACACACACACACACACACACACACACACACACACACACACACACACACACACACACACACACACACACACACACACACACACACACACACACACACACACACACACACACACACACACACACACACACACACACACACACACACACACACACACACACACACACACACACACACACACACACACACACACACACACACACACACACACACACACACACACACACACACACACACACACACACACACACACACACACACACACACACACACACACACACACACACACACACACACACACTCTTTTCTTCCCCCCCTCTCATCACATCCACAACCATACCCCTCCGTTACAAATTTTCACTGCCAACTACCTCCTCCTCGTCACTATCTCTCATCTTCCTTCTATTTCTTCCTGGCTACTAACACCCTTCCTCTCATCCCTCCCCCACTCCTCTTTTTCATCCTTCAGATATGCTTTCCACCTCTCCCTTCTCGCACACTTCACACCTGTCCTTCCTTGCTGCCTATCCATCCAGTCTCCCGCCTACCCTATCCATCTATCAATTAATCCATCCATCATACAAACCTGTATTGCACTCATCAGGATCGTAGAGGTTCGGATCTAGGTCATTAAGTCCACACAGTTAAGCCGAGATTGACCAGCCTTCCCTCTCGGAGAAGAATTATGTGATCAGTAAAGCCAAACGTTTCCTTGAATTGGACAGCGTGCGATCTGAGTACGATATCTTAACCCACTACACCACCAGGCATCCACTTGTTGGTTATATGGTTACCACCCACCGTAGTAAATGGTTTCTTGTGTTACAGAAACCATTTGGTGTGTCTCTTTGTCTGTAGTCACCTGAAGGTAGTGTTTTATTGAGTGAGTGTTTGGTGAATGCCCTCCTCCCCTAACTTTATCACCTTACATAATTTCCCTTATCCTGTCTCTTCACCTTCCTGCCGAACTTCCTGTTCTCTCCGACTTTCCTATCACTCTTCGTGCCAACCCCTCCCCCTTTCCCCTTTCCCCCCTCCCAAGGACCAGTCCAGCCCGGGGCAAGAGGTAGGCTGTGTCCATGTACGGTCAAGCAGCGAGTCTAGCTTCATAAGGTATATGTTCTGGTTCGCTGCTCGCCAAACCGGTCTTCCACCTCACCGCACGCAGTATCAGTACCAACCACACATTTTGGGCTGCCATTTTTTTGTTTTTACATGTTTGCAGTTAAATATCAACATGCCATAGAAGCATACGTGAGAATGAAGACGTAGAGTACCTTACGTTAGACAGATTAAGTAGGAACAGGTGCTGTACTACGAACCAGCCAACTGTCCGTAGATTCAGACCTTCTCCTATTATAACAGTCACTTTTATTTTGCTACATTTTCTTCCTGCTAATAAAATAGTGGTCTCTATTACCCAGTATGCTGAAATATATTCCCTAATTTCACCCAGACCTTCCATAAGTCTTATGTGGTGGCTGAGAGGGTGCGGTTCTAAGAACAAGTTAATTGGGGAGGAGTAAGGGGAACCTCTTAAATCAACGAGAATATCACACTTCTTGCGGACTTTATAAGGTGGTTGCGGGACTCTGTATAATTGAAGTGGAAGGGGCATGAAAGAGCTAGGAGGAGTGATGGAGGTGTTTCTTGGGTAGGGGAGGAGAAGGCGTGGGAGGAGGGATGGTCTTGGGTATGGGAGACTAGGGGTTGTGTTGTGGGGTGAGGGTTGGGAAGGAGGGGTGAGAGAGCCGAAGGGGGTGGGGTACTGGAGGAGTAATGGTGGTGCTGGGAGGGACTGAGAGTCATAGGTGGATGGGGATGGGTGGGTGTGATGGAATGAGAAGAATGAATGAATGGATGGAATGTTGATAGGTACAGACAACGTTATGGTAGATGCTACGTGAAGTTTGAAGGTCGTAGGTGGAGCTGGGTTGCTGTGGGTGAGTGTGGGTATTTGTTGAGGTTGTGGATGAAGATGGTTGGTTGTAGTGTGTTGGTTGAAGAAGTGGTTGACTATGGTTGCGACAGATTATTAATATGATGTGGTAATACCCTAGAATTTTGAGTGGAGATTAAGTGCCCGTTGGAGTTATTTCAAGTGCCCACGGGTGTTTTACATTTAATTTCGAAGTAGTTATGGCTGAGAAAAACGGTAATGTGAGAGTATTTGTGTTTGGGGGGTAGAAGGATTAAAGAGGGCTTGTGGGCAGTGGTAAGGCTAGCTACGAAGGTATGTGGATAGAGACCTTGGGAGGTGAGGAGCAGGAGAGAGAAAATATGCGAGAGGGAAGAGGAGTGGAAGAGACTTTGGCAGGAAAAACAGGGAGGGAGAGAAAATGCTACTGTAATAGGACGCTGAGGAGGGAAAGAAAGGAACTTGGCAGACAAGTCTATTCATAGTCGCACGCCCCCCTGCAGTAGTGCAAGAGGAGACAAATATTTATATTACGAGGGAAGAGCGCCTCCCGTGGTTCCACCCTGGCTAAACTTAGTCTGAATGTATGTCTTCCATTGTGTAGAATTAGGGTTGCCTTACCTGAATTGTCAAAACACCGGACGCCTGCGCTGAAACCCATGCTTCCCCCCGCCCCCCCAACACACACTTTGGACCTTTGACATTATGAAACCTTGATATATATATATATATATATATATATATATACATATACACACACACACACACACACACACACCAGTACTGCTGTACTGTATCACAATCTTTAATCTTTTTACAATATAATGAAAAACAGGCAAAGTACAGAATTGGCTAGATTATGACTGAAAAATTCTAAAGCACCTTAGATGCAGGATAAGATCATAAGAAGAACAAATGCTACACTGTAAAAATGAAAACTAAGCCAATAATTGTGTGCAATTATCAAGTATTTTATGGCTATAATAGCACTATGGAAGGAATAAAATAAGGCTCGTGGCTGAACAACAGGAAAAGGAAAGACATTTTAGCTAGCTGCTAGCACCAAACCAGCCAAGTTGGCAACACTTAACAGCTGACGAAAACAACGAAGGTCTGTCTCTCTCTTGTCATTAGAATGTAATGATATATTACATTTTTCGAGAAAAAGTGATGGAAGCTGAAATTCCGGACTTTTGGAGAATTTAAAATTACTCCCGGACGAAGATTTTGACACCTAAATGCAGTACATGTCCGGGGTAATCCGAACGTATGGCAACCCTAGTAGAATTATGCGTTCCTAGGGAGAAAAAAAAAAAATGCCGCGTTGTCGTCCCTGGGAAACGTCTCCCTGTGCGGGGGCAGGGAGTCCTCCCTGCGTAAACCAGGTTCCGGTAAAGATCTACCACTGTGCAGAATTTCGTGTTGTTAGGTTCGAAAGTAGACCATGAATAACGGCCTTGGCCGGGAACCCTAGGGGTCACCCAAGGGGGGTAGAGAGTCCCACCTTTCCCAAAACCTGGCCCGGGTGAAGGTCTAGCTCTGCAAAGTTTGCTTCCCTAACACACCCCAATTAGGCCATAACCCCATCCTTCAAGAACGTAGAGTACGGTAACTTTATGAGTGATTAGGTGACTGAGTGAGTGACACAGTTAGGGAAAACACTATTTAGCCGCCCCTGTGGGTGCAACACAAGCTTTGGAGAGTAATGGAATGCTGATAAGGAGGAGGAAAAAAAGAAAATTTCTAAAGGAGGAGGAGAAAAAGATAATGTCTTAAGAAGGAGGAAGCGTAAAAGAACGAAGACAGATAGAAAAGAATAAAATAGAAGACAGTAAGTAACGCATACACGTAAGATACAAGGAAGAGGAAGTTGCAAAGAAATATCTATCTATCTATAGCCCGACGCCCTAATCCCACAAAGGGTGGCCGCAGACAAAACGCCTCCAAGTCACTCTGTCACCCACCATTTGACTACCCTCCCCCCAACTCACCCCCCCCTCCCTCATATACCTCTCAACTCCATCCCTCCACCTCATCCTTGGTCTACCCCTCCCTCTCCCTCCCTCCACCTCACCTACATACACCCTCTTAGTCAGTCTTTCATTCTCCATTCTCTCCACATGTCCAAACCACCTCAGTGTATTTCTCCTAATCTTTTCAACCACATCCACATCTACCCCACAACGTTCCTTCACTTCTTCATTCGTCAACCTGTCCCTCCACGTCACTCCACATGCTCCTCTCAAGTAACTCATTTCCACTGCTCTCACTCTTGACTTGTTCCCCTCTTGCAAGGTCCACGCCTCGCTTCCATACGTCAGGGTAGGGATCACAATACCATCATGCAGTGACTTCTTAACTTCCATACTCACCTCCCTATTTCTCATCACTGCTTTCAGTGTACCAACAACCTTTCTTCCCTGCTGTACCCTTTCACTTACTTCATCCCCCAAAGTTCCATCCTTACTCATCACACTACCCAAGTACTTGAATGCACTCACATTCTCCAAAGAAATATACATGATGATTATCGGCGGCTCTCGTGTGGGGATATTGTGTTAGTGAATAATTATGTCTTACCCTCTCAGTCCAGCCACCTTGTTTACACGCAGTTTGGTTTAATTTATTTCCTCGGTTTTTCTCAACACCTGGGCCCGGTTTAGTCAATACCCAATTATCTGGACACTTGACAGGCTTGTTCGTTCGCCCTTAACACTCTTACTCCCTTTGTCACCTTAGGGGAGCTTTTTATTAATTAACAGAACTCCTAAAAGACGGCTGGTGTTGCTGTAAGTTGAGTGAGAGAAGAGAAGAGCTGTAGAGAAGGTGAGAAAATGTCTGGGTGTTTGTTACTGTACTCGTTTTACTCTAACTTGGCCTAAAATTACCGTCTCTCCATCTTGAATACTGATTTGCACAAGGGATTAACATTGCACTACGACGCTAGTCACGAAGAAATGTTATAGGGAGGACATAGAGTCGTTGTGTTGTCTTCTGCCTCTGAGCTACGTCAGATATCAAGCAAAAAGAAAAAAATTGGGCCAAAATAAGGTGAAAGTACCATGATAGCTATGAACTGTATCCTTGTTAGAAGGTTTGGGTATTTTGCTGTGAAGTACTGTACGTACACTAAGCTGTGGTAGAGAAGTTTACAGAAGAGCAGTAAAATTGTATGCGATTTATTTGTGTACTAAATCTCTGTCCTATGATACTATTTCTTACTTTATATTTACCATCTGTCGATGTTTGGGTCTGTATCTCCATCAGTCAGTATATTTAAGTCTTCCTGTTATTTACTTGTCTCTTTATATCAGACTTTGTATCTGTAACCAAGATGTAGCCATATTTTATGGTAAATCTTCCGTCCAACTCACCAGTCACATCCAGTCCCTTTACTACATCAGATTTCCTTTATTACTAGCATTTGGTGAGAAGTTACAGTGTGGTGCTAATTACTGACTCACTTGGTTACATCTGTTCATCCACCTTATTACTGACACCACGTACTCACATTCACCTTCTCACTGACTCATTTATACTTAGCCACAATATTGCCTCCGCTCACACACACACAGCTTCCCCCCCTCCACACACACACACACTCACGCACACAGAATCATAGTTGTTCACACTTGCACACCAGTATCTTGTATGACACACACGAATCTTTAGTAATCTATATGACTCTTTGTGCACTGGTACGCGCTGTTAAAAGCCCCAAGAAATACCTAACAGTGTGTTCATTCTTTTTACTAACAAATGACCTTATCAGTTACCCATTACCTTCGTTCATTGACAGACAACTTCTAGCAATATATTATTTCATCAGTCATCGCCCCCCGTAATTTCTGTCAGTTTTCAGCCTCTAGATTTTATCATAAAGTCTCAACATTCAGTTCTGTATCAGTTCAGTCGTCAGTTTGTACATCATATTTTACAAGTAGTCTTCAGGCATCATTTTCCCCGTCAATAATTGCCAGACTCTCACGGGGGCAGGCATTGAAACACCTTTGTCACTGAGTTACTGAGTAACCAAGTTGAAATTAACCCTTTTGCGGCCCCTCTAGAGCCTCCAGGACAGTTCAAGGAAACTTTCTAGGATCCCCCATAAATGGTCTCCAGAGGCTTAAGTTAAACTATTATGCTGAAAATTATTATGAAGACTAAGATATTTCTTTTTATATGACAAGCCAATTCCCTAAAGTGGCCTGTCGGCATTTTTTTTTTTTTTTTTTTGGGGGGGAGGTCCATCATAAAGTTGAATACACCCATTTTTCTCTCTTACTCTATAATTATACCGGTACAGCTTTCAGCATCGTTGGTCATTCCTTTTTATTAATTTATAGACTTTTCTCTGTCAATCTTTATGCCAAACGTCTCGTTCCAGATTTTACATTGGTTACCTACGACGTTGACTCCTTCATACGAGGCTCTCAGAGCACTGAACCTTCTGCCAGTTCATCATCATCATCATCATCATCATCATCAACATATCATCATCACCATTTGTTGGGCTACTACAGGAGAAATATAGCTCCCAGTTTCTTCATACAGCTCATTGACTTGAGACCTACTACCATACTTCACCTCCTCCTTGCATAATATAAATATCATACCGTCATGCAGCTCTCCATCTCTTGCTCTTATTCCGTCTCCTGTATAAAGGGACCATTACTATTCTCTTACACCTACCCTCACGTCCTCTTTCTGTGCTATAGAGGAGACAGTAACATTAATTAAATCAGATGTTTTACTGTGGCTAGGTTTGGACTTAAGGTTTGAAGACAGTGTTGGACATAGGTGCAGTCAGACACAGACAGGTAAGGTGAACAAACATTTACTTGGTACCTGTGTGTATGTGTGTGTGTGTGTGTGTGTGTGTGTGTGTGTGTGTGTGTGTGTGTGTGTGTTTATTTTATTTTTTATTTTTTGGCTTCCTATATCACTGTATGTAACATGAAGCTATTTTCTTATTTGTCCAGTGATTCAGTCCCTTCAGGTAGGTTTAATTACAAGGATAATATTCAGGGTTTTCGTGTTCTAAAGTCCTCGTTCAGGCACATTTTTCTTATATTTTTTCTTTCCCATGTAAACATCGATATCACTTATAATTTAAAACACATTTTTTTTTTTCAGGCAATCGTATTTTCTCCTTGTCTTTGTTGCATCCTTATCTTGTCATCCTCGTTTCCTGCTGTCTCTCTCCTTTCACCTATCTCGCCCTCTCTCCTCTCTCATTTTCAGTCCTTCCTTCTGCCTCTGTTTAACACTTCTCCCACTCTGTCGCTTCCTTCCTTCTCTCTCCCCCTCCCATCTGCCACCTAAAGGGCCTCCCCGTCACGGATCCTCTTACTTCCGTTACTGTACGTAATTCCATTTTCCCGCCAAACTTTTTATTTTTTTTTAGCTGAAGGGAGGCCTTTCGCCGTGAAGAAATTATATGTAATTTTTGCTTTCGGCATACTCATTAACTCGCTCAGTACAAAGAGTTAAAAGGCGTAATTATATTGAAAGGATTGACTCACAACAAAAAGATTTTACTAAGAAGACTTTTTAAAACATCATGTCCCGGAGCTTGGGTTATTAAATCACCACTATATCAGTGTCTGCAGCGTTTATAACATTCTGGTGAGTTAGTGTTCCTGAAGGGTGGCGGTGGATAGTAGATAAAACATTCAGCTCGCACCTCGGACCCCCGTGCTGTGCTCCTAAGTCGATCGTATATTAGGACAAAGTATGTTCCTTGAGTAATGAGTATTTTCTTTCCTCTGTTGATTATGAATAAGTTTATTGGTTAAATGCAAGCGATAATTGTTTGGGTGTTAATTCTGCCTACATACGAACTCGTATTGGCTAAAACCCATTCAGTGACTGTCTTTGGTATGAAGGCTTGTCATTGATTACATTTACACATTCCTGATGTTAACAGTCAAAACAGCTGTATTCAAAGTCTTCCTGCTGAACTCGTGGCTAAAGAGTCCCCTGCCGCCTGAATAAATGTTGATCCGTCTTGAATCTTTTAATTGCTTAATCCCAACCACCACTTGTTGTACTGAAGACAGCTTGACGTTGCTTAAATATACCCAACTCGAAGACCTTATTTTAAAAAATTCCCTAATACATAAACACACGAGCCTGATTCCCTTTGTTTGGCCAAAGTGCTATCGATACCTCGTTACGGGTTGGCCACGGGATGGACATTGGACACTGTGGCCGGTATTCGCATAGGGTAAGGAGGCTCCCTAGCACCGCTTCCTATGCTATTTATTTTCCAAACTTCCTATTAATATCTTTTTTGTGTTTCTTTTTCACATGGACATAGATTGCATGAATAACACACAAGGATATAGTAATGGAGCAGAATCGGAAATAAACCGGTAAGGAAGAGGTGTTAGTAAGCTTGCAAACCGCACAACAAGACCACCTGTGATTGTGGTTTTATTCATCTCGGAAAAGACTCCTCGTGGGTGAGGGGTTGAAAAAAAATCTTTATTAAGTTATGCGGTAAAATGTTGTCCTTCGGATTTTTTTACTACTTTCGTCAGACGATTTCCTTCAGCTTAAATGAAACCTGTCAGTCAGGAGGTTGAAGAGAGGGTTGTAGACCCGTATTCTTGGTTAAGGAAGCGCCCAAACATCGTTTCCTAAGTGATCTGTTCTAATTATTACACCTTACTATTCTGTTCTGTGTTAAGTCTTTCAGACATTTCCATGTTCTGCAGTGATAACATACAAAAGGATATTAACGAAAAAAATAAGTCGCTAAGGAAGAGGTGCAAGGGAGCGTCCTTACCCGGCGGGAAGGACCGTCGTGAGGGAGGGACAGGGTAACAGGAGGCAGTGGAGAAATGAGCGAGGGTGTTAATATAGCAGAGGCACTGACGGAGGCAGAAGAATAGGAGTAATGGTGGAGGTAGGTGTACTAGGTGAGGCATGAAGGCTAAAGAGGGGAAAGAGGAAGAAAAGAGGAATAGAAGCAAGGGGAAAGAAAAATATTGATTCAGTCGTGGCATGTCGCACCGTTTTTAAATTGTCATGAAAATTGCCTTCCAGTCGTACCGGACTTTTAGCCGAATAGTGTCAAATGTGGGGGGGGGGGGGAAACTTTGGCAAGAACAGAACACCGAAACTTTAGATTTTTGCTTTTCGCAGCTTTTAGCTCAGTTATGGCATGGTGTGGGTTGTTCAGATACTAGTGAAAATTAACCTCCAGTGGTAGCACTAGATAAAAAGCTAAATGTAGCCGGAAAAAAGACAAATGTACTGTACAGCCGTGTTCGCTCGGACACATTCCACACCTTTAATGTGGAAACCGTTTTTTTTTTTTTTTTTTTTTTTTTTAGTAAAGATTGCAGGAACTGGAAGAGTAACTATTGCACAATATTCAACAGTACATCCATATTCTTTATATATATATATATATATATATATATATCATTGACGCTCGATAATTTATTTAGCTGACGGGAAAATGCTGCCATTAATAAAATTGACAGCAATAACATTTCTGTTAGTTAAATTCCTGCAACATCTACTGTAAATATTTATTATTATTATTATTATTATACTCTGTGCGTGCATCAGTACCCAACTTTCTTATCCCTGTTTTGTTTTCTATTCGTGCTGTTCCACCCCCCCACCCCTCTAAATAAAGGCGGATGATAAGTGGACTTAATTATCAACTTTTTCATAACTGATCATGTTGATGAGAGAGGTGTAAAGTGAGTTAACCCTTAAGGTTATGAAGCATCATTAGACAACTGAACCGGCCAATGTTTGTTTGCCTGGCCTTCTTCCATCTATGTCCTGGACTTTCCTCTCGCCAGGGAAGGTCAAGAAATTGTTGCATGTGACCGTATTTCTGCACGTTGTTGTAACACCTCATTCCCGGCCTTTGCCTTCCGACATCATTTTAGGCCTTCATCCTTTCATCCTTTTCTGTAAAACTTTTATCAGTCACTTCAGTCTCGTTATGAGTATTGTCAGTGTTGCGGAAGACACCCTTACAAGCACACTATCTTTTATGTCATCTTTTGTGGTGAGGGAAATTTTTAAATAAATCTAAAGGCAGGACCAGCGTTATGGGAAGACAAGGTGTGCGCATGTTTTATTCCTGTATGTAGTTCTGTTAATTCCTCTCTTGTTTCTGTCCAGGAGATAATCCTTTCAGCGAGCAAAGGAGTCAGAGTAGAAAGTGATCAAGGCGAGTTGGCGAGTGTGGGTTTAATGAGAGAGCGAGACTGTGATTATTTAATTATGATACGAATAGGTTTGGTCACTCCTCCGCCCCCTGCTTACAAACTTTACCTTTCACCATCCCTCCCTCCATCCCTCCCTGGATGCTGGCACACCTCACTCATTTATTACCTTTAAGTGATAAGAACTTCTTCTTTCGCTCCACCACTCCCTGCTTTCCAAACCCTTCCCCCACACCTGCCCTCATCCTGCATGCTGGCACACCTATGATTTAATGTGATAAGAATAGCTTCAGTCACTGTACCGCTGCCTGCCTAACAAACCCTCTCCATAGCCTACCCTCCCTCCCAGAAAGTAGGCCCATCATACTCATTCATTACTTTCAACCTGATAACCTGTTTAAGGCATGGATTTATTTTCGTGTAGCCTCTTTCTTCCTCATGCTTCCCCCTTTTGCAGTATTATTGTCAATTTTTTACGCATTCCTCTAGAATTTCCTTTGTCTTGTATTCTATCATTGTGCCCTGTGTTAGTGTGCAGTATCACGCAATAGACAGGCAGTCACACGTTTACAGTCAATTAAATCGAAACACAGGTGCTCCTGAATATGAAGAAGAAACACTCTGAGTATGATATCCCGCGCCCACCAACTGGTCTAAGGGTTGAACATATGACTTTGCCTAGTGACAACCCTCGACCGATTGCCCTCAAAATCGAGCTACTTCACTCTTTCTTGACCCTTAACATTTCCACAAATTTTGGTTGAACGCGGATCAGAACTGTTTACGTTCACCTTGCCCTGTGACCTTGACATTTGACTGGTTGTTCTCAAAATCTAATCCCTTTATCCTTGCCCTGCCCTGAAGCCGCCTACCACAAAGTTTGGTCTAAACCGGATGAAATCTTTTGAGTTTTCCTTGCCAAAGTTTACCCCATGTCATGCCCTGAACCAGTCCACCAAGTTGGGTTCAGATCAAATGAAAATTGTTTTAAGTTATTTTGTTCACACACCCACGCACTGAGGCCTGAAGTTTAACCTTGCTCTGTAACCTTCACCTTTGGCTGATTTTTCTCAAAATCGATTCCCCCCGCTTTTGCCACGTCCTAAACCGTACCTCTACGTTTGGTGTGCATTTGATTTTTAAAAATCAGTATGCCATAAGAGAGAGAGAGAGAGAGAGAGAGAGAGAGAGAGAGGGAGGGAGAGAGAGAGAGAGAGAGAGAAGGGGGGGAAAGGTGTCAAAGAGGTGTGGGAGAGATGTGAGTGAGAGGTGAGGGAATGTCTGTGAGGTCTGAAGCGAGGTTATGGAGAATTTAATTGTTGTAAGAGATGTGGGTTAAATGTCAGTTACTGATATTTCATTTTTTTGTAATATCAGAGGAAATGAGACAGCCTTGGAGTATCAGGTATAAGCTTTGCTATGAGTTAGGTTAAAAAGGTGTGAAAGGGGTATAAAATACTAGGGACATGTGAGATGGAACGGTGTGCTAGACCAGTAATGTACAGCATAAGGGAGTGCCTGTGTGGTGGGAGCTGAGAGGTGTGTTGGGTGTGAGAGAGGTGAGTTCTGAGGAAGGTGTTGGTGCATCGAAGGTGTGAAGTGTAAGATGACATGAAAAGTGATGAAAACTGTGATGTGTTTAAAGTTAAGATGTATGGGATGTAAGTATAAAATGGTGAGATGTGAGATGTGAAATGTTAGACGTGAAGTGTTACATTAGGAAGTGTGAGATAAGTGTAAAGTTATGATGTGTGAGATGTGGAGTATATATTTGTGAAGTGTGAGATATCAACGTATGAAGAGAGTGACGTGTGAGAGAGGTGTGTGTGAAGAGAGGTAAGCGAGATATGAGCATAAAAGGCCAGGGTGAAGGTGAGAGTTGAGAGCAAGTTGTGAGGAAAAATGACGGGAGACGAAAGAGATGAACGCTCGAAATGACTGTAAGAAAAATGAAAAAGAAAATCAGAGATGAGACAGAATAGAAGGATTCAATGAGTAGGAAGAGGAAAAGGAAGAGAGGGCGGAGGAGTGGTGGTGAGGGTGGAGGTGGAAGGATCAGGTCTCTTAGCGTGGTGTGGGTGGGGGTGGGGGTGAAGGCGGGTGGTGAGGGTGAGAGTTGAGAACTGAAGGTGAAGGGTGAGACAGCTTTACTCACGCCCAGGAATATTTATCTGCAAAGGTTTTTATAGAATTTAATGAGTTGGTGGAGGAACACACAGAACACACAAGCAGGTAACAAAATGCCATGGATGTGATATAAGGGTAAATGAAGAAATATTCCAATTCCCTTACATAGCCGAAACAACCAACACGCACACACACACACACACACACACACACACACACACACACACACACACACACACACACACACACACACACACACAAAGCGGTGAAATCAGTTCTTAACGTGGAGAGTGACTTACTTGTATGTTTTCCTTCCTTGACCAACCAAACTACATAATATTAACGTGCAAGGAGACACCCTAAGGTCTGTATTGTCGCTGGTTAAGAAAGCTCCCTAACACCTATTCCTCACCGATTTGTTTTTGAATACGCTTGCCTAATATTGTTTATACGTTATATATGCCGAGTATGGAGATACCAGAATGATTTAAGTAACAGAGAAGAGGATGGCAAGTGTAATAAGCACAATAAATCGCTTAGGAGGAAGTGATAGGGAGCGTCCTTAACCCATGAAAATACAGGCTTGAGTCTCTCCACACCGTAAGCACAGAGAGAGAACCATACATATTGTTAGAACGTTTCCTGGCTGATGACTTGTAATTTTCTGTGTTTAATAAAACTGTAGCCTTGTCATTTGATAAAAATTCAATTATACTGTTACTTATCGAAGAATATTGCTCTCATAAACCTTAAATAGACAAATATCATTCACGTATATAACTTTGTGAAGAGGAGTCGCCTAAATTCAACGTTTTTCAGGATTCATGTAACCTTAAGAGTGAAAATCATCTTTATTGTTTTTTTACCAACCACTTAATAGCATCGTTCCTTGCTAACAAAAAAAAAAAATCGCTGGGATACATAGGCATTTTACAACAGCGAGCAATTGTTTCATGATGGATATTCAGTTAGATGTTGGTGAATGGTTCAGTAATTAAGTTTGTCTCGCAAATGGTGTATAAAGCAAGAGCAACCAACAGTGTAGAAATCTTAAGTTGTGCTGTTATCTTGAGAGAGAGAGAGAGAGAGAGAGATCGCAGCACCTGGTTTTGCTACCCATATTGTTAAATTTCTCTAATATACTCCATTTCTGTTTTCCAGGAAAATACTTACACAACCTGGAAATGAGGAAGATTTAAAAAACTATAAAAGGAAAGATGAGAAGGAGTCGTAAAAGATATAGAAGAGAGGAGAGAAAGGGAGACGAAAAAGGGAAGTGAAGAGGTAAGTTGTATTTTAGGATGCTTTTAATTTAGTGTGTCCATTTATTATTTATAATGAAAAATTACTCCCTTGTGTTGCTCAGGTTACAGCGGAAAGTAGGAGGAAGGAGAAAGTGCAATAGCAAAGGGGGAGCAGAAATGGAAAAGGATGAAACTTACTATTTGTGTGTGTGTGTGTGTGTGTGTGTGTGTGTGTGTGTGTGTGTGTGTGTGTGTGTGTGTGTGTCCCCGTTCATTGACCCCAGCTTCTGCTTCCCCTCTTCACTGATTACTATTTAATTAATACCTATGCTCTCGGCTGACGTTAGGTCGTGAGAGAGAGAGAGAGAGAGAGAGAGAGAGAGAGAGAGAGAGAGAGAGAGGTTCGGGAATAGCCTTTTGAGGTGGAGGAGAAACGTAAGTAGGAGTATAAGGAAGGGTACTTAGAAAGAGAAGTGATAGGTCAAGAACGAGGTGGAGTAGGAGTGTAGGAGGAAGTATGAGGAGAGATAAGAAAATATCTCAAGAACGAAGTGGAGGAGTGTAAGAGGGATTATGAGGAAGGGTAAGTGGAAAGGGAAGAGATTGCTCAGTGACGGGACGGAGAAGTGTTAGAAGAATGGTGTATGGAAGTAGAATGGCTGGAAAGGGAAAGAGATAAGGCAACCAAAGAATAATAATGAGGAATGAAGGTGGTGAGAATATTAAAGAAGGCAGTTGAAAATAGGATGGCATTAAAATTAGTAAGTAATATTAAATGGGGGAGCGTCAGGGTCCTTTGGTTTGTTGTGTGGCGTGGGATAGTGTGGTGTGGGTTTGCCAAAGTCTCGAAAGTCGACGGGAATGAAGCACCTCTTTTCGAATCTTTATTGAGAGAGAGACGGACAGGAGCACTCCTTGAGATCCTAATGCATCTATTGGAAATAAAAAAAAAAAAAAAAAAAAGGCAGACCAAGATCGAGCTAGAGAGACAACGTTCGGGAAGTTCAGTGCATGATGGAAGTTATTGCATTGCTTGTGGTAAAGTCTTTATACGATGAGGGAAGAAATGCATGTGCGCGCGCGCGCGTGTGTGTGTGTGTGTGTGTGTGTGTGTGTGTGTGTGTGTGTGTGTGTGTGTGTGTGAGAGAGAGAGAGAGAGAGAGAGAGAGAGAGTTTAATAACTTTTCTCAGTATTCATGGCCTACAAATAAATGTATTTAAATGTTACAACAGGCGACCCTCACCCCAACAGACAGCCTTCAGAAGCAGCCACGGTGTGAGGACAAGAAGAATCACATCCCCTCTCTCTTAGACGATCAAACCTTCCTCAGTTGATGCTCATTTGTCTGTCATTGGTTGATTACTGTGTTTATACTTTCCTCTGGCCTCCATCACCATAATTATGTCCCTCCTTTGTTGCATTCATAGTGATTGATTATCCAGCCTCTCGGTCTCAAATTACACGCGTCGCTAAAAGAGGTTGAAGAAAACATGCTGATGCTGAATTGTAGTCAGACAGGCAGGTAAAGGGCCGGTGTGTGTGTGTGTGTGTGTGTGTGTGTGCGTGCATTATGGACAAACGTATATACTCGTACACAGTGCTGTAGATACTTTCATATTCACACTCGCCTTCACACCCACGTATCCCCACCCGCATGCCCCTCCCCCCCTTCTCTCTCTCTCTCTCTCTCTCTCTCTCTCTCTCTCTCTCTCTCTCTCTCTCTGGTGTTCATTGTTATGCCTTGATAAGTTAATTACAAATGGGGTTATGAAAGAAATTATTTTAATTATATATTCTTGGTGTGAGATTAGTGCTTGCTTTGTTCCATTCACGACTATGTATGAAACACACACACACACACACACACACACACACACACACACACACACACACACACACACACACACACACACACACACACACACACACACACACACACACACACACACACATCAGCACTGCAAGCCAGTTCCCTTAGTCTTAGTAATTCTTTGTTGGTGCTGGACTCACACATATCTCCCTCTGGTGGTGCCAAGGCTGCTTTGAGTTCCACAGTCTTAGTTCTTCACTACCCCAGATATCCGGATGATGTGGTTGAAAAATGGCAAATCGATGATATGATCCGGCGTGTATTGTTGAATGGAGGACGTATGGAAGCTAAATTATGGCAGTGAGGCGGCGGCAGAGTATTTAGGGCCGATAATTGCTCTCCGCGGCACACGCCGGCTTATTTACTAATCAGTGGTAATTAAAAACACGGTTAAGAATGAAGGTGGGGGTCAGGGTGAAGGTGAGGGTGATTAGGGGAAAGGGAAGGGGCAAGGGGATGAGGGTGAAGCTGGGGATGAGGAGTTACCATAGTGGTTTATACAGAACCAGCAGACATAGCCTACCTAGACTGGCACAATTTGAACTTTTGAGTGGGAGAAGGACACAGCTTAGAGCTTGAATTGTTTATGTTCTCTAACGTTTCGGGCTACACAGTACCCATCTAACTTAGCTATGGTAGGACAAATCTAAACTTGCGCCTAGGGTGGGGCACGACCCTCTGACCAGTGGTGCTATGTTTCCCAAACCCGCGATGTGAAACGGCTGTTATATATGTAAAAGGCATCACAAATACGATAAACACATATGAATACAATGTTAACGTGTGTATTATAATATATGAAAGAACAGTAAACTTAAATGCATGAAATATTTATACGGCAATACAGAAACGTGGCATAAATATTTTACAGTGTTGCTAAAAAAAAAAGTAGTCACTTTTATTGGCTTTTACCGTATTTCTGGGGTGGGTAATAATGTCACAATTATGATTATAAGATAATGTGCAGGAATATAAGTAAAAATATGTCAATTTCTTAGTTAAAAAAAAATAATAATACATTAAACCCTCGTGAGCGGCAACACTCACACGGACCCAGACTAACCCGAAAGCCTCCTCGTGTCACTTTGTGTCCTTACCTCCTGGGAGGTGTGAAAATAAAGTCAAATTTACAATATGTACAATATAATGTTAAAGAAAATAACCAAAATGTATCCTAAAACACCATAGATGAGAGAGAGAGAGAGAGAGAGAGAGAGAGAGAGAGAGAGAGAGAGAGAGAGAGAGAGAGAGAGAGAGAAGGGGGGAGAAGAAGGCAGGCCAGAGGTGTTGAGGGATGGAGGAAGGGAGGGAAGGAAGGAGGGAGAGAGTGATTTTTTTTTTTTTATAGATACGTTAGAGAGATTAAAGAAAATAAAGAATTCAAGGTCTAACTCTAACTGTGTCTTTCTCCCACTCAGCATTTCCACATGTCGCAGTGGATCATCTGCATACTTTGAACTGTCTTCCTCAGTTTGTTTTTCCTCAGTGTCTGACTTCCAGTATTTTAAATACACTGTGTCCTGACTGAACGGATCTTGATTTTGGCAATATTTTGTTCAAATCTCATTCGAAGGAACAACGTTCACAGCCGTTTAGCATTTGATATTTTCCATGTTGCCTAAAAAAAACTTGGCCACTTTGGGGTAAGTAGAACATGAGACGACATCGATCAGCCAGCCTGGAGGAAGCAATAACATGATGCTTCTTTGGTCATGTAAGAAGATACGGTGAACAGACTTGGCTGCGAAAAATCTGCGTTAGTTGGGTCACATCACCTTAATCTTGCCCGTGTCATGGTGCACTGGAGCATTGTATTGTCCTGCATGGTGATATAAGCCCACTAGAAAAGACATTGATTTACGACAAGCAAAAGATCGAATCACTAGGCCGCGCATTACAGTTTGGCAAGACCATTATTAGATTGTTTTTTTGAATCACACCTCGTATTATTACCGTAGAGCACAGCAGTGTAGTGGAGCGTGGGGTGTTTATGGTACACTGCCGGTGATAGCGTTGAGGAGAGTGGTGGTATTGAGCGTGGGATGGTGATAATTACTGAATATATTGATGGCCCGGAATACTAGAAATATGTGACAAAACCGGTGTTCCCCCTTAAATCTAGTGCCACTACGCCTTCCCATAAACCAGCCACCAGATCCATGAAGGGCCGGGACTCATATTTTTCATTAGACTTTTACGACCCATATACAGCGCCTATGTGGCCCGCTACCCCAGTGCTTAAAGTGAAGGTGCTGGAAATGATGACACTGTGATCTGTTGAAATGGGCTGCGCCAGGTGTGCATCAACCCTACACCCTATCTCGCCGCAGTAACACGCGTCTCATGAAGTTAGGGCTCCATATTTCGCACTGTGACCTACGCAGGCGGGCAGCGTCAGGTTTGCGTCAACCTTAGACCGTATCTGGCCACGGCAGCAAATATCTCCAGTGTCATCCAGGTCTGCCTATCCTTATATAGGTCGTCCCCACATAACCCGCGTTACTCTGCTGTATATAAGCCGCATCTGAGCCTATTTCCGTCACCATACATAGTCCAAAGTGGGACAGTAGCCATGGAAGATATGGAAGTCCAACAGCACCATATTCGAGACTTCTATTGTGATTCTCCCAGAACGAGTCCATAAATATGCTTTTTCCTTCGTTTTTGGTGGCAGATCTTTGTGTATATCAGGCCCAGAGCAAACATGGGAGCAGATATCATTCGCGAAAACAATAATGTAATAAAGTAGATACATAAATGACGTTCACTCAGGGTTAGCGTAACAGGACAAGATATGCTAAGATCAGAGTTTGTCTTAATTGTTGGCCGATTCTTCTAGCAAAATAATCACTAGCGTAAGTGTACTTTTATTGTAAATGAAAAATCCTACGAGAATATACTGTCTTACTGTCGTGGTGCTTCCAACCGTATTCCTGTGGTATCCCACCTGCTTCCAACCACCTTCTTAGAGTTACCTTTTTCTCATTTTTTGTTGCGCTTCTTTTCCCACAACTCCTGTAACTTATACTTTATATCATACCTTCATTCTTTCCCTCACAATTCTTTTTACCTCTCAGTCCTTCACTTCCTTGCCCATCGCTTCGCCCCTTACCTAATCTCTCTCTCTCTCTCTCTCTCTCTCTCCATTTAGTCTCACCCATACCTGCTCTAACAATTTTCATATCCATGTCCTTCTTTTCGCCTTGTAATCTCACACTTCCCTCCTCAATTCACCCTCCTCCAGGTATTCTCTTACCCATACCCCTTGTAACTTAACCCAACTTTTCCTCTACCAAACATCTTAGCTTACCCACATCTCTCTTCCAGTATCTTCTTCCTTCTCCCCACAGGCTTCCCTCTCGACCCCATCCTTAGTCTCGGACACCCCTCCCTGCCTCCCCACTACTCTCATAATTCTTCCTTACCTGTCCTTCATGCCGTAGTGAAGAATGAGTTTGTGGAAGAAATGAAAGAGAACCAGGGGTGAATAAAAATGCTAGAGTAAGGAGAGGAGACTGAGAAATGCTAATAAGAAAGGAGGACGGGAATAAAAATTGAGTTGATAATGAATGAGACGATAACGAGAGGAGGGAGTGAGGAGACTGAAGAGGAAGAGAAAGAGTGGAAAGGTGACTGAGGTCAAGAATAAAATGCATTGTTGAATGAGAAGTACCCTCGCGAGTCTCACGTCAAGTAGTGACATTTTCTCACATATGAGCGGCCTAACCCAGCCCGGCCCAACCCGGCCCGCCCGTAACGCTTTTGAGAAGCTTATTTTTCAGCAACCACAGGGGCGATCACTGCGTGGTTTGCATCATATGACAGCCCCATTCTTTAAAGTTTGTTTTTGACAGTTTTCATCACACCCTGGTGGTGTTCGTGACATGCGCCAAGTAGGCTACAGCATGTCGAAAATCTTCAAAAGAGGCCACAGGCCAGACAGTTTGTCGTAGAGGCGTGGAACTTGGTAGGTAGATAGCCATCAATATACTCTAGGTATATCCGGGTGTAAGGCGACATTTTAATGCTTTTGGATTTAAATGGCCTCTCTCGTACCTTGCCGACAGAGGCGTTTTATTGGTTTATCTGCTTCATATTTCTACATAACTAACCTTCACATCGTTGGCTTCAGGTAATATACCTGGTTAACTTCAGACAGAAATCGATACTCGTCTGTGTAATGACAGACATTACAAAAGCTTTAGATTTGAAGAGTACATCGCATTTGTTATAATTCAATCAGCAGCTGTCATAAAACAGTTAGATTTGCGGAATTTACGCATTATTTTCATTCAGTAAGGACCTTCCAACAAACTATATCCAGGCGTCATAGGCCTGCATTACGTGAACAGTGTACAGTGTAGCAGCAGCAACAGAAGCCACTCAACCAGGCAACCTCCCACCGCGTCTGTTTATCACACTTTCTTCCAGGGGCCAAATGAGACTTTTTGCGCCTCCACCGACACCAAGTACAAAAAACCATATTATTAATGTGCGTTGAGAATCAGTTGGAAGCCGTGCCTTTAGATGAGGGATAGTTGAAGAGAGTGTTATTACCGGTGACCGCTACGTTGAACTATATAGACAATTATAGGAACGCTTAGACATGCTTTGGTTTGTGGGTAATTATTTTTTGCGAGTTGTGCTTTTCCTGTGGGTGATTTACGAGGAGTGTATAGCACTGACGAGTAGGCAGAGTTGGGTGTTGTCCAACAAAGTTCAGCTTACATTTCCTGGGAAATATTTCACATGGGCGGGATAACCATTGGTAGTGATGGCCTTGTGATAAACGTTTTGTGTGTGTGTGTGTGTGTGTGTGTGTGTGTGTAAAACAGTCAGCACCTCTTTACTGAATTACATTTTTTTACCTGACACACACCTTCACCTACATTTGCCAGCAGCCTCACCAACACTCTGCACTTCCTCATTGACTTACCCTGGATGCCTTACACATACTCACACCTGTTTTTGCTTGCAGTCCCACCTGAACTTGGCATCTCCCTGTTGATATCTTACCACCTTTACACACACACACACACACACACACACACACACACACACACACACACACACACACACACACACACACACAAACCTATATGTATCTCTTAGTGTATTTTGTGGTTATATATTTTTTTTTCTAAATAGTGAATTTGTTGGGTCTTCTCTGGTGTTAAGTTTTGACCACGTTTTTTCTGCCTTAACTTTGGCCAGATATTTGTCCTTTTTCCGCTTATTTCACCCTTCCCATAATGACCTTCCTAAGCATTCACTCAGGTCCGTATTTCCGTCGGTTAATGAGTCTCCCTGAGACCTCTTCCTTAACGATTTAATTCGGAGGGTTAATATAATTTTGTACGTTATTTATGTAGAGGATGACTGTAATAGAGCTATTTAGATAACAAAGAAGAGGACATTATGGTGCAATAAGCAAAATAAATCACTTAGGAGGAGGTGTTAGGGAGCCTTCATGACTCAGACTCTCACATTTCACACCACTACCTCCTTCCAGCTTACACCTCATCATTCATTTCCTGTTCCCCCCGAATTCTGTGTACTGTGTTCTCATTCAGAATAGACCTACACGATTGCACTCGCTCATTAATTTTCATCTTCCGTCCTTAACTTCACGTACTTTCTAGTGTCTAAGCTCTGACATTATCTCACAGCTTCATCTTCATAAATTCCACCCCAGTAGTCATTTTCGTTCCTACTAAAATATTGTGCTCTCACTCAGAATACACACTTACACTCAGCCACACCTTTCCTTCCTTAACTTCACTCTCTCTCTTGTGTCTAAGTTCTGAAGTTCTCTTACAGCGTCATCTTCACCGACTCCCTTAAACCTTACCTCTGACCCCGTCCGTCCCTCCATCCCACACACATGACCGTAAGGATGCATAGAACAAAAAAACCTGGAGTGACCGAAGACGTGTTTCTGACCCAGGATGACCCATTTTGTTGACACTGTGGCTGCGTGGCGCTGTGACGTCACTGGATCAACCTGGATCGTGACCGCCTCATTCTAAGTCTGGGAGAGTAGTGGAGGAAGGGGAAGAGATTTGGGGTTAGGGAGGAGGGAATGATTTTTGTCGAGGTGCTGTGTGGTTTGAAAAGAAGAAAGAAGGACATATTGTGTTAAATTTGAGGAAGGAGTAGTTGCAAGGAGAGTGGAAAGGTTACAAGAGGATGAGAGAAAGGCAGAATATAAGAGAGAAGTGGAGGAACGATTGGGTAAATATGAACTGCAGCAGATGGGGGACGTGGAAGGTGTGTGTAAAATATTCGCAGAAGAAATATGTGCAGCATGTTGATGTGGTGTGTGGGGTGAAGAGAAGACGGAAGGGGGTGCAAGGAACAGCGTGGTGGACTGAAGAGGTGAAACAGGCTGTGGCACAAAAGAAGAAAGCATACAATGAATGGATGAGAAATAGGGGCGTGGAAGAAGTTGAGAGGCGGAAGAGAGAGTTATATGTAGAAAGAAAGAGAGAGGTGAAAAGATTAGCAAGAGAGAGTAAGAAGAGAGTGGATGAGGAATTTGGAAGGAATTTGAGTGTAAAGTGGAGGGACTGTAAGAAAATGTTCTGGAAAGAGGTGAAGAGAGTAAGACAGGGTGGCAGTGAAGTTCGTAGGGGAGTGAAAGATAAAAATGGTAGATTACTAGTGGAGAAGGGAGAAAAAGTGAGCAGATGGAGAGAACACTTTAAGGAATTGTTGAACATAGAAAATGGAAGTAATGAATGTATGAGTGGTTGGGGAATGGCTGGGAGAAGGAGGGAGGTGAGAAGAAGGGAGAAATCAGTAGGATAGAAGTTGTGGAAGCAATGAAGTAAGTCAAACTGGGGAAAGCCCCAGGAGTTGATGGAGTGTGTGGTGAAATGCTGAAGCTTGGGGGAGAGATAGTAGTAGAATGGATGTGGGAGATGTACAGATTGGCCTGGGAGGAAGGTAGAGTCCCGGAGGATTGGAAGTCAGGTATAATTATTCCCTTATACAAAGGAAAAGGGGAAAAAGAAGTGTGTGGTAATCATAGGGGCATCTGTCTCCTTAGTGTAATAGGAAAAGTGTATGGTAGGATACTTACTGACAGTGTTAGGGAAATAACAGAGGAATTAGTTGGAGAATAACAGGGAGGCTTTAGGATGGGAAGAGGTTGTGTAGATGAGATTTTCATTCTTAGATCTTTAGTGTAAAGGCTTCTCGAGAAGGGAAAGAAGTTGTATGCGGCTTTCATGGATTTGGAGAAAGCATATGACAGGGTGGATAGACAATGATTGTGAAAAGTATTAAGAATATATGGAGTAAATGGGAAGTTATTGAATGCTGTGAAGAGTATGTATGATGGTGCTAAGGCTGCAGTGCATGTGGATGTTGAACTGAGTGAATTTTTCTCTTTGAAGGTTGGGTTGAAACAGGGATGTGTCATGTCTCCACGGTTGTTCAGTCTGTACATGGATGGGGTAATAAAAGAAATACAAGGTAGGGCAGTGGATGTTGGAGTGGCCCTAGTGAGAGAGGGTAGTGTTTGGAAACTCCCTGTACTGCTGTTTGTAGATGGTACTGTGTTGTTAAGTGAAGACGAAGGGGAGCTACAAGGCTTGGTGGATGAGTTTGGAAGAGTGTGTAAGAAACGGAATCAAAGGTGAATGTAGGGAGGAGTAAAGTTATGGTCTTTGAGAGAGATGAAGCCAAGGAATGTACAGTGAGATTGGATGGTGAGGAGATGGAAAATGTGAGTACGTTTAAGTACTTGGGGAGTGTGATGAGTAAGGATGGAAGCTTGGAGGGTGAAGTGCTTGAAAGGGCACAAGGAAGAAAGGTTGCTGGTTCCTTGAAAGCAGTGATAAGAAACAGGGAAGTGAGCATGGAAGTGAAAAAGTTACTACATGACAGTATTGTGATACCAACTCTAACGTATGGAAGTGAAGTTTGGTCGTTATTGGAAGGACACAAGTCAAGAGTGAGAGCGGTGGAAATGAGTTATTTAAGAGGAGCCTGTGGAGTCACATGGAGAGACAGGCTGACATATGAGGATATAGAGTTGTGGTGTGGATGTGGATGTGAAAGGAAGCGTTAGGAGGAACACATTGAGGTGGTTTGGCCATGTGGAGAGGATGGAGGGTGAGAGACTGACGAGGAGATTGTATGTGAGTGAGGTGGAGGGGGGGAGACGGCGGGAGAGACCGAGGATGAGATGGAGGGATGGAGTGGAGAGGTACGGTATATGAGAGAAGGGACTGTGAGTTGGGAGCAGGGCAGTGAAATGGCAGGGGACAGGGCGACGTGGAGGCGATTTGTTTGTGGCCACCCCGTACGAGATTGAGGCGTCTGGCAATAGATAGATAGATAGATAGAACTCTGGCTGGGTTCGGTTCCCGTTGATAGTTCCCTTTTCTTTCCATTCGTGGAATATTTAAGTGTGCGGGGAGGAGGAGTGAGGGAAGGGAGTATGTAATTTGGAATTTTTCTCTCTCTTTAGTAAATGTATGCGCAGTGTGTGTGTGTGTGTGTGTGTGTGTGTGTGTGTGTGTGTATGTGTGTGTGTGTGTGTGTGTGTGTGTGGAGGAAACTCTTTATACTTTGAGGTAGATTTTTTCATTTTTGTGTTTTCAAGTCTGAGTATGCTTATCGAGAACTTGTATGTATGTGTAGAGTGCGACTGTCTGCCACACAGTACTGGTATATAGACGTGTGCATATTTTCCTCAGGTAAATGCTTACGTGTGAGGCCAGTGAATAAAATAATGTGCAAGTACACTGAAAATCCGTAAAAAAATATTAGTAAAGATCCAGCATGTGTTCCCCTGGGCAATTTATCTCTTTTTTCCTGCAAGGTATGCTAGTAAGCATTTAGGACGGAGGTGGCGGGATGACTAGGCCAGGTGAAAACTATATGTGATATTATACATCCTGGCATGTAGTCTTGTCGGTTAAGGAAGCCCCCTAGCACCTTTTCCTAAGAGATTTGTTTATTACACCTTACTCTTCATATCTGAGTTACATGAAGCCTTCCAAAATCGTCATACTCTGCATAAATAACTTGCAAAAGGATATTAACGAGCCATATGCAAAAAAAAAAAAAAAAAAAAAAAATTGATAAGAAAGATGTGTCAGGGAGCATCCCCAACCGACGAGAATGCAGGCCTTTCAACTGAACCACCAACCATGCTATCAGTTTCGGTGGCATTTATACTCGTTGTCATTGTTGAAGAAGAGGACTCCGGGCTGGTTCAGGGGTCACGTCACAGACACAACATTGCAATACCTCTGCTCTTTCACTGCTGAGAGGAGGGTGGGAGACGAGAGAGACTGAGGAAAGGAAGTTGTAAGACATTTAAAATCTTTGCAAGGTTGTGTTTTGTCCGTGATTTGACACAGTAACCCATCATTGCTATTGCCACTTTTGGTTATTTTTTTCCGCTTACACCATATGGTTTTGTTGAGTTGAAAAAGCTACTGGTGCCAAATATTTTCGGATCAATTTCCTGAAACGGTCTTTTTATTATTGGTTATGGGTGTTTTTAGAAGCATTTGTGTGTGTGTGTGTGTGTGTGTGTGTGAATTTCCTTTGGTATTCTCTCCACTTTAAATAATCCCGTCACAATGTACACGTTTTATGTATACTTTTGTGGTCATAGGACCTGAGAAAGCCGACTTACATAAATAAAACTATTAATGCTTTTTACGGCATTTCCGAAAGAATTCCTGGCACTCGATGTGCTCGTTACAAACATTGCCAACACGGTGACATTACGCCCGTATGTTTCATCATTCAGTCGCAAAAGGGTGTGCTGAACCCTACTTTTTTACAGTCATTTATGGAACGCCTGTGGTTAGTAGGTATGGTTAGCCTGCATCCCATACTACAGAATGCAGTCAGCAACCATATGTCAAGGCTAGGTATGTTGCATGATTGCCCTGTACTTCAAAAATCATCAAAATGTTGGGATCTGCATCTCACTTTTCGATATCAGGTTCAAGCATTCGACCATTAGTCTTGTCCTTATATGCCGGTAGGCCGAAAAGCACTCCATGAAGTAATGTTATTCAGCAAGTTCTATATTTTCGTGATAAACGATGCACTGAAAAGGTACCTGGTGAAGTGTGTATGTTTTTTCTTACGTTTATATATATATTCTTTGGCGTCCAGAAGTAAATTTGTGGCTTAAAAACAACACTAAGACATGTTTATTAGCGATTTCTGTTAACTATTACTGGGATTCCACACATTATGAAGATTCCTTGAGTGATCTGAACTCTCTCTCTCTCTCTCTCTCTCTCTCTCACACACACACACACACACACACACACACACACACACACACACACCACAGGCATAAATTATCCCAGCGTCAGTTTATTTTCCAGATAACTTCTTTCAGTATACTATAGGTAAATAGATAGATAGATAAATGGATAGATAGATAGATGGAGACAGTGAGATACGAGGTGTACTCATGTGTAAATACAAAACTGATTGATATAGATAGCTAGGTAGATAGATAGAGGCAAGTACATAACAGGTAAACAGATAAAGCCAGGGAGGTAAGAGCTATAGCCACCTTAAGTCTAAATACGGTATTTATTTTGGCTTCCAACTTTTTAATATTAACTTCCAGGGGTAGTTGGGGGTTATTGCTCACGTAATGCCACGCAGGGATGAGTGAGGCTGGTCATTCTCATCTTAAATGTCAGGACCAACTTGCCTAGCCCCGGGCTTCTACGCTTCCCATGGGGGTAACACTGGATTAGATGATGCATAAATTAATGAACTTCCCACCTGACAGCAGGATTTTCAGAAAGAGAGAGAGAGAGAGAGAGAGAGAGAGAGAGAGAGAGAGAGAGAGAGAGAGAGAAGGAAAAAAGAAAAATTTCAGTCATTAATAGTAATCTGCAGTGACAAAAGTTAATTCCTTTAGATTCACAGTGAGTTAAAAAAGTGTGTGTGTGTGTGTGTGTGTGTGTGTGTGTGTGTGTGTGTGTGTGTGTAAACAAATAACTTCTGAAGGTGTGCTTACTTTAGACATCATATAAATGAAGGATATTACTTAAGATAAAACTTTTCTCTAGACAGTTAATGCAAGAAATGAAGGTTGTAATGATTAAAGCACATTAATCTACCAACGAATATAATGATTGTCATTGTCAGCCTCACTGTTTGTACGTAAGTCTACCAAATCCGGACCCAGCTGGGCGATGCCACTTTACAGACCACAGCCCCGCCCAGGACTGTTGCACCGGGCCGCTTGATGCCCTTATATGTGAGAAGTCTGGACCTACTGCATATTCTCGTCGGGAAAGGAAGTTCCCTTGCACCCTTTCCTTAACGATTTATTTTTGGATACTGCCGGTTAATATGCTTCTGTATGTTATTTATGCAGAGTGTGGCAATAGTTGAAGGAATTATAAAACACGGAATAGGACAGTAAGGTGTGGTAAGCAAAATAAATTGTTTAGGAAAATGTGTTAGGGAGCTTCCTCAACCGACTAGATGAAGAGACCAAGACCTTGAGTCACAAATTAATTTATAATCGCTTCCCTGTCGCAAGTACGATTTCTGTCTGCAGGAAGGACAAGAAGATGAGAGTGAATAGTCCTGCCATGATTTTTGTCCTTCCTGTAAATGATTCCGTTTCTTAGTTACGAGAGGAAATTAAATATTCTGTCAAATTCTGCCCAGCTTGATTCACATCACCACCTGCCCAACCCGTGGTTTGCTGTTGCCCAGCTTGTCCCCGGTTCACTGGGTGCGTTACTGTAAACATAACAATAGTGTGTGTGTGTGTGTGTGTGTGTGTGTTTGAGGGGGGAGGAGAAGGCAGGGGTAAGCAGAAACAGTGTAAGTGTCAGTCAGGTCCTTGGCGTCTCCACTAATTTGTTTCCTCATCCAACACCTTTGCTCTCACACTCCTCTGTAAACAGCTGCACTGATCCACACCTCTAGATATACAATGTGAACGTGTACAGATTTGAGGAGAACAGTGCTACGGACGATTTGTGAGTACAGGTTAACTGTTGCTTTAAATGAATGAAATAGACGAATTGAAAGTGTGGACAATCTGCTGCTGCATGCCCGCAATGAATGGAGTGGTGTCCAGAGAACTGAATGTAGCAGTGTCTGGCGGGAATGGAGAGAGAGAGAGAGAGAGAGAGTGCGTACGTGGTGTGTGTGTGCGTGTGTGTGTGTGTGTGTGTGTGTGTGTGTGTGTGTGTGTGTGTGTGTGTAATAATAATAATAATAATAATAATATAATAATTTTCGGTTTATTCATGGCAGCCAGTGGCTGAAAGTACACAGGTCCATAGTCCAGTACGGTAACCTAAAGAGGTCAACAGGGTGACCCTGGCTGCTCTTGAGGAGCACCGACACTTACTACTAGAGTACGTATATACCGGGAGAGTAGCGACACAGGGGGTACCGGACGCTCAGCAGATGGCCGCCATTTTCCTGCCGAATTCGCGCGCCTCCTGACTGAGACTCAGGCGCAGGCATTCCGTTAGCGTTAGTTCATGTTTTTTTGATGCTGAGAGTGGGCGTCATGCCGGGCTGTTCTGCCAATGGGTGTGCCAATCGACCGGAGAAAGGCTTTAAAATGTTCACATTTCCATCTGATCCAGAAAGAAGGAAATTATGGAGGAATAAAGTCAATCGTCTGGGGTGGGAACCAACATCTAAATCAGTCTTATGTGAGGTATGGTATGCTTAATGAATGTTTTCATGTAATTTGCTGGAAGTTTGTTCCTCTCTGCCGTAGAAATAAATGAACTGTCGGTGTAAGAGGGAACCACTAAAGCAGATAAGAGTTTCAGGAAGGGTTAATCATTGAGAATGAATTTGCATAAGAAGTGATGACTCACAAATTCACGATTTTTTCGTACTAAGTTGATATTAGTTGTTTATGGTTGTTTATGCATATCTTGCATATGTATTATTATACTTCCTGTTCATATGAGTGCATTGTGTTACTTGTGTATTATGCCGACATGTAAAAAAAGTATTATTCACAAAATAATAGTGCGCTCTTCATACCAAGGTTGCCTACCATTATACTATCCTACTTTTATGCTATCGTAGGCTACTGCTCATATGTGTATGACGTTTACCTTTCGTGTGTTTATTATCACGTCTTGTGTTTTTACGCATATTCTTACGTGCATTATCCGTACAGAATCTTTTGATGTGTATTCTACATGTACTCTTATTATTTCGTGTGTTGTGACAATACGTGGAACGTGCATCGTGTTTTTTTTTTTTCGTGTGCTACTGTATACGTGTACTACCTGCATTTTATGTACTGTATATTATGTGGACGTGTACCTACGACTCTTCAGTCAACCGTCTATGAATGTTACAAGTTTCTAAGGGGTCCAGTATAACATACAATTTACGTGAGAGTACCTATATAGGTACTCTAGTTTACTTCTAATGTTATCATTGGTTACTTAAAAGCTGTAACACTTTTTCACGTGAATCTGAAGTCAGCATAATAACCTTCACAGATAAAGGTCAGCAGAACTTGTCAGTGACAGAGAGCGATTCTTTGTACAGCTTTATAGGCTACTGTGTTCACAGTGTAAAAAACAGAGACCACCTGTGACGAGTGCCTGGGAGATGTAATATCATCACCCCATCAGACAGCTCATAAAGCAGCAGACCTCACTTTACCCAAGGAATACAAAAAAGGAGGACTTATAAAGTATATGAGATGCTGCATAAAGTAGAGCTGATGTTCAGGAAAGGTCAGTGTGATTTGACAGGAAAGGATAACATTAAGAAAACCCTGATGAATGAAGCAGTAAACCTAACCAAAAATTATGATATTCCTACCAGTCACAACCTCAAAAACAAACTTCTAAGCAAGTTTATCAATGCTCGCTTGCATTTCTACTGCAAAAAGATTAATGAAGAAGAAAAAAGAAACACAGAAGAAAAATACAGAACTCAGTAAAAGTGTAGCCATGAGGAAACTTGTACTGAATGTAATCAAGTCCTGTCCCTCAACAGGTCACTGCTATAATATAGTATATTGTTAAATATTCCCATATAAACATTGATTGTAAGCATCCTACTTCTCATTCATCATCTTCTCTTATATTATACTTCCGTCAGTTTTTATAGCAACTATCACCAGCTGGAGAGAGAGAGAGAGAGAGAGAGAGAGAGAGAGAGGACAGCAGGTCGCCGGGCAGAGTCGGTGCGCGCCGCGCGTTTGGCAGGAAAATGGCGTCCTATCGGGGAGTTGTCGCTACTCTCGGTATATAGGTACTCTACTTACTACCAAACCTCACCGAGGCTGGAGTAAGGCATAGGCACACGGAGACAATCCGTACAATCTTTACACCGCTGAGTTTCGAACCCCTGCAGGTCTTCCACCACAGCCCGCCTTGAGCTACACTTGACAAGTAAGAGCTCACCCCAGACACGTAAGCAGCGCAGCCGGAGCGGGGTATGAACTCGGGCTCACTTGGATTGGGAGTCGAGTGCTCAGTCAACCGCGCCACCAAGTGTGTGTGTGTGTGTGTGTGTGTGTGTGTGTGTGTGTGTGTGTGTGTGTGTGTGTGTGTGTGTGTGTGTGTGTGTGTGTGTTTTGATGAAAGTTTGTGTTCTTTAGGGGCAGTTATTTTTTTCTGTGAATTTGTGTATTTATGATTGAGTATAATTATCGAAAATGTGTGTGTGTGTGTGTTTAAGAGGTGGGAGAAAGCAGGTGTAAGCCGGCAACAATGACGGTAAGGGGCAGCTGGATTCATAGAATCTCCACCCTCTTGTTTCTGCTCCCAACACCTGCTGTTTATACTGTTCTCTCTCTAAACAGATGCATCGATCCACGCCTCTAGATACGCAACATTAACATTTCCTGGTTAGAGGAGAGTTGTGTAAAATATGAATTGTGAGTACAAGTTAACTATTGAACTTGATGATTAGAAATAAAGGATTGGAGGATTTGAAGTACCTGGTGCCACTTTCCTGCGTCACATTGAGAGGTGTCCAAGCAAAGTTGAATGGAGTAGTGTTCTGTGCAATAGTGGTGTGTGTGTGTGTGTGTATCCTTCTTATATGTAAGATAAGATGGTGCTCACAAGGGTGGCGGAGGGCCCAAGCATGTTACTTATCACTCCCTTGTCTGGCTGGAGTAATGTCCACACTGCATACTCTCTCGTTCACCATACTTCATTCTTCATACTCCCTATCTTAACCCACACTTCGCACCATAACGTTCCCTGCTTATCACACCCTTCCTTTCGTCTCTGTCGTACCCCCATAATTATCTCCCCTCCTCCTCCTCCCCCCCCCTTCTTCTTCGCTGTTTCCTTACGTCTCTGTCTCCTACCTCCATACCTCCCCTTCCCTTCCCCTTTCTTTTCCCCATCCCCATTCCTGTTCCCTTCCCTCGTTACGTCTTTTACTCTTTCAGTCTTCCCCTCCCATTCACCCGTCTTTTCCCATTCCCGGCGTTACGTCACTCTTCTTCCGTTATGCATTCCCTCCCTTTACCCCTCCCCTTTTCAGCCCATCCTTACGGCTCTCTTCCACCGCCATACCACCCTCCCCCTTTCCCTCTTTCTATTCATCAAATCCTCCTGCATACTTCAGGCCCATATTCATACCTCAGCTTCTTCCCAGTCACCGTCTTTGTCAGTAACTCCTCCTCCCTCATGATTTGTACTTCTCCTTTTTTCGTACCTGAACTCCTTCTCAGCCATTATCTTTATTTGTAACCCCATCCTCTCTTGTATGAGCTTTGTACTTCTCTAATTCCCTCCCAGCCACCATCATTATCCGTTACCCTCTCATCCCTCATGCTGTGTTTTCTCCTCCGCATCTCTTCTCTCATGCAGACCTTCAACTCCCTCGTCTTTCCACATGGCGTCTTAAATTACGTATGACAGCCAGTAAGAGACGAGGAGACAGAGGACTAGGTGGAATGAATGAAAAAAAAAAAAATCCAATAGAGCAAAGTTGATCGACGAATGGGGAGAGGAAGACCAACAGTGAGGTGGAAGCATAATTCTGGGAGCAAACGTGAAACATACGGTACAAGTACGACGTACTGTAAAAGTCAACCAAAATATCGAAAAATTCCCCAATATGCTTAGTTCATCCACCCACGAGAGAAATTTGTCAAAGCATTTTAAATATAAACCTAATCCCATCCATTTCTTTTCCCAGACCCCTGAGATAGCCATCAGCACGTTCAAGTATCTGGAGAAAGTAGTAAAGAAATTCGCTAAAACTCAAAGCATCAGTGAGAGTAAGAAATCCCCAGTATATCAGTACATGGCCCAGTGATACTGAGACTTACATCATGAGACTGTGATATGTAAGGAGTGTTGCAGTGTTAGCTGGGACGTAACACGATGAATTAGATAAGGCAGGGAGGTGACACACACACACACACACACACACACACACACACACACACAGTCTTCAGTACGGAGGGCCCAAGTATGTTACTTATCACTCCCTTGTCTGGCTGGAGTAATGCCCACACTGCATACTGTCTCGTTCACCATACTTCATCCTTCATACTCCATGTCTTAACCCAGCCTTCGCACCATAACATTCCCTGCATATCACACCCCTCCTTTCGTCTCTGTCCAGCCTCCATCATTATCTCCCCTCCATCTCCTCCTCCCCCCTTCCTTTCTTCTTCGCGGCTTCCTTACGTCTCTGTTTCCTACCTCCAAACCTTCCCTCCCCTTCCCCATTCTTTTCCCCATCCCCATCCTTGTCCTCTTCCCTCGTTACGTCTTTTCCTCTTTCAAACTTCCCCTCCCATTCTCCCCTCTTTTCCCAATCCCCTCGTTACGTCACTGTTCTACCGTTATGCCTTCCCTCCCCTCACCCCTCCCCTTTTCAGTCCCTCCTTACGGCTCTTCCACCACCATACCTCCCTCCCCCTCCCCCCCTCCCTGTATTCATCAAATCCTTCTGCATACTTCAGCCCCATACTCATGCCTCACTTCTTTCCAGTCACCATCTTCGTCAGAAACTCCGCTTTGCTCATGCTTTGTACTTTTCCTTTTTTCGTGCCTGAACTCTTTCTCAGCCATTATCTTTATTTGTAACCCCATCCTGTCTCATATGAGCTTTGTACTTCTCCCTCACTTATACCTCAATTCCCTCCCAACCACCATCATTATCAGTAACCCTTTCATCCCTCATGCTGTGTTATTCTGTTCCCCTTCTCATCGATCATGCAGACCTTAAACTCTCACCTTTTTCCACATGGTCTCTTAAATTGCTTATGCCAGCCAGGTAGAGACGAGGAAACAGAGGACAAGGTGGAGAAAATGAAAAAAAAAAAAAAATCCAATAGAACAAAGTTGATCGACGAATGGGGAGAGAAAGACCAACAGTGAGGTGGACGCATTATTTTGGGAGCAAAAGTGAAACAAATGGTACAAATATGACTTTAAAATAATCGAAAATATCGAAAAATTCCCCAATACGCTCAGACCATCCACCCACGAGTGAAATTTGTCAAAGCATTCTAAATATAAACCTAATCCCTTCCACTTTTTCTAGACTCCTGGGGTAACCATCAGCACGTTCAAAATATCTGGAAAAAGTAAAGAAATTCGGTAAAACTCAAAGCATCAGCGAGAATAATGAGATATCCCCAGTATATCAGTACATGGCTCTGTGACACTGGGACGTACATCATGAGACTGTGTGTGATACGTAAGGAGGGTCGCGATGTTAGGTGAGACGTAACACGGTGAATTAGATAAGGCAGGGAGATACACACACACACACACACACACACACACACACACACACACACACACACACACACACACACACACACACACACACACACACACACACACACACAGTTATCTGCTTATTTACTGCCAGACGTTTAATTCCAAAGTTCATTTAGAGTGGCCGTGACAAAACCTCCATTAATACATATATATACAGCACCTCGTTATCTTTACCAATACCTACCCAGTTTCAGACACCCTATCCCATCCTTCATCTGAATTGGCCAAGACAAAGACTCCTCCAGGCCTCTCTATCACTGTTTACCATCACCGCCATACACCAGGCTATGCCGCCCTCCTTCCTGCACTTCGTACAAAGAATGGTATTGTTTACCACCCGACTGCCACAACCATATAGTGCGTATTGAACCCGCCACCATATGCAACGGATGAAAACTAGATCAAGGAGATATAATCGATACTGCGGTAACTCTCATTTGTTTATCCCCGGGCGTAAGATTCAGTGTCCAACAACACGCATGGGTCGGAGTGCCTCTGGTAGGTGGTGGCAAAGATTATGACTGTATTCAAAGATGCACTACTGAATTAGCTATCCATTATGAGAACTGTGTTGATGCCGTGAAGGAGTCAGCCACTATCCCCCTTAATACCTTTAGTACCGTGACGCCTTTATTTTATTTTATTAATTTATTGTTACAGACCTCTTGTAAGGATGTGGTGAAGGGGCGCCTAGATAGGAGATCGAAATTCCCCCCCACCCCCAGCCTACACCCGCATTACCTTGCTGTTGTTCATTGTTCTGTCACCAGGGGATACTGGGTCAGTGGTCCAACGTTTATATACCCTTCATTATTGTTTTTTTGGTTTCTATTTCATCATTTAATTGGCATTTTTCAATTATCTTCAGTTTCCTCGCTTCATTATTTTTTTTCTCTTTGCTTCTGACACTTTTTTTCAGTTTCGTTCTGTCAGTGCTCACTCCCATTTTCATCTACTTTAACTATTTTCACTTGCCACTCTCCTGACATGTTCGTCGCCTTATTGTTTAAATTTAGACTTGGTGTTGTAGCGTCGTCACAGCGTCGGAAAGAGATGTTACCGGAATTATTATTGGGGATCTAACGACGATTAGATGTATCCTGAAAGATGTAGCTTGATAACACACCAGGGAAAAGTTCTTGAAATTCTTTTACGCTCAGTAAAGGCAGCAGTGGAAAATATAAGTTGTGTATCGCCTATTGGCCACCCCTGTAAGTACAGTCCACACCTCTTGTAATAGCTACCACTTGAATTAGACCTCCCTGGATGATGCAAGACAAACACAAACACAATTTCTTACACTGGGGTTGCCACAATATACCACGTTATTGTCACGTGACACCTGTATACTGCAGTCATGCCTTTAGTGTGTAAAATTGACCTCCAACCTCTCACTGCATACTAGTACACTTCCTCACTTTTATCCTCCTTCCTCCTTCTCACCATCCACATTCCCGCTACCCCATCTCTCCCCTCCCCCTCTCTCTCACCACACACACTCCCTCTTCTCATCTCTCCCTTCGCCCTTCTTCTACCCCATTTCCCCTTTCCCCTCCCTCCCACCACACACCTGTCTCTTCTAAACCAGTGTTTCTCAAACCTTTTGACATCATTCCTCACTTGTGGAGATCTTAACATCGTCGTGCCTCCCCTTCAGTTTTCTCTCAAACCCCTCACACATAATGATGGAAAAAAAAAAAACTGTTTTGGTGCTCTCCATTCAGTTTAATGCTTACAGCCATCAATCAGAATGCATATTTGTTACTTATCATAAGGATGGATGACATTGTTTGCTTTCAGTCAGTCGACTGATTCAAGGTTGAGACGCTGATAACTCACATCTCATATCTGAGTCCACATCCAGTCGGTTTTGGCTTTTACTTTTTTATGCGTAGAAGCGTGGAAAAACCAGATTCACATTAATTGTTGCGGAAAATAGTAAGAGGATTCAAAGTGCGATTTCATAGATACACTCTGATTTACTACTTACACAAGCCACCATGGCCCCTTAAAATCCTGCCGCGGCCCCCTTGGGGGCCATGGTTCCCAGTTTGAGAACCTGTGTCCTAAACATAACACACACTCC
This sequence comes from Coenobita brevimanus, assembly GCF_032717465.1. Classification (NCBI taxonomy): domain Eukaryota; kingdom Metazoa; phylum Arthropoda; class Malacostraca; order Decapoda; family Coenobitidae; genus Coenobita; species Coenobita brevimanus. The sequence goes on along the minus strand of NC_137046.1, from coordinate 354,500 downwards.
CTCTCCCCTATGTTTCCTTCTCACAGTACAAACACTGCCTCTCTCATTTCAGACCCTCCCTGACCATCTCCTAGAAGATTCAGTCAGTGTAGCAAGGGAATATGTTGATGGCGATTATAACTACGTGGTGGTTGGACTGAATAGTGATTTATGGTGGACCCTTAGTTTTACAGATTCATATTAAGTAGTCTCGTACCTTATACATGACAGCGTTATCCTGACACCTACTGTTTTTCATTTCAGCCAAATGAGCATTCATACACACACATCTCCAGCTACTCCTTTGTTTTGCCGTGAGCAGTTTCACCCCATATAACACTATGCGTTAGTCAGGCTTTCTTCTTTGATAATTATCGTTGCAGCGTAAGTGGTTTCCTAATTAACGCCTTCAGTACCGTGACTTCCTTATTTAATTTCATCACTGGCAGCCAAAACTTCTGTTCCAAGCTCAGTAAATCCTGTGTTGGCAGCAAGTTTAGAGTAAGAGACATGGCATCGTGTTCAGGGAAGATAATCCTGTTTCTCGTCTTGTCTTGATTTAACACAAGTTCCTAAGCGACCTTCATCATGTATTTCTCCACGACACTTTGACTTACTGGTTGTAGTTCCTTTCATACTACAGCAATTATACTCTTTTACCTGGCCTAAAATTGCTATCTTTCCATCTCCAGAGCTGGGAGTTAACAACTGATTAATACTAGAATACGGTGCTAGTCACGAAGAGGTGCTATGGTGAAGATGTAGAGCCGTAACGTTGTCTTTCTCTGCAACTAAGCTACGGGAAATGAACTGCTGTCTGAAACAGTTTTCCAGTATACACTATACTGTACCTTCTCCAGAGACAGTAATATCATTATATTCTCTGTCCAGGCAGAGTAACCATATTTATTCATAAGCTTATTCCAATTCATGTATTATATTCCACTCCATCTTAGCTTTCCATCATATATATATATTCATCTCGTCTGTGCTCACTTCTTCACCTCTCGACCCAGTTAATTGTTTCCCACTGTTACTTGTGATTCTCGTGTGGCTGTGATGATGAGAACGAGACCCCTGGATCTGGACAAGGATCGAGATTATTAATGTGTGTAGTGTTTGTGTATCCTTTTAGTTCATTCCTTGATTTTGTTTATCATGTAGAATATTTTGTCCTTCATACCGTAAGTTGCTTTGTAAAATGAGCCGTGCAACGTGGTTATGGAAGTAAAGACACAGGTGATTTTGAAGTAGTAAAATTACCCCTGTCTCTGTCTATCTGTCTACATGTCCCTCTCGAGTTGTTCAAAGAAAAAATGGAAGACAAGTGAGGATAATGTATGGGAGTGCACTTAATGACCCCAAGACTAAGTGAATTTATTTTTGAGGAAGCCCGCCAGACAGTTAAACACACACACACACACACACACACACACACACACACACACACACACACACACACACACACACACACAATTCTTACTTGACCTCCAAACAAATGGCCTTGTTGGCAGTGAGAAAGAACCGACATTATAGCGTGCAAAATCAGGCAAAGCAAAAGGCTCAAGAATCTTCCTGAGAACGCATATTTATTTTTTGCAGGGTTCGTGCTGCAGTATAAATAATTGTAAGCTTTATTGAATTAAGAACTTTTTGAGATTTTGCGAGAGATATAATTACTTTCTCTCGTCCAGTCTTGTATCGCCTCACAGGGAACATAGGGGCTTGGAGCTAGGCTACTTAGTTCAGACACTTAAGACGAGAATATCCAGTCGTTCTTCCCTGAGTGGTATTCTCTGAACAAAAACCCCAACCACTTATCAGATATAAATCTTTTGAGAGCCGTTTGGAGCCCCTTAACGCACTAGACCACCAGGCTTCCGTACGCTGTGAGTACTATTCTAAGTAACTTACTAAGAATTGTAAAATACTAAACAGTAGTGTGCCATTATTTTGCAGTGGAGTATTTAGTTATTATTCCCTTTTTTCTTTAACATCATCATCATCAACATCCGGACCTCCTTTCCCACCCTAGGGCAGGTTGAGGAGTAGCAACGTCCTTTCTTTAACTTGGCCTAAAATTGTCATCTCTTCATCTTGATTACTAAGTTGTAACAGTAGATTAGCACAAGAATGATGCTAGTCATGCAGAAGTGCTTTGAAGAGGATGGAGAGCTACACTGTTGTTTTATTCTGCCAGTTAACTACATGAAATGCGAAGCAAAGGGAAAAAAGTCTGGGCCAGGTTAAGGTAAAACGACTGTAGTTTAACTGTGGCCACAAGGATAATTATGTGAATTTCCAGCAACTTTATTGCCCTAATGAAAAGGATACGTTTTTGTGAGGGCTTGTGTTGTTTGAGCATTGTTACACTGTCACAATGAAGCAGGGGCCATGGGGGAGCTATTTCAAACATATCCATTTATCATCTGTTCCGTCGTTTGGCAGTAGTTGGAGGTGGTTTGACCATATTGAGGGAATGGAGAGTGGTGGGTGGGAGAAGAATGAAAGGTAGACCAAGAACAAGATAGAAGAACAGGACAGGGGCGTGTTTAGGGGAGGAGGGTGTGTTATGGGAGGAAGAAAGACTGTTGACCAAGAAAAACATGGAATGGTACGATTCTGGATTTTATGAGAAAGAGTGGCAGTATTTTGTAAAAGAAATGGTTGTTTCTGGGCAAAACCAGAACTACTTGCAAGTGTTTGTGTCGTGGTCTGTTCCCACGAAACGCAGCACCAAATAACAGACATAAATGGCTGTTCAAAAGTCCTGTAGCAGAGACAAATTGGGTAGTCCGGTCCCGGATCTTAAATAAGGCGCTAAGTGGAGGTTTGGGCGTCGCGGCAGACACCACTCTGAAGATTTAAACGCTGCTTTAAGTAATGATCCTTCATTAGCTAATTTAGCGACCTGCAGGCATTGCGCCCCAGCAAGCAACAACAACTGGTTGTGTCGTTAGGGCCTTAAGTTGCAGTGGTTGGCTAGCTATTTCAGTATATTGGTGGCACTGGAAGGCGTTATTGCCCTGGTTTTCAGTAAAATGAGTGTTATGGCTTTGTCTCATTGGACGTAGTAAAACAGGCACATTTTTAACTGCGCCAATAGCCAGCAGGTCAGTGAATGGCCAGCGTTCTTCTTTTTCTTTTCCTTCTGCTTCTTTACCATGTGGCGGATTTGTTAAAAGGAGGCCTTTGGAGACTTAAAAGTGCCACCATATTTGGTAATTTGACATGGAGAATCCAGATCTGCCATCAGCTAACGCCTGAGGTGGCGCCATCCACTCACACGATGTAGTGTTACCTTCAAGTGATAACTGTTCCATCCACCTGAGCGTTTTCAAGATCTGTATAAAACTAAACATATTTTAATAATTCGGGATTCACCAAGGAAAACAAACAGTTATTTGCTACCTGCGGCGATAGCCGTCAGGTCAATGAGTGGCCAACCTCGCCGCAGGTCCCAGAGCAGTTTCACTCGTTTCATAGTTGAGTACCATACATGGAGGGCGAGAAAGGATATAATTTGGAAGGAGGGTTGTCCTGTAGGTGCACTGATGGTGGTGACAGGGGAGAGAGAGGTGGCCCTGGAAGTAATGATGTCGTTATATGACAAAATTTTGCGTCCCAAGCTAACTCAGATAGGTGAAAGAATTTCTAGAAGGTTACTAAGGGTATCGTACAAGCCAGGAGTGGGAGGAGTGGCAGCGAGTTATCTTGGAGGAGCACGTGAAGGTACTGGGGAGACAGAAAATTCTTGTGAGGAAGTTCTGAAGCATTGTGGTGTTGATGTGGATGTGCTGGAAGGTGTCATAAGATGTTTTGGCCATGTGGATAGAATGCAGATTGAGAGATGGACCGTGAGAACGTATGCGAATGAAAGGGAGAGGGGGCGAGGGAGGTAGATGGTAAGATGAAAGGAGGGAAAGGAGAGGTATGTAACTAAAGAGTGGTGTGGGATTGACAGAAGATCGTGAGTACATTGACATGGAGGCGATGTGTTTGTAACCACCCCCTCCGCTCCGGGATTAAGTCTTCTGCCTATAGATATAGGGATATACATGAAGTCCGTGGAATTGTATGAATGGGTGTATAAGTAAAATTCATGTTATTTATAGCCTCAAAGCAGGAGATTCCACGGGGAGTTGTAAAGATTATCAAACATATTGCACCATTATGCAGCAAATTAATTTCTTGGAAAATTTTGACATGGGTCCTTTCATTCACCAAGCAGATGGTTTGCCGCAGTTTGTTCCAAGACGGGTTCAATGAAGAAGTGGAAAGATGATAATGAAAATACAAAAATTTACCTCCTTATGGTGTTTCCTCACATCCTCCGACACCCACCACCCCTCATCCCGGCCTCCACTCAAACCTTTAAACTGCCTCCACCAGTTTGATATTGATAATTCCCAAGTACACACCTCACTCCCTCAACCAACCAGCCGTTAAGTGTAGTCTGCACCGGACTGAATAACGTCACATTTTATTTACGCGCGAGGGAGAGTCGTGGTGTAAGGCAACCCTTGGAAGTTGGTGGAGGAAGGATGGTGGTGAGTGGCAGCCCAATGAGAGGTGGTGGAGGGAGGGTGGTGGTGAGTGGAAGCCCAGGGGGAGGTGGTGGAGGGAGGGTGGTGGTGAGTGGAAGCCCAGGGGGAGGTGGTGGAGGGAGGGTGGTGGTGTGAGGCAGCTCTTGGGAGGTGGTGGAGGGAGGGTGGTGGTGTGTGGCAGCTCATGGGAGGTGGTGGAGGGAGGGTGGTGGTGTGTGGCAGCCCAGGGGGAGGTGGTGAAGGGAGGGTGGTGGTGAGTGGCAGCCCAAGAGGAGGTGGTGGAGAGGAGTGTGGTGAGGGTTTGGTGGTGAGGGAATGGCTTTCCAATATCGAGTCCCAGGTCGTGCAGAAAGAAAATTATGATACGAATTTTACGTAAGGTGTAATCAGTTTTCGATTTTACATAACAGCCACGAGCACTGCTAAAGAGATACCTTGTTAATTCCAGTACGCCAGGCCCGAAAAGGATCGTAACATAGTATAATACCGACGGTGGGTATCAGTGCTCAAGTAGTGTCGTGGAAGGGTGTGTGGTTCCATCTGTTGGCACAATGGTTCGCATCCTGTGTCCAGTGTTGCATTGATAATAACCTGCGTGTTTGTGTGTGTGTGTGTTACAGTAAATTAGTATATATGTAACGGTATATTAAATAGGCTTGACTTTTACTACGCCACTCGTCACTCCTTTTTCCTTCGCTCGTCTCCTTCCTATTTTCTCATTTATTTTCTTATCCCTCTCTCATGTCCCATCTTCCCTAGGTTCATTCTCTCATAATTTTCGTTTTGTCTCTTAGCTCTCCTATCTTGTTGTCTAATAGTTTTTCTCTCTCGCCCCCCCATTTCTCTTCTCCCCATTAATCTCCTCCCTCTTTTGCCCCCTTTCCCCTTCCCATTTCTCCCCATCTTCTGTCTCCCCATGTCTCCCTTGCTCCCTATGGCCTAACACCACCATATCTCAGCCCGAGTTGTGCCCCCAGCGTGTCTGTCATTATTATGTGGCCACGGTCGCATGTCAGAGCACAGTTCACATCTTAATCACGGCGAAGCTGCGATAAATAACGTGATATATTTTCCCTCGTTGCAAAAAATTGCTTGTGCAAAAATAAGAAACACGGGAAGAGCTGCACTTGGTCATACCTTAAATAAAAAAAAAAAAGAAAAAGAAAAAAAGCCACGATAATAGAATTCATAGTAAGTTTGTATGTGAATCAAGGTCCCGTCTCCTGAGCTGCCCTGCCACCCTATCATCGTGATGTAGGAGGCCACAACCAGAACACCAGCCACCTGATTCAATACCCATGATAAAGGTGTGGGTCGTATGCTCTGGGGACATTCACCTCGCTGACACGGTGACCAGCTTGTTGGGGGTGTCAGATAACCCCATATAACAGTCCCAAGTCTTAATCATCACAGTTTATTCCGTGTCTGTAAATTAAGTAGTACGTTGTGGAAATACGCACAGTAAGAAATTTTTTGGTGTCACGTAATAACTCTGTACATGTTGGACCAGCTGCCATTGTAACCATTAGTTTTTCACGGCTGCAGACTTAATGCTTTTTCCTTTGCGCATAATATCTTAAAAACAAAAATGCTGTAGAAAGCAATTTTTAAAGCGAGATATGCGAAACGTATAATCAAAAGAAGATTTGCCAGGGAGATTTCTTGCACAAAACAAAATACTGTACTGTCTATTTATCTATCAAACTATCTATCCGTCTGTATGTCCATATCTATATCTCTCAGTCAATCTATTTAGTTATCTGTCTATCTATAGCTCTGTTTTTCTGTTTGTCTGTCTGTCTGTCTATCTGCCTGTCTATCTGTTGTCAGATGCTTTGATCCCAGGGTGCTAGAGATAGGTAGATAGTATTGAAAAATGTATATAAGATGGATCGATCATACAAAGAATGACTGACTTGCAAAGTGTACGAGACTGAGAGTGACGTGGAGGGAATAAGAGGGAGGCCAAGATCTGAGGAGAGGTAGGCGATATGGAGTACGTAATGAGAGAAGTTTAGGTAGGAGACATCTTTCCTGGGCTAAAACAAAAGTAAGAAATTAAAGAAAAACAAAAATAATGCCATGTTTGGTTTTCACTGTCATTCTCAGGCATCACGCACGTAACAAAGTGTGTTACTAAAACCGGACGCGGCTGTTCATGGACCAGCGAGTAAACCCAATTGAAACCTTAAACTCAGATCTGAAACGCCAGATTTGAAAGTGATAGGTCATAAGTACGATGAGAATTGACGAGTAACTGGACTTTAACACTCTACTGAAGCCATTTTCATCCCAGTTAAGGCAAGAGGCCGTGGATGGTGATCGTTTTTCTGGCTATTATCTCCATTGTAACTCTTTTATTCTCCCCACCAACAATAAAAAATATTTAAGGTATTATATCCCCCCAGACAATACTCCATTCACAAAATCCCGTGAATGGACGGGTAGCCATAAAAGATTCTATTTTATGGCCGTGTTGGCGTCAAGTGGTGGTTGGTTTGTAAACATATGAGTGACTTGTGGTGGTTGTGTTTATGGTTCGTTGGAGATGATGTCCCTGAATTAGGAACATGGATGTAAAATTGACTCTCGTAGGTCATGTTCTAGAGGAAGAATGGGACTTAGTAAAACGGTCTGTCTGTCTTTGTGGCCTTCGTGTGGTTGGTAGGCATAAATCTAACCCCCTTTGTTCTGAGGTAGTGTGGTAAGGCGGGAAGAATGTTAATTGACACTGCTTCTTGCTCCTCACCTCATCTGGCTTCCCTTCTTCGGGGTACCTGTTCAGCCCATCGTTATATCTATTCATTATATCAGTCCATCTGTTTATCTCTGAAGAGGAAGAATCACTGAAGATATGAAGTGCATTTGGGAAAGTGGGAGGGAGGAAGGAGGATACCTAAAGAAATAGATTAGAAAAGGGGAAAGAAGACAGCTTGCGAAATTATGAATGGTCTTGAGAATGGAAGAAGAGTGAAGTGTGTGTGTGTGTGTGTGTGTGTGTGTGTGTGTGTGTGTGTGTGTGTGTGTGTGAGAGAGAGAGAGAGAGAGAGAGAGAGAGAGAGAGAAAAGAAGACCTCACCACTTAGTGTACCTTATAACACTGGTCCATCCCCTACTTCAGATCATTTTTATACCTAGTCTACATAATTTTACCAGGTTAATGGATGGGATAAAAAGTGGTGCTGAATCTGAAAGTCATTTGTGGTTTATAAGGGTGTGGTGGCTGTGGTGGACCCTTAAGACACTGTTACTACGATAAGGCTGAGTGATCCTGGCCTTGTTTGGGTTATATGTCGTGATATACTGGCGCCAGGAAGCAAGGTTACATTAAGCAGTGATGATGAAGGTAAGTGGCGATAACTCCCCGGCATAGGCACCCATCTGTCTAATGCTCACTACAACATCGTGCAAACCATACAGAACAACACCCTAGGCATTATCACTGACTGCACCACAACCTATCCGACAAGTCACTTACACTCTGAAACTAAAATCGTCATTGTAAGAGACTGTCTTGAAATGAGAAACACACAGTTTTGTGCTTCACCCTGTTCCAGTACACAGCACCCCTGTTAGTACATGACAGACACACAGCACACCTAGGTAGATAAAACAATCGTCGCACAAACATTATCAAACCCTCTACAATGATATCCCACCTTCTGACATTCCAACACTAGCAGGGAAAAAATGCCTGTACATAGAACACCTTGATCTGAACACTATATTGCAAGCTCCCCCTTCCCCCTCCCATCGGAGTTGGCCTGAAAATGAGATGATCAAGTTCGCCTAGCAAGGTTAAGAACAGGACACCACTCAGCCCTCCTTGGCTGCCAGCTTAGTGCGCGTCCACACGTGTGCTCAAACGTGTTGGCAACACAGCTGGCAACATGTTCGGGAACATGCTTGCAGCAGTATTTGGACAGATGTATGCAAACATGTTTCAATGTAGCTTCGAACACTGGCAGCAGAGATGATGGGATAAATGTGTCCATACCAGACAGCTGAGACTTCAACATTATGTTGCCAACATGATGTGGACGCTGCTGTTCCCAACATTTTTGCAGCGTGTTCGTTAATGTGTTGCTTACATGTTGCCAACACTTGTTTGAGCACACGCGTGGACGTGACCTTAGATTTGGGTTGGGTGGAATCTCAAATGACACGTGCCATGCATGTAAAATAGGCCCACACAGCATAACATATAATGGAGCACTGTACAACACATGCCACGCTTAGACTCAAACACAACATTAATGGTATAGGGAGGTGTAGGGAACATAACCTCATAAGGCAGGTGCTTCCTGCGGTCAACGGATCTGCTCAGTAATACAGCCGGGGGTTGAACAACAACAACAATAACAACAACATATTATACACGAAGATACTCTTATTCTTCTTGTGCTTGGATGCAATTTTCTTCACATTACTCGCACCGTATTAGTTCTCACCCCTGCGGAGGCGTGAAAAGGTGTCATTTTCTCCTGATTGTACACCATACAGAGTCAGGAGATTCAGCGTGTCTTTCGTCTGTCGAGTATCGATTTTGTCTTGAAACTTCTAAAGGACGGGACAGGATAGAGTAGGGTAGGCTTAAATGAAACTTTGGTTGCAGGTACGGTTGACCAGTCTAGGTCTTAGTAAATATTTAGGTTAAGTATATCGTTGATGTGTAGTGCTGTATGTTATAGAACTCTCGAAAACATTATTTTAATGAAACCATGCATGTAAAGAGAGATGACAAATATGACTGAGGATCAATATCCAGGTAAAGTCGCCCACACTGATTTTCAAAGTCGAGGGAGGAAAAGGCAGGACGGACGACAGGGCTTTTGATGCCGACTCTTCTTCAACACGGTGCCATTAACTACTTGGTTATTTTCCCTCTTTGCCCGCCACACCACCCCTCGCCACCCGCCACACTACCCATTCTGGAAAAATAATGGATACTCACCTCTGCGCCGCACCTAGCCAACTCGGGCTGAATGTTCACTTTCGCATATTTTCCTCTGCTGACAAGCCTGTGGAAGATATATTGTGCCTGCTGTGACAGTTGTAGGAAAGGATGATAGCAGTGGTTTTGGTAGTAATGATGAACGTACTAGCGGTGGTGTTGCCCATTTTGATGTATTGCTCGTGATGACAGTATTTGTAGTGGTGACGATGGTAAGGGATGGGAGAGATTACTGTGGATGTGGTGGCTACAGACGAATAGCATAGTATCTGAAGGTGTAATAGTTTGTGAAAGATGGTTCTGGGCAATGTATTTGAGAAATGCTGTATAGGTGAGGGAAGGCCAGAGAGAGAGAGGGAGGGAGGGAGGGAGGGAGAGAAAGATGTTGGAGACACGACGGTAATAGTGGTGAAGGTGATAACTCTGATAACATAAGAGGTAATGGTAAAAATGAAAGTAATATTACTCGTGTGTGTTTGAGTGTGGGTGGAAAGGGGGCAGGTATGGGAATGGAAAGTGGAGAAGAGATGATAATTATTAAAGCTGTTACTCGTGATTACTCTTATTAGTATGTTTAATATAACTGTATAGAAAAGAAAGAACAAAGGAAGGGAGAGAGGCGAAATATAAAATTGGAAAACCTCTCATATCTGCATTCTCTACAGTATTTTTTCCAGCTAACAACAGACAATATTATTTAGCTGATATTGAGTCTTAGACCCATATTCTCGTTAGTTAAGGAAGCTCCCTTCACCAATTCTTAAGCGATTTATTTTGCTTATTGGATCTTGCTATCTTCCTCAGAGTTTTTAAAATTATCCTGTTATCACCATACTCATCATAAATAACGTACAAAATTATATTAACCCGCCGTATCCAAAAATGGGTCGTAAAGGAAGAGGTGCTAGGGAGCATTCTTAACATACGAGAATACGGACCATAGTGTAAATACGGTCACCATTAACCATTTCATGGTATGGGAAATCTCGAGACAGGTATTTTTTTTCCCCAGCTTCAGGGGTTCAGTGGGATCGAAGCAGGGTGGTGAACTCGGCAAGGGAGGTCTCCAGCACCACTACTACCTCCAACACAGCGACGACATTTTCTCTGGTATATCCGTGCTGAGTTCAGACTGTTTTTTGCATTTTAGGAGATTCTTTTCATCTGGAGGGGTTAGACATGGCCCACAGTAACTCCGGCAATACGACCTGCATAAAGTCATCTGTAGGTCTACCATGAGGTGTCCCCCCTGAGGCAAAATTTGATCCATAGTTACTTGCGTATACAAAGGATGAGCCTATTCGCGGGGGGGGGGGGATTAGGAAACAATTGATAAGTAGAAAACAATCATTTATGACCAGAAAAGTGATTAGGAAAATACTGAAAATAACCAAGAAGAAACAAATTGATAAAGCTCTGATGCTTAAAGTAAAAAAGTACTTGGTAAAACTAATATATAGATAGAGGGAGTCGTCGAGCAGAGTATGTAAATATGAATGGGATGCAACATTTAAATCCCTTACCAGGTTCGATATTGTCAAAAATGATTGATCACTGTAGCAGGTGGATGGCTACCGTATAGTTGCCTATACTCACATTTGCTGATATTTTTACTAACACATTTAATCACGTCTGTGTCATGTACTGTACAGTTGCTGGTACGATTTAAAATCAGTAATACCCGAGAAACGCCTAATTATAATCAGTAGATAACGTACAGTATATTACTGAAACGAAAACCGTATGTGATAACGTTACTTCTTTTGCCAGCCAGCGTCTGAGAGAGAAATCAAGGCTGCCAACGTTTCCGATAATAAAAGGCGTTGGCAATTATGTCTTACGCACTATTTGTGATACAGATATCTCCGAGTAAATATAAATGAAATATTGAGGTGTATTATTGGGATTATTAGAGGGGTAGTACGTAATGTTTCAAGCGCATGTGATATTGTTAGTATAAGTGAGTGGTTGTGCATCGTGGTTAGGCTCAGATAGTCGACACGGAACCCTCAGTTGTGTGTTTCGCTTAAGTGGGGTAGGGGTGTATTCTATTCTCTTCCACAATTGTTACGTTTAACAGTGAACTACTCGTGTGCTGACAGTGTTCGCTACAGTCCAGACATAAACCACAAGTGAAACTCTTGTCGTGGGTTGTGACACTACAGTAGTGAAGCATATGATTTGAAGCGATAATGACCGATTGTGTACTCGGCCTGTTGTAAATTTGAGGCATCTAGACATGTTACTGTACTGATGGTAATGCTTGTGTGACGAAGCCAGAGATGGAGTTGGCTGGCTGGAAGTTACGACGGGACAGGTTAGTTAATTTTTGATAGTTGGGATGAGGGAGCAAAAGAGACTTGGAAATTAGGTATTGAAACCATGTTCTGCCAACAAGTGATATTTGGAAGAGTTATTAAGCAATCGGTTTTATTATTATTATGATTATTATTATTATTATTAATAGTAGTAGTACATTGTTGTGGTGTGGATGAGGATGTGATAGGAAGCGTTAGGAGAAACACATTGAGGTGGTTTGGCCTTGTGGAGAGGGTGGAGAGACTAAAGAGGAGAGTATGAGAGTGAGGTGGAGGGGGGGAGAGGGAGGAGGAGGCCAAGGATGAGATGGAGGGATGGAGTAGAGAGGTATATGAGAGAGGGGTGTAGAGCTGGGAGCCGGGCAGTGAAATGGCTGGGGACAGGGCGACATGGAGGCGATTTGTTTGTGGCTACCCCTTACGAGATTAAGACGTCTGGCAATAGATAGAGAGATTATTATTATTAGTAATAGTAGTTGTTTGTTTGTTGTTACGGCAGAGTTCTAATGGTAAATGCTGGATTAGTAATCCTGCATTTGACAAATCTTGAGAGTGTCCTTTATCTGTTTTGTTCCAGGTGATTGATATATTGCATCATGTAGATGTCAAGTGGGGTTGGTGAAGGATTAGTGCCCCTCCCTGTAAAACAATTAACTCTAAGCCCTTGGCCACCCCGTTTGGGATACATGGCGTCTGGCAATGAATGAATGAATGAATGTAGATTATATACAACCACAATCGAAATGTAGCAGGTTTGGATACTGTAATTCATTTGATTGTATTTGGAGTTTTTCCTTTTTCTTGATAGGTACCAGCTTTTGATGTAATTTTCTTTATTTTTATAAAATATCAGGAATGGTATAAATTGGACTAGCATTTTTTTTCTTAAATTCTACAGGAATGTTACTGACTGGCTAAGTGATTTTTTTTTTTTTTTTTACCGCAAATTTCTAGATATGTCATTAGTTAGCTTGGTAATTTTTTGCTGATAACAGTAATGATGTTATTAGTCTCATTTTTAACATTTATGATAGGCTTATTATTTAGCCAGTCACATTGATTTCATAATTCTTGACACGATTGTCCGTAATTGCTGCCGCATTTATTTCTCTAATATATGATTAAAGTTTTTAGAAAATATCTTGCCCAATACTTTGCAATTAAATTCCAAAGTGTTAATATTTATTTGTTTACTTCCGTCAATTTATTCTGTATGGCGAAGTTGTCGGGTTTAGTATTAACATTGTACGGTAATTCTTTTTTGTGTTAATATTTTATAGGTATGGATGGTGTTAGCCTGGTAATCAGATTATATTAGTCTGTGCTTAGTATCATTGGTTAAATCCGTCGTGTCTTATCCCCTTCCCCTCACATATTCTGGAAAGTTGTTACAATCCTGCCATTATTGGATAGTCTTAAAAAATCCTCTAATAGTTCTGTGATAATTTCCCATCCTGTGTGTAGTTGTAATGGACGCTAATGCTCGTATTTTCTATTCCAGGGTCACCACATCGCCTTCAGTTAGAGAATGTGCCGTAGAAGGTAAGTGTGATTGTCTAGTGTGTTTTTACAGGCATATTGGTTGGTAGTGTTATCCTTTACGCTGTTTTGCTTTGGTTCATTGGTATGCTTGGAGAATATATATAAACTTTCATTCACCCTAAACCACACCCCATGTACCACCCATCTTCACCATCCACCAGCATCTTAGCCCGTCCCACCCGCTCCGTTCCGCCCACCTACCATTATTACCTCTCTTACACCGCCCATTTTCACCACCCACCAGCATCTCAGCCCATTCCACTCACTCGTTTCCGTTCACCCCGCGTTTCGTCATTACCCCTAACTCCAAAAATGTTTACAAATCAACACACACACATATCACGCAGCATGGGGGTTGGGAGTTAGGAGAGGATAGACAGGGAAACAGAAGAGGCAAGGGAAGGGAAGATGGAGAGCAAGAGATGAGGGGTGTGGCCCTGGATAAGACGGGGGAGATGAGTGATTAGGAAGGGGAAATGAAAAGGACTGGGCAAGGGAGATGGAAAGAGTTGGGGAAAGATATTACGACGAGAAGAAAGGTATGGGGAAAAACTTGATGGGAGAGAGGGAAGGGAAATGAAAGGAGAGAAACAATGATGGAATGAGCGGGTGGAAGATATGATGGAAGGGAAGAGTGATGAGAGAAGGAAAATGAATGGCGGAAGAGAGGGGAGATGAGAGGAGGAAAAGAAATATCGAAGGGAAGACAGAACGGGAAAAAAACATGCCAAAAAATGAGAGGGATTTCAGAGAGGCGATGGGAACGGCGAGGGATAAAATGGAAGTGAAGAAAGGAGAGGACAGAAGGGAAACATGGGAAGGTAAACGGGGAGGGTCCTGAGATAAGACTGGATAGGAAGAATGGAGTAAATGGGACGTGGGAAGAAAATGGAAGGAGACGAAAGATGGTAAGAGGACAGAGATTTGCTGGGAGGGGAGAGAAGGCAGTAGATGGGGAGGGAAGCTAGAGAGACTGAAGGTGTGGTGGTAGGGGAGGAAAGAGAGTAGATGTAAGGAAGGAAAACTGGAAGCGACTGGGGCTATGGTGGAGAGGGAGAGCAAATAGTAGCAGACGGGGAGGCAAGTGGAAACAATTGGGTGGAAATATAACAGTAGATAGGGAGGGTAGATTAAAGACGCTGGAAATTATGAGAACAGAGGCTGAGGAAGTACGCGGGAAGAGGATGTGTTAGCCAGAACCAAGATTGAGAAAGAAAAAAAAAACGAAAAAAAAAAAGTCGGGCGAAGAATGAGATAAAACTCACATATACTGAAACCTAAATGTCCAGAGGAATTTTTATTTGTCGTTATTTTATTTATTTTTTGTTATTCTGATGACTTTGGAAGCAAATGGGTGAGCGGAAGGACATGTACCTGTGCAAATACATACATGAACCGACACACAGACTAACACTTACACAACATTTAAAAACACACACACGAGAGAGAGAGAGAGAGAGAGAGAGAGAGAGAGAGAGAGAGAGAGAGAGAGAGTAGAGAGAGTGGGCTTATTTACACTGAACAAGGGAACTCCGGCTGCCAGTTCCTAATTAAAGTTTATTGTTTAAGTTGATTCCCCACTACTCCCTCTAACTTGGTGAGAGAGAGAGAGAGAGAGAGAGAGAGAGAGAGAGAGAGAGGAAAAAAAGGTGAGGAAGAGGAAGAACGGTGGGAGAAAAAAGGAAAGAAGATGAGAGAACCAGGAAGAGAGTGGAAGAAGGGAGGAGGGGAGAGGAGAGTGAGAAAAGACTGGGGAGGAGAAAGAAGGGAAAAAAAAGATGGGGGGAGGAGAAAGATGGGAAAAAGGGAGGAGGGAGGAGAAAGATGAACGGGAAAAAGGAGGGGGGAGGAGGAAGAGGGAGGGGAAAAAAAGAAAAAAAGAAAACGGGGATGGAAATAAGGGAGACCACATTGGAATGATGAAAAATTGTCGACACGAAATTAGGAAACAGCCCTGGAGTTTTATACGCTCTCTCTCTCTCTCTCTCTCTCTCTCCCCTTCCCTTTTCCCTTTTCTTCCATTAAGTCTATCCCTCTGTCTCTCGTTTTGCTTTCTCTCACTTCACCCTTATATTTCTTTCTGCAATTTATTTCATATTTTACTCTTTTCACTGTTCCTTTTTAATGATTACATCTTCCCTCTTTAATTACTCATATTTTTACAATTTCTCTAATTTCCCTCATTCGTATCTCTTTTCTTTGTATTTTTATTTCCATCCATCTTCCTCCCTTCCCTTTACCATACCTAAAAATTACTGACCATTAGCTTTTCCTGTTAGTCTTTTTTTTTTTTTTTTATATGTTCATTTATCGACGCATCTTTGTGTATGGTTAGCTGTTTTTCCATCTCCCTGGCTACTTTTATCTATTCAGTTTCTCTCTCTCTCTCTCTCTCTCTCTCTCTCTCTCTCTCTCTCTCGGGTATCCAGCCATCCTTGTCCCGGTCTGCCCTTCAGTGTCTTCGTATCCCCTCTTTAACTGTGCCTTTTCCTTTATCCAACTATTTTTTTCGTTTTTTTTTTCTACTTGAGTTCTGTTAACTCTGCATTCAATTATCCCTTCACCTACGCATCCACCAACCTATCCATCCATCCTGGCTATGCCCTCCTGCCCTCCCCTGGTCAATCCATTCATATTCATCCAACTCTTATTAACTTCCATTTTTTTCTTCTATTTCCTTCCCTTCAGTTAACCATTTACTCAACATTCCATCCATCCATTCATCCATCCATTCTAGGCAGCCTGTCTCTCCTTCCCTCCATCCATCCACTGCTTTTCTCTCGTGTCTCCTATTCACGCGAATCTCCATCCTTCTTCGCACATATCCCTGATCTTCGTTCTCTCTCTCTCTCTCTCTCCTCTCCTCTCCTCTTCCTCGAACTCCTCTTCCTCATGTATTATAACTTCTATTCCTGCTATTCCTGTCCATTAATCAGCTCCCATCTTTCCTTCTCTCCATTCATATTGCTCTTCATTCATCCTTTTCGCTGTCCCTCCCCTGTCTTTTTTTTTTTTTTTTTTTTTTTTTTTTTTTTTTTTTTTTTTTTTTTTTTTTAGACACTCCCTCCCCCTCAATGAAGGCACTTGGCATGGTGGGGTCTCTCTTGAAATGCCATGGGTTGGGGGGGTGGAGAGAAAGAGGGAGGAGTGAAGACACGGAGGGGTGGAAAGAAAGACAGGAGGGAAAAAAGACGGAAGGGTGAAAAGAGAGAGGATGGAGATAAGACAGGGAGAAACTGTGGAGGGGTGAAGGCAGAAACAGTACAGGGATGAAGAGAGAAACGGTGGAGGAGTGGAGAAACGGTGGAGAGGTGGAGAGAAATGTCGAAGGGGTGGAACTATACTGGAAAGGCAGAGGAGAAAACGAAGACTGAGTGGAGGAGTGGAGGGGAAAGGTGAGGGGTGGAGGAAAGAGGCAGAAAGATAATGGCAAGACGGGAACAAAAAGAGGATGGAGAAGAGTGAAAATGCGGTGAAAGGAGGAGAGAAAAGGCAGTAGCATGGAGAGAATAAAAGGTGGGATGGAGAGAAAATATGAAGGACTGGAGAGAGAGATAAACCGGAGAGATGGAGAGAAACGACGGAGGGGGGCGACAGATGGAGAGAAGTAGGGACAAAAAACTCCTCCTCTCTCCAAGTCACCTTCCAGGGGAGGAGGAAATTGCTCTGGCTGCTGTTGTTTATTTGTTTACTTCTTTTGTTTTGCTTTTGTTTGTCTTTGCTTTGGTTGCTTAGTTTGGCTGTAGTTCTTTGTTGCCGTAGTTCCTGTTTTGGTATCTATTGGTTTTCTTCTTCACCTTATTATTGATTTTTATATTTGTATTAATAATGGAGTAATCTTTATTTCCATAATTTTTTACTTAGACCATTATTATTATTATTATTATTATTATTATTATTATTATTATTCGTATTACTACTACTGTCATTATTATTACTGCTACTACTACTACTACTAATACGACTATCACCACCACCACCATACATACAATCATCACCGTCGATCAATCAACATTACTATCACAATGCTTATCATCATCATCATCATCATCATCATCGTCATTCTAATCCCATATCCCTCTAATCAAGAAAAACAAAAACAAAAATGGCAAAACTACTGCTGTACGTTATTTTCGTTACTGTTGTTACTTTGGCTACTTTTTAACCCTTACTTCGTCAGAAATACTGTTACGGTACTTTCAGACTTTTCTTACCCTCATTACTTTCGTTAGTACCGCTGTTACTTTCGTTACTGTTTTTTACCCTCATTACTTTCGTTAGAAGTGCTGTTACTTTGTTACTTTTACCGCTATTACTCTCGTTACTCTTATTACTTTCGTTAGTTTTTCTTAATTTTGTGTTACTTTTCTTAAACTTTTATAAATTTCTCCTTCGGCAACAGACCACTGCCTTTTCTCCATTCAGACTTTCAGCTTAATGAAGTTCTGTAGTTTCTTCTTAACTCCAGACGATTTTCTTCTATTATTATTATTATTCAATCAATCAATCAATTATTTCCTGTGGCACCCTCAGGGATGCATAGGGCCTCGATGAACTCACACCACCACATCCTATCTTGTGCTAACTCCTCAAGATCTCCCCAACACTCATCTCCAGCTTCCCGTCTCATTGTCCTCACCCACGTCTCTTTTGGCCTTCCTCTACCTCTCCTACCAAGTGCCACCCACCCTGGTGTACCTCGTACTATTCCCTGTCTCCTATACACATGTCCTAGCCACTTCCATCGTGAGAATCTAACATATTCATCGATCGGCTGCACTCCCGTTATTTCTCTAATTCTACTATTTGGTATCCTTTCCCACCACTTAACTCCTAATATTCTTCTAAGTGCTTTATTTTCAAACACCAAGAATTTATTTTCCATAGTCACTGTGCTGTACCAAGACTCGTGTCCATAAATTAAGATACTCCTAACCATTACCTTATAAAGTTTGATTTTTGTATGCACAGAGAAATTGTTTTTATTCCAAATATTTTAAAGCATTCCCATTGCCTGATTAGCCTTCTTTAACCTTTCCTCGAATTCAAAGTTCAAAGAACCATCCTTGGCTAAATAAGTACCTAAATATTTAAACCTATCAACTTGCTTTACAACCATACCTCCAATTACACATTCCTGCGCATTTTCCATATTCATATTGATTATTTCCGTTTTTCCACAATTAATAACCAAACCCACCTTGCGACCTTCACTCACCAAACAGTCCAACACTCTCTGCATCTCTTCTGGCCCATCACAAATCAAAACTATATCATCTGCATAATCTAAATCCAAAAGTTTCCTGTTCTCTCCCCAAAGTATACCTGCACCGGTTTCTGTACCAACGCGTTTCATAATGTAATCAATGACCAATATAAATAGTAAAGGCGATAGAACACCACCTTGAATTACTCCGGACTTGACTTCAAACGAATCACTCAGACAACCATCAACCATCACTTTACAAAATGTGTCCTCATGCATGTTCATAATGACCCTCACAAACTCCTCTGGTATTCCATAATGTCTCATGATCTTCCCCATAGTCTCTCTCGAAACACTATCAAAAGCCTTTTCAAAATCAACAAAACAAAGACTTAACGGTACTCTCATTTCATTAACTTGCTGCATCAAATGCCTAACTATAAAGATCTGATCATTGCAACCACGTCCCTTTCTAAAACCAGCCTGTTCATCCCTCAGAATACCCTCAACCACCGGCTCCAACCTATTTAACAACACTCTACTGAAAACTTTCAAAACTATCGGTGACAAAGAGATTCCCTTCCAATTACCACATTCACTCAGGTCTCCCTTCTTCGGAACTTTAACAATTACACCATTCTTCCAAACTGACGGTAGTAACCCCGTCACCCATATCTTATTGAATAGCTTGGTCAAGATCATTATTAATCTATCCCCCTCCACTTTAAACATTTCCGGAAATAAACCATCCTCCCCTGGTGCCTTATTATTCTTTAACTGTTTTACTGCTTTCTCCACTTTTGCAAGCCTCAACTCTCCTGTTTCTATATTTAAATCTTCCTGAGCAGACGGTATATCCTCTTCTGGTGGTATTGGTCTATTAAGAACTGTCTCAAAATGCTCTTTCCATCTGTTTTTAATATCTCCATCTTTGGTCAATAAATTTCCTTCCCCTGTCTCTAACTGGTATTTCCTTGCGTTTACCTGCATTACCACTCAGTTCTCTAATCGATTCATATGCTATTCTTTGACTCTGTCCATCATTTTTGTTTATTAAGATTTCAGTCTCTGCAACCTTTTCATCCACACATCTTCTTTTATCTCTCCTAGCTAACCTTCTTACTTCTGAATTCAAACTCCAGTACGCAGCTCTTGCTAATTCAATCTCTCGTTCATCAACGCATTGCATCTCACTCCTCAATTTAGCCTCACCTCTCTTTTTTATCATATCCCACGTTTCCTCCGATATCCATTTCTTTCTCCTGAATCTATGTCTCCTTCCAATCGTACATTCAGCAGTCTCATGCAAAACTTTGTTCACATCCTCCCACATCTCATCTACACTTCTCTCCCCCTCTTCCAACGTTTCCAACACCAAGAACCTATTTCTGCATTCTAATCTGAATTCCTCCTTTTCTTCTCCTTCCCTTCTAAGCTTAACAATATCGTATGTACCAACACCAGATTTTTCCTTCTTCTGATTTTTAAGTTTAAACCTTATTTTTGCAATGCTGAGTTGATGGTCACTACCAATATCCGCTCCCCGTTTAACATGAACATCTAGCAGAGAACTTCTATGCCTCCTACTGATAGCGATGTGATCAATCTGATTTTTATATTTTCCACACGGCGACACCCAAGTTGTCTTGTGTATATTGCAATGCTGAAAGAGTGTGCCCCCGATGACTAAGTCATTTGCTAGACAGAAGCTTCCAAAACCTCACTCCGTTTTCACTCATCCTACTACCAACTCCCATCTTACCCATACATGCCTCAAATCGCTCATTTGAACAGCCCATTACTGCATTAAAGTCTCCAACGCAGATCAAAACATCATGTCTAGGTACCCTTCCTACTCCTTCTTGCAACTTTTCATAAAATGTGTCTTTTCCTTTCATCGAGTGCATCATTAGTAGGTGCATAACACACAAACAGACTGATGTTGCCATGATTTGATTTAAACCGTGCGTATAACAATCGCTCATCTATAGGATCCCACTCACATAAAGCCTTATTTGCCTTACAACCCAGCAACAATCCTACTCCCTGATAATGCATTCCGTCCTGTCGACCAGATATCAATAAACGTATACCATCCTCCAAATCCAACTTATCGACTCCAGTTAATCTAGTTTCTGTCAGAGCACAAATATCAAGTCTGTAATTTTGAAAAACCTTCACTAACTCATCGATTTTACCGTCATGATTTAGCGTTCTCACATTCCAATTACCAATTTTAATTGTATTTTTTGCATTGACAAAGGAATTAGATTGTAATTGAGGCAACCGTGAGATTCTTAGCACCCCCTGCCCATTTAAGGGCTGCACGGGACGCGAAATTTTTTTTCCTGCCCAGTTCCGTCACTTTGTACATATGGCAACGTTGCCCTGTGTTTAGTTTGGCAAGGCCGCGCAGCAGTGAGCCATATCGGATGGCAGGTTTAGTATTCATCACAATTATTTACTTTTTTTATGCTTGACTATAAATATAATACCTGACTATCTATATTTTACATGGATTGAAAGAATAATAGAGACATAGAGGTCATATAATTTTCGCTGCCTTAGCTTAAATAAATATAAAAAGGGGCCATACCACTGTCTTTACTTCGTCACTCGTCTGCTGAGAGAGAGAGAGAGAGAAGATACTCTCTACACTTTGCTAAAATTAGTTATATGTTGATTTAATGAAAATGCGGTACGTCTTAGGGGTGGTACATGACTGTTCGTTGAGAACACTTATCAGTAACATATGTTGTAGGCCTATACTACTTTCCCTGTCATTTCTTGTCATTGCTCCCAGACGTACGATTCAATCAACTGTGTTTACAATCGGCAATGGCGCATCACTGGGTCAGTTGCACAGACTGTCTGAGATTATTCACGAACAACAAAGTAGACCCTTAATATGACAACAATAATTGCTTATTTTCCAATCATTATTTTACATTCAGTCCCTCACTGAAGATCAGCAAATGTGTTCCCAGCCCAATGCTATTACCAAATAGAATATATTGAGTTTATTTTTTTAATTCCCTGTTTCTCTTGATTTACTTATTTTGCACACAATGGTCTATAATGTCTCATGTCTGACCCAATGCCTGTCATCAGCACATGGGAAATAGCATATGGTGCCTGGTGCTGTGTAATATTTAATAAAGATTATACCGTAACAAATAAAGCTTTGCATTTCATCAAATACAAAAACCCTTCAAGCATACTTAACATGAAATAAAGGACATGAGAACATGAAAATA
Organism: Coenobita brevimanus; assembly: GCF_032717465.1. Lineage (NCBI taxonomy): Eukaryota > Metazoa > Arthropoda > Malacostraca > Decapoda > Coenobitidae > Coenobita > Coenobita brevimanus. Next base: position 332,697 of record NC_137046.1, on the reverse strand, counting down.
ATCTGAAATGTAACCTGACATATGATTTTACTAACATACCTAAGAAAAACAAGAAAATAATCTGAAATCTAACCTGACAAATGATTTTACTAATATATCTAAGAAAAACAAGAAAATAATCTGAAATCTAACCTGACATATATACCTAAGAAAATGTCTAATGAAACATTGATATTCAGGCATCATTGATACCAATATTTCCCAGCTTGCAGCAGAAATTACCAAGGTTAACCCTTAAGAATGATCATGAAAAGCGTTTTAGGTGATAAAATATTATGGGTCATTAACCTCTCTCTCTCTCTCTCTCTCTCTCTCTCTCTCTCTCCTGTAAACACAGCTGATTGAATCGTACGTCTGGGAGCAATGACAAGAAATGACAGGGAAAGTAGTATAGGCCTACAACATATGTTACTGATAAGTGTTCTCAACGAACAGTCATGTACCACCCCTAAGACGTACCGCATTTTCATTAAATCAACATATAACTAATTTTAGCAAAGTGTAGAGAGTATCTTCCTTGCATACTCAGTTTTTATTGATGACCCTGCATGTTATTATTTTATACTGTTTCAATCTCTCTCTCTCTCTCTCTCTCTCTCTCTCTCAGCAGACGAGTGACGAAGTAAAGACAGTGGTATGGCCCCTTTTTATATTTATTTAAGCTAAGGCAACGAAAACTATATGACCTATGGCTCACTGCTGCGCGGCGTTGCCAAACTAAACACAGGGCAACGTTGCCATATGTGCAAAGTGACGGAACTGGGCAGGAAAAAAAATTTCGCGCACGGGACTGGGGGCCATTATTGTTCTTTCAGAGTCCATCAAGGTTTCTTTGGCTAACTTCCTGAACACCTCGCCATTGTGTTGCAGTCGCAGTAGGCAGCTAACTTGCCTGATTGCCCACACCCGAAAGACCCAGCTATGCTGTAGCCAGTCACGTGCCGGCATGCTTCCCAGCCATTTCACTCTTAAGGAGTTCCTCTGCCTGAGAAAGCAACCACCCCCCTGCTCCCGAGGGCTTTTGATCTGTGTAATCCCTCTAATCCTCTCCTAACCCTGATCAAGCTGACTGGGATTAGCAAGATTAAAATGATTACAAAAAAGGTGTTAATTCCTTCACTGAGATTAGTAGCCCATCAGCTGAATGAAAACGTCTGGAGGAAGCAAGACAAGAAGAGAAAGGAATATTCTCTCTCTTTCTACTTCTCCTTTATTTCTCCCTTGCCCTCCTTCCATCCCTCTCTTTACATCCCATCACAAGAACTCCAACCTCCTGGCCAGCCTCTCTTTACATCCCATCACAAGAACTCTAACCTCCTGGCCAGCCTCTCTTTACATCCCATCACAAGAACTCTAACCTCCTGGCCAGCCTCTCTTTTATCTCTCTCCCTCTCTCTCTGTCTCCCTTCTCTCCCTCCCTCCAGGATCCCATTCCCTTTCTCCCTCCCCCTTACTTTTCTTTCTCTCTCTCTCTATTACCCCCTCTACCTCTCTCCTTCCTCTTTTCCTCCTCTCTCTCTCTCTCTCTCTCTCTCTCTCTCTCTCTCTCTCAACTCCTCCCACCCTTCCTCTTTTTTCCTCCATTGCTCTTTTCTCCCTCCTTTCCCTCCCCTCTATCGTCTCCCCAATCCTCTCATCCTCTCTCGTTTCATTCCAATATTCTCGCCTTCTCTCTTCTCAAAACTCCTCTCTCCCTCCCTCGTGTCCCTCCATTGATCTCTCTCTCTCTTTTCTCTCTCTCCCTTCATTCCCTCCATCCTTCCCTCCCTTCCACCCTCCCTCTCTTATTGCCTTCAGCTTAGAGGCCTCTTCTTCTCGATAGCCCTTTTCCATTCTGACCGCTGCCCAGCCCAATTCCAGCCTCTCTCTCTCTCTCTCTCTCTCTCAGCATCGATACCACCAGCTTTCCCCTTCTTTGTCCTAACTCATAAAAGCAATCCGTCCTCCACACTCAACATTTTTGTTCCTCCTTCTTATTCCTCTTCCTCCTCCTCTTCTCTTTATTCATTTATATCTCTATCTGCCTTCCTACCTTCCTACCTGTCTATCTATGTATCAACCTATCTATATCTGTCGTCTGTCTGTCTGTCTCCTCTCTTCCTTCTTCATTGCCAAGCTCTGTCCTTGATCACGTCGGCCACCCACTGTCATAACACACCGTAACAAACACACCCGCAGAGCATGATTGGATGGTCGCGGAACGAAGGTTTGGCCCCTCCAGGAAGTGAGGAGGGGTGTCATCTGGGGCACGGAACATGCGTGCACAACGAATCACCAAACGATAGATATGGTGTGTGTGTGTGTGTGTGTGTGTGTGTGTGTGTGTGTGTGGGTGGGTGGAAAGAAATGGCACCAAACTGAAATGTATTTGGAAAAACGACGCAATAAACCAAAAGTGTAGAGACCCAATACCACAGTGTGAGAGGGTGGCAGAAATTAAGTAGCAATTTAGTTTTACAAGTGATTGTTGTGCTATTGTAAGTCCCATGGGTTGTAATTTACAGATCAGGGAATCTGGCATAGACAGAGGGAGACTTTGTATGCAGGAATCAAACTCACAGTTTGTATGCAGAAATCAAACTCACAGTTTGTATGCAGGAATCAGAATCTCACTGTGTGTACGCCGGGTATTTTATTCATGATGTAATCAGTCATATTGATGAAAGCCAGCAGTGCCTTGTACGGAATTTTGACAATTTCCACCACCTGGGCCACAGCGTCTATGACACCTGACACCAGAGAAGCCAAGCCATGACCAATCCTAGCAACCATCTCAGCCGCGCCAGCCAGCCCCTTAACAACCCCACCTGCAGCAGTCCCAATGGCTGAACCGATACTCCCCCCAAACACCCCCAGCTGCCCCGCGGCCTCCATTAAGCTGCCCAGGGCGTTGAACAAGGAGTCAGCCAAGGCAGCCACACCAGAGGTCACTCTTGACAGCAGAGGCCCAAGCTCCACCGCCAAATTGACCACCTGGCTCACCCACCCAACCACTCCCCTTGTCATTCCCAGCAGCCCATCGACCGCCAGCACTCCCCCATCAATCACAGTCTTTATGTTGTTGCTCAGCACCATCTCCCTCAGCCATACCACACACTCCCCAACCCCCCTCATGGCATCAGCAACACCACCTATCATCTTTCCAACCTTCCTCTTCACCCTCTTAACTCCTTTCACTATCCCTTTCTTCCCTGCCTTCAGCCCCTTCAACAGCTTCTTCCCACCCATCTTGTTTCGTCCCACCCAGTTAAGGGCAGCAGTCAGGGGCAGTAAATCCCACCCAAGGTCACCCAATTAAGGGCAGCACTTAAGGTCAGCAATCCCACCCTAGGTCACCCAATTAAGGGCAGCAGTTAGGGTCAGCAATCCCACCCTGTGTCACCCGATTGAAGGCAACCAATTGAGCCACCCAGTGAAGGGCAGCAGTCAGGGTCAGCAGTCCCACCCGCAAGGTCAGATGACCAAGTACGGGTCAGCAGAGGATCCTCTTTCACTGTATGGAAGCCGTTAGAAGTACCAAGCGCTTGGAAGTGCCAGGAGACAACAGCGGAACCAACAGCTTTCATCGAGGTCAGTAAAATTTTATATGTTGGAAGGTATATTTAAGCGTCTAATACCGGCAGATTTTTATTAGTAAATTAGTAACTGCGGGGATTCGAACCAGCTATCTTACGTGCGTGAGACCAGCACCTAAGCGACTGGGCTATGGAATCATCTAGAATTTTATACGATGGAAGGTATATTTAAGCGTCTAATGCAAACAGATTTTTATTATTAAATTATAAACTGCGGGGATTCGAACCAGGGCTCCAAAGTGCGTGGAAACGGTACGAAAACGACTGAGCTACACATGAATTCAAAATTATATATACTGGAAGGTATATTTAAGAGTCTATTACCGGTAGATTTTCATTAATAAATCAGTAACTGCGGAGATTCGAATCAGCGCTCGCAGGTGCGTGAGACCAGCACTAACACGACTGAGCTACAGAGAAATGAGAAATTTCATTAACTGAAAGATATATTTAAGCGTCTGTTCTACATTTTTTTTTCTCAATATATTAGACACAACAGGGATTCAAACCAGCGCTTCTCAGTGCGTGAATCTAGCACTAAAACTGATATTCTAGGAAACCGTCTAAAACCAAATGCTTTGGAAGGTATTTTCATGTGTCTAATTCTGCAAGACACTGATAAATAAAGAAGATGTGCAGAGTCTTTCTGTCCTTTCAGAGAAAACAAGGAAACTGTATACCCAATGCTGCGATATGCATGCCGATTTAAAACATTTACAAAACAATACTACTGGGTCAAAAAAGACGCCAGCATCCCTATGTAAAGGCCACATGATCATATTGGTGGTGTGTGGAGAGCTGATATCCCAGGATACACTCAGTGAGTAGTAGTAGTAGTAGTAGTAGTAGTAGGAGTTACAGTAGCAGTAGTAGTAGTAACAGTAGTAGTAGTAGTAGTAGTAATAGTAGGAGTTACAGTAGTAGTAGTAGTAGTAGTAGTAGTAGTAGTAATATAGTTCTGTAGTAGTAGTAGTAGTTGTTGTTGTTGTTGTTGTTGTTGTTGCTGTTGGAGTAGTTAACGGATGGATGCCGATTCTGCACTATAATTAAACTAAGATACTGTATTAAGGCGATATCTTCCGTCCTTCCTTTATGTTGTATCTCTTGTTAGTTTTGGTGGGGGCTGACCCCCTCTGGGGGTAGTCATGCTCCCAAAATAAAGCATTACGGGTGACAGTACAGTAAAATGTACAAAATATATCACGATATCAAAGTCACATCTGCTCTCTTTTCGCTATTTCAGATAATTTTTTATTTTGTGATACTGACCCCCCTAAAAATCCTGGTTGGAAATTTACTAACGTGGAAGCCTTTGGGAGTAACCAGACGATATCACATGGGAGGTTTGATCATATCCATCAAACAGCCTAAGAGGAGTTAAGGCACTGACACACACACAGACAAACAGATACACGGAAGCAGAAAAACTGAATCTCGCGCAGTGGTACGGGAGAGTTGCCGAACATGATGCCACGCAGGTCGGAAGCACTCGTAAAAAAAATAAAAGAAAAAAGAAAAAAAACTCAGACTCGCACAACGGAAAAAGTACATATGAAAAAACGTTAGGAATAAATAAATACAAACCCCGGTCTGAGTTGTGATCGCCGGCCCTGACCACAGCGATAATGTCAGCATCAACCTCGCCATGGGGTCTGTGGCTGCCGCACCTTGTTGGCGAGTTAATGTCTTCTAGACGATGACCTGCAGCCACGAGCAACAATTGTTGTAGTTGCTTATTCATCATTTTCATTCTCAGGTTTCACTACGATAGTCCCTGTTTTCCTTTCACCCTCTGCTAAACAACTTCCACGGCAGTAATTCAATACAACGTGGTGTTCCTTGTCAGTTTTCCTGCCACTTTCGACTGGACAGTTTGGTGGGCAGGGGAGAGCCTTCTTTACTATCCCTGTCTTATCCTAATATAGCTATCTAGAAACAAAGCCACATTCTTATGGAGTTGCTTAGCATGGACCACCCGAACTACTGCACTTGTCCGTTTTCCATATGTTCTTAATATTTCGCCGACGCTTTCCTGCTGTGGAGGAGGATAAAGTTGCGTATGAAATGTTCTCTCTCTCTCTCTCTCTCTCTCTCTCTCTCTCTCTCTCTCTCTCTCTCTCTCTCTCTCGTAATATGAAGAACAGAACAGAACAGCATGGGAAGGAGTGGTACTCTCTATATCAATATGATGAATACAACATGGGTACAGGAGAAGGAAGGATACTTTCACACGTTTAGGGAGGAATGAGAAACATGGAAGAAAGGACACAAAGCTGACACGGGACTGTCATCTACAGTTCTTCATTAATTATAAAGTTTGCAGCTGTAACATAAGGGAGGATGCTGATTCTCGGGCACCTATGACTCACACTCTGCGTAATATAGGCTAATCGTAAGGTTTTAGCTGTAATGAGTTGTTCCTACCATGAGAAGGCTAATGTTACTCAGAATTAATACTTTCAGGCTCCTATGACCCAGCTACAGCTGCAGTAAATCGTATGACGCTAACAGTAATGTGGCACTAGACAACACACTACAAGATGCGGGTTAGGGTGTATGAAGCAGAATAAATCGCAGAGGAAAAAGCGTGAACGTCGAGAATACAGGCCAGTGTCTAGGCATTAAGGCGTATTATGATAGGCCTGGCGCTGGAGAGTGACGCCTTCGCGTGGTGGCACTGACACAACTGGATGGCTTTACTGCCTGTTAATACACGGGTCCCCAAACTCCCGCCCTGTCCCCAATAATGAGGATGGTGGATTGCAAAATGAGGGCAACTTCTGCCTGCAGTCCACCGGGTTCAGGTATCACATGAACGTGGGGCTGCTACTATTACTACTGCTGCTGCTGCTACTACGATAGCATTAGCACGCTTTCTTTATCTCTTCCTTTGTCAAAATTAATTTCCATATAACATTCTAAGTTTGTCTTTGATGTTAACAGCTTTTCAGAATTAATATACGTGCACAAATTCTGTAAAAAAAAAAAAAAAAAAAAAAAAAAAACTAATGGCTGTTATTAAGTGAATCAAATTAGAGAGAAAGAATACAGACTCGACCTGTGACCCGCAGAATGGCATGAGTCACCGTCCCGTATCACCCAAAAGAACTGGGCAAATATCTCACACCTGTAACTTCACCTGGATCATACGAACCTCACTGACGGTAACATCATCATCATCATCATCACTGTTTCGGATTCAACATCATCATAATAATAATAAGTTCTGCGCTATCACACGAACGTCATTCTTAATACCATAGAGCCACAGCAATATTGTCACTCTGGTGTTGCAACAGATAAGCTCGTATTCTGTGTGGCTTAAGTGATTCCGTAACACCTCTTCCTTGCCGATTTATTCTGAACATTACACCTCAGTATCCTCTTACATGATAAAGTGTAGATTATGGCAAAATTAAAACTACATAAATATCAAACAAGAAAATGTGAAGGTGTATTATGCTTAATAAATCGCTGACAAAACGGTGCCACGTATCGTCTAAAAATTAGAATGTGGTCCATAGCCATATAGGGTAGTCCATAAATAGTGCTGTGCTGGAAAATTGCCTGATATTACCGTATATGCGGCGACGGCTGAGTCTGCAGATGTGGGCGTGTATGCGGCAATGGAAATATATCATAAAAATCAGGCAGTGATAACACTAAGCCGTCCCCACAACAAACGAGACAGCAGATGGCGGAGTAAAGGGCAGTGTTATATATAAGCCCCTCAGTATTTCAATATTTGGTTCGAACATTTTACCTATAGTTCTTTCACTTTAACATGGCAAACAGTTTCAACGACTTGTAGCTCATTTCACGTAGCTCGGTGGCAGAAACAGTTCGACGTCCTTTAGTACTTCTTCGTGACTAGCATCATATTCTAGTATTAATCTACTGCTACAGCTCATCATTTAAGATGGAGAGTGGCAGTTTTTGGTCAGGTTCGAGTAACAATAGTATTGTTTGTACTAGGGATAAGAAATAGGAGAAAAAAAAAATTGTCCCAAAGCAGTATAGATATCTCTGCAAGAATAAAGTACATAATAATTACGAAGACGACGACAACGATGATATGATGATGATGATAATGATCATAATAATAATAAATAACAATGAGCAACGAACGAGTACAGTAAAGTACGTATCGATCAACATATACTTAAAAAACTAGTCAATAATAATAATAATAATAATAATAATAATAATAATAATGTGCAGTAATAGATATAACAATTAATATGCCACGCCACGATTCGACCCCTGACCCGCTGAATGGCAAGCGTCACCGTCCAGTATCATCCAAAACAACTGGACAAATATCTCACACCTGGACCTTCACCTGGATCATACGAACCTCTCTGACTGGGATTCGCCATCATCATCATAAACACCGACTGGGGTTCCACACAATCGTCATCATTACAAACTGCCAAACACCAAAAGAAAGCATCACCAAGCACCTCTCAGCACCCTCCCTATCCCCCTGAAGGGAGGATGATGGACTGACAGGAGGACAAATTCAGACTGTAGTCCACCGTGTGTGTGTGTGTGTGTGTGTGTGTGTGTGTGTGTGTGTGTGTGTGTGTGTGTGTGGAAAGAAATGGCACCAAACTGAAATGTATTTGGAAAAAAGACGCAATAAACCAAAAGTGTAGAGACCCAATACCATAGTGTGAGAGGGTGGCAGAAATTAAGTAGTCGTATGCTCTTCACTTCAGTAAAATGTTATGGTAGCAATTTAGTTTTACAAGTGATTGTTGTGCTATTGTAAGTCCCATGGGTTGTAATTTCCTACAGATCAGGGAATCTGGCATAGACAGAGGGAGACTTTGTATGCAGGAATCAAACTCACAGTTTGTATGCAGAAATCAGAATCTCCCTGTGTGTACGCCGGGTATTTTATTCATGATGTAATCAATCATATTGATGAAAGCCAGCAGTGCCTTGTACGGAATTTTGACAATTTCCACCACCTGGGCCACAGCGTCTATGACACCTGACACCAGAGAAGCCAAGCCATGACCAATCCTAGCAACCATCTCAGCCGCCCCAGCCAGCCCCTTAACAACCCCACCTGCAGCAGTCCCAATGGCTGAACCGATACTCCCCACAAACACCCCCAGCTGCCCCGCGGCCTCCATTAAGCTGCCCAGGGCGTTGAACAAGGAGTCAGCCGAGGCACCCAACCTTCGAAGAGAAAAATTCACTCAGTTCAACATCCACACGCACTGCAGCCTTAGCACCATCATACATACTCTTCACAGCATTCAATAACTTCCCATTTACTCCATATATTCTTAATACTTTCCACAATCCTTGTCTATCCACCCTGTCATATGCATTCTCCAAATCCATGAAAGCCGCATACAACTTCTTTCCCTTCTCGAGAAACTTTTACACTAAAGATCTAAGAATGAAAATCTCATCTACACAACTTCTTCCCTTCCTAAGGCCTCCCTGTTCTTCTCCAACTAATTCCTCTGTTCTTTCTCTAACTCTGTCAATAAGTATCCTACCATACACTTTTCCTATTACACTAAGGAGACAAATGCCCCTATGATTACCACACACTTCTTTTTCCCCTTTTCCTTTGTACAAGGAAATAATTATACCTGACTTCCAATCCTCCGGCACTCTACCTTCCTCCCAGGCCAATCTGCACATCTTCCACATCCATTCTACTACTATCTCTCCCCCATGCTTCAGCATTTCACCTCACACTCCATCAATTCCTGGGGCTTTCCCCAGTTTGACTTTCTTCATTGCTTCCACAACTTCTATCCCACTGATTTCTTCCTGTCTTCTCATCTCCCTCCTTCTCCCAGCCATTCCCCAGCCACTTATACTCGCATTACTTCCATCCTCTATGTTCAACAATTCCTTAAAGTGTTCTCTCCATCTGCTCACTTTTTCTCCCTTCTCCACTAGTAATCTACCATTTTTATCTTTCACTCCCCTGCTAACTTCACTTCCACCCTGTCTTACTCTTTCCACCTCTTTCCAGAACATTTTCTTACAGTCCCTCCACTTTACACTCAAATTCCTTCCAAATTCCTCATCCACTCTCTTCTTACTCTCTCTTACTAATCTTTTCATCTCTCTCTTTCTTTCCACATATAACTCTCTCTTCCGCCTCTCAACTTCTTCCACGCCCCTATTTCTCATCCATTCATTGTATGCTTTCTTCTTTTGTGCCACAGCCTGTCTCACCTCTTCATTCCACCATGCTGTTCCTTGCACCCCCCTCCGTCTTCTCTTCACCCCACACACCACATCAACATGCTGCACATATTTCTTCTGTGAATATTTTACACACACCTTCCACGTCCCCCATCTTTTTTTTTTTTTTTTTTTTATGCAAGGAAGAAGGAACCAAAGGCCATGAGCCCGCATTAACAGTTCCCTCCAAGAGAAAAACAAATACAATATAGAGCCAAATTCAAGATCCGATCATTTTGAGATGCCTGGACACATTGCGTTTGAAAGACTGGAGATCATAGGCAGCAGGAAATACAGACAGAGGGAGACAGTTCCAGAGCTGACCTGTTGCATAAATGAAAGACTGGGAGTAACGGTTAACTCTTGCATTAGAGAGTTATACAGAAAAAGGATGAGAGTTTGCTGCCAGACGGGTGCTACGCGCCCGTCTTAGAGGTGGAGGAATGCAAGGAGACAGTTCAGAGGAGCAATGACCATTAAAGTAGCGATAGAAAAGAGATAAAGATGCAACAGTGCGGCGAAGAGACAGAGGTTGAAGGGAGTCAGTAAGAGGAGGAGAGTTAATGAGACGAAAAGCCTTTGACTCCACCCTATTGAGAAGAACTGTATGTGGGGAGCCTCCCCACACATGAGAGTTGTACTCCACACAGGGGCGGATAAAACCCCTGTATAGAGTCAACAATTGCGCAGGGGTAAAGAAAGAGTGGAGTCGGCTTAGCACACCCAATCTCTTGGAAGCAGATTTTACAAGAGATGTAATATGATCTTTCCAAGATAAGTCCCGAGTAAATGAAACCCCAAGCATGTTCAAGGATGATGCAGGATTAAGCTGAATATTATTAAACATTAGTGGGTATACCTGTGGAAGATTTTGTCGGGTTGATAGGTGTAAGAACTGAGTCTTAGATGCATTAAAGACAACCATATTATTTTTACCCCAGTCAGAGATACGAGCCAAGTCAGACATTAGGTGTGCCATAGCCTCATCCCTTGTTTGTTGAAGTTACTGTTGAGATGGGCGTTGCGGGAACCGAATGGAAAGGTGAAGGGTGGAGTCATCAGCGTATGAGTGGATAGGGTTAGATGTACAGCTTAGAAGATCATTGATGAATAAAAGGAAGAGAGTTGGTGATAGGACAGAGCCCTGAGGAACACCACTGTTGATAGATCTAGGAGAAGAACGATGGCCGTCTACAACAGCGGCTATAGAACGACCAGAAAGGAAGCTAGCGATGAAGGCACAGATAGAAGGATAGAAACCGTAGGAGGGCAGTTTGGAAATTAAAGATTTATGCCAGACTCGATCGAAAGCCTTTGAGATGTCAAGTGCAATGGCAAAGCTTTCGCCAAAGTCCCGAAAGGAGGATGACCAGGAGTCTGAAAGGTAGGAGAGAAGATTGCCAGTGGAGCGTCCCTGACGGAACCCATACTGACGATCGGAAAGAAGGTTGTGATAGGAAAGATGCCTTAAAATTTTTCTATTAAGAATTGACTCGAAAACTTTGGAAATACAGGACGTTAAAGCAATTGGACGATAGTTGGAGGGTTGGGAGTGGTCACCCTTCTTTGGGACTGGCTGAATGAGAGCAAACTTCCAGCAAGAAGGAAAGGTACAAGTTGACAGACAAAGGCGAAAGAGTTTGCCTAGGCAGGGTGTAAGCACAGAAGCACAGTTCTTGAGAACAACAGGAGGGACCCCATCAGGCCCATATGCCTTGTTAGTACTGAGGCCAGTGAATGCAGAAAATACATCAACTGAAGAAATTTTAATGTCAGCCATGAGGAAGTCAGAGGGGGGAGGTGATGGAGGAACAGCACCGGAATCGTCTAAGGTGGAATTGAAGGAGAAAGTCTGTGCGAAGAGATCTGCTTTATCAGTAGAAGAAATAGCTACAGAACCATCAGAGTAGAAAAGAGGAGGGAAGGATGATGAGGTAAAGTTGTTAGAAAGATTTTTGGCAAGGTGCCAGAAGGAGTGGGAAGAATTCGAGTTGGAGAATTGAGAGCATTTAGTATGGATGAAATTATTTTTAGTAGAGCGAAGAACAAACTTAGCACGATTCCGGGCAGAAACGTAAAGATGATGTGATTCAGGGGTGGGTTGGCTCCGGTACCTTTTGTAGGCCCTCTCCTTGTTGCGGACAGCATTAGAACAAGCGTGATGAAACCAAGGCTTTCTTGCATTAGTCAAAGGATATGAGAAAGGAATGTATGCTTCCATGCCCGAGAGAATAACCTCCGTAATGCGCAAGGCACACTCAGATGGCTCACGGCCATGGAAGCAATAATCATTCCAGGGAAAATCAAAGAAGTACTGCCTGAGGGCCTCCCAGTCCGCGGCTCCAAAATGCCACAGACTACGTTTCCCTGGAGGGTCCACAGGCCGTACCGAAGTGATAGGACAGGTTAAGGTAATAAGGTTGTGATCGGAGGAGCCCAACGGAGAGAAAAGATTAACAGAGTAAGCAGAAGGATTAGTTGTGAGGAAGAGGTCAAGTATGTTGGAGCTCTCTCCAAGGCGGTCAGGGATACAGGTAGGGTGCTGTACAAGCTGCTTTAGGTCATTAAGGATAGAAAAGATGTAGGCTTGTTCACCAGGTGGATCCGTGAAAGGAGAGGAGAGCCAAAGATGGTGGTGAACATTGAAATCTCCAAGAATGGAGATTTCAGAGAAAGGAGAAATGGATAGAATGTGTTCCATCGTAGAAGTAAGATAGTCGAAGAATTTTTGATAGTCAGTAGAATTAGGAGATAAGTAAACAGCACAGATATATTTAGTCAGAGAATGACAGGAAAGCCGAAGCCAGAGTGTGGAGAATTCAGAAGAATCAAGTTCAGGAACACGAGAGCAAGATAAGTCGTTGCGTATATATACACAACAGCCACCTTTGGCTTTGAAATGAGTATAGAGAAAGAAGGAGGATACAGAAAAGGGTTTGCTGTCAGTTGCCTCAGACAGCTGAGTCTCCGTTAGAAAAAGAAGGTGAGGTTTAGAGGAGGAGAGGTGGTGCTCAACAGAGCGAAAGTTAGAGGAAAGGCCGCGAATGTTGCAGAAATGAAGAAGAAGAGAGTCAGACAGTGGTTCCAGGCACCTCGAGTCGTCACCGGGAGAGGGGCAGATGGTGGGGGCATTTAAGGTTCCCCCCCCCCTGGGGACCCCGAGGCTTGGTAAATCGACGCCATTTTTGGTGAATTTTGAATAGGAAGTGTAGTGTGTACTGTGCATGTAGTTTGGTGAAGATAGTTAGAGAAATTTGTACTGGAGAGCATGCTGGCCTACTCTCTGTGTAACTGAGACACTGAAAAAGTTCAGCAAAGGGGGATGGTCAGGAACTAGTCCTGAGGGCTGATGAAACGGGAGCTCCAGCACTCCCTGTCATCAGCTTTCCATCCACTGATACAACTGGATGGCTTTACTGCCTGTTAATACACGGGTCCCCAAACTCCCGCCCTGTCCCCAATAATGAGGATGGTGGATTGCAAAATGAGGGCAACTTCTGCCTGCAGTCCACCGGGTTCAGGTATCACATGAACGTGGGGCTGCTACTATTACTACTGCTGCTGCTGCTACTACGATAGCATTAGCACGCTTTCTTTATCTCTTCCTTTGTCAAAATTAATTTCCATATAACATTCTAAGTTTGTCTTTGATGTTAACAGCTTTTCAGAATTAATATACGTGCACAAATTCTGTAAAAAAAAAAAAAAAAAAAAAAAAAAACTAATGGCTGTTATTAAGTGAATCAAATTAGAGAGAAAGAATACAGACTCGACCTGTGACCCGCAGAATGGCATGAGTCACCGTCCCGTATCACCCAAAAGAACTGGGCAAATATCTCACACCTGTAACTTCACCTGGATCATACGAACCTCACTGACGGTAACATCATCATCATCTTCATCATGACCATCATCACTGTTTCGAATTCAACATCATAATCATAATAATAATAAGTTCTGCGCTATCACACGAACGTCATTCTTAATACCATAGAGCCACAGCAATATTGTCACTCTGGTGTTGCAACAGATAAGCTCGTATTCTGTGTGGCTTAAGTGATTCCGTAACACCTCTTCCTTGCCGATTTATTCTGAACATTACACCTCAGTATCCTCTTACATGATAAAGTGTAGATTATGGCAAAATTAAAACTACATAAATATCAAACAAGAAAATGTGAAGGTGTATTATGCTTAATAAATCGCTGACAAAACGGTGCCACGTATCGTCTAAAAATTAGAATGTGGTGCCATAGCCATATAGGGTAGTCCATAAATAGTGCTGTGCTGGAAAATTGCCTGATATTACCGTATATGCGGCGACGGCTGAGTCTGCAGATGTGGGCGTGTATGCGGCAATGGAAATATATCATAAAAATCAGGCAGTGATAACACTAAGCCGTCCCCACAACAAACGAGACAGCAGATGGCGGAGTAAAGGGCAGTGTTATATATAAGCCCTCAGTATTTCAATATTTGGTTCGAACATTTTACCTATAGTTCTTTCACTTTAACATGGCAAACAGTTTCAACGACTTGTAGCTCATTTCACGTAGCTCGGTGGCAGAAACAGTTCGACGTCCTTTAGTACTTCTTCGTGACTAGCATCATATTCTAGTATTAATCTACTGCTACAGCTCATCATTTAAGATGGAGAGTGGCAGTTTTTGGTCAGGTTCGAGTAACAATAGTATTGTTTGTACTAGGGATAAGAGAAAGGAGAGAGAGAGAGGAAAAAAAAAAAGCATTGTCCCAAAGCAGTATAGATATCTCTGCAAGAATAAAGTACATAATAATTACGAAGACGACGACAACGATGATATGATGATGATGATAATGATCATAATAATAATAAATAACAATGAGCAACGAACGAGTACAGTAAAGTACGTATCGATCAACATATACTTAAAAAACTAGTCAATAATAATAATAATAATAATAATAATAATAATAATAATGTGCAGTAATAGATATAACAATCAATATGCCACGCCACGATTCGACCTCTGACCCACCCACTGGATGGCAAGCGTCACCGTCCAGTATCAACCACAACAACTGGGCAAATATCTCACACCTGGACCTTCACCTGGATCATACGAACCTCTCTGACTGGGATTCGCCATCATCATCATAAACACCGACTGGGGTTCCACACAATCGTCATCATTACAAACTGCCAAACACCAAAAGAAAGCATCACCAAGCACCTCTCAGCACCCTCCCTATCCCCCTGAAGGGAGGATGATGGACTGACAGGAGGACAAATTCAGACTGTAGTCCACCGTGTGTGTGTGTGTGTGTGTGTGTGTGTGTGTGTGTGTGTGTGTGTGTGTGTGTGTGGAAAGAAATGGCACCAAACTGAAATGTATTTGGAAAAAAGACGCAATAAACCAAAAGTGTAGAGACCCAATACCATAGTGTGAGAGGGTGGCAGAAATTAAGTAGTCGTATGCTCTTCACTTCAGTAAAATGTTATGGTAGCAATTTAGTTTTACAAGTGATTGTTGTGCTATTGTAAGTCCCATGGGTTGTAATTTACAGATCAGGGAATCTGGCATAGACAGAGGGAGACTTTGTATGCAGAAATCAAACTCACAGTTTGTATGCAGAAATCAGAATCTCCCTGTGTGTACGCCGGGTATTTTATTCATGATGTAATCAATCATATTGATGAAAGCCAGCAGTGCCTTGTACGGAATTTTGACAATTTCCACCACCTGGGCCACAGCGTCTATGACACCTGACACCAGAGAAGCCAAGCCATGACCAATCCTAGCAACCATCTCAGCCGCCCCAGCCAGCCCCTTAACAACCCCACCTGCAGCAGTCCCAATGGCTGAACCGATACTCCCCACAAACACCCCCAGCTGCCCCGCGGCCTCCATTAAGCTGCCCAGGGCGTTGAACAAGGAGTCAGCCGAGGCAGCCACACCAGAGGTCACTCTTGACAGCAGAGGCCCAAGCTCCACCGCCAAGTTGACCACCTGGCTCACCCACCCAGCCACTCCCCTTGTCATTCCCAGCAGCCCATCGACCGCCAGCACTCCCCCATCAATCACAATCTTGATGTTGTTGCTCAGCACCATCTCCCTCAGCCATACCACACACTCCCCAACCCCCCTCATGGCATCAGCAACACCACCTATTATCTTTCCAACCTTCCTCTTCACCCTCTTAAATCCCTTCACTATCCCTTTCTTCCCTGCCTTCAGCCCCTTCAACAGCTTCTTCCCACCCATCTTGTTTTGTCCCACCCAGTTAAGGGCAGCAGTCAGAGGCAGTAAATCCCACCCAAGGTCACCCAATTAAGGGCAGCACTTAAGGTCAGCAATCCCACCCTAGGTCACCCAATTAAGGGCAGCAGTTAGGGTCAGCAATCCCACCCTGTGTCACCCGATTGAAGGCAACCAATTGAGCCACCCAATCAAGGGCAGCAGTCAGGGTCAGCAGTCCCACCCGCAAGGTCAGATGACCAAATACGGGTCAGCAGAGGATCCTCTTTCACTGTATGGAAGCCGTTAGAAGTACCAAGCGCTTGGAAGTGCCAGGAGACAACAGCGGAACCAACAGCTTTCATCGAGGTCAGTAAAATTTTATATGTTGGAAGGTATATTTAAGCGTCTAATACCGGCAGATTTTTATTAATAAATTAGTAACTGCGGGGATTCGAACCAGCTATCTTACGTGCGTGAGACCAGCACCTAAGCGACTGGGCTATGGAATCATAGAGAATTATATACGATGGAAGGTGTATTTTAGCGTCTAATGCAAACAGATTTTTATTATTAAATTATAAACTGCGGGGATTCGAACCAGGGCTCTAAAGTGCGTGGAAACGGTACGAAAACGACTGAGCTACACATGAATTCAAAATTATATATACTGGAAGGTATATTTAAGAGTCTATTACCGGTAGATTTTCATTAATAAATCAGTAACTGCGGAGATTCGAATCAGCGCTCGCAGGTGCGTGAGACCAGCACTAACACGACTGAGCTACAGAGAAATGAGAAATTTCATTAACTGAAAGATATATTTAAGCGTCTGTTCTACATTTTTTTTTCTCAATATATTAGACACAACAGGGATTCAAACCAGCGCTTCTCAGTGCGTGAATCTAGCACTAAAACTGATATTCTAGGAAACCGTCTAAAACCAAATGCTTTGGAAGGTATTTTCATGTGTCTAATTCTGCAAGACACTGATAAATAAAGAAGATGTGCAGAGTCTTTCTGTCCTTTCAAAGAAAACAAGGAAACTGTATACCCAATGCTGCGATATGCATGCCGATTTAAAACATTTACAAAACAATACTACTGGGTCAAAAAAGACGCCAGCATCCCTATGTAAAGGCCACATGATAACATTGGTGGTGTGTGGAGAGCTGATATCCCAGGATACACTCAGTGAGTAGTAGTAGTAGTAGTAGTAGTAGTAGTAGGAGTTACAGTAGCAGTAGTAGTAGTAACAGTAGTAGTAGTAGTAGTAGTAATAGTAGGAGTTACAGTAGTAGTAGTAGTAGTAGTAGTAGTAGTAATATAGTTCTGTAGTAGAAGTAGTAGTAGTAGTAGTAGTAGTAGTAATAGTAGTAGTTGTTGTTGTTGCTGTTGGAGTAGTTAACGGATGGATGCCCATTCTGCACTATAATTAAACTAAGATACTGTATTAAGGCGATATCTTCCTTCCTTCCTTTATGTTGTATCTCTGTCAGGTCATCACCACTGTTATCCGGTGATGGAAAATGAAGCCTTCACGTGGTGGCACCGATATAACCACTCAGCAAATATAAATACTTATCTTTAGCTTCCAGATGACTGCCACAACCATAATTTAGTGCGTAGTGAAGCCTACACTATATTGAGTAAAGGATGAAGGTAAGATTAAGGAGATATAATCAAGACTTGTAACTCACTGCATTTATCCCCATGTGTAGGATTTACTATGGGACAGCAGGTAAGGGCCGGACTAGTGTACTTTGGTGAATTCTGGCAACAACGGTGGCTGTACTGAAAGATGAATTAGTGAATTATCCACAATGAGAACTGGATTGATACTGTAAAGGAACTAGCCTGTCCCCAGTAACACGCTTATTACATTTTTTTTTTTCTGTCTAATGCGATTTTACTCCTCCAAGGACGTACCACTGTAATGATGAGATTATTAGACGACTAAATAGCAGGTCCTCGTTCACCCCCCCCCCTTCATCTGCCACCCACAAGGCAAGCATCTACATTATCCCGCTGCCCTTTCGTCTGCTGCCACAAGGGGGGTGGGGAGGGGAAGGTACTGAAGTAATCTTTCAGCCCTTATCTCACGTCATTACTTTTCTCATGATGTTCAGTTTTCTTTCTCCAGCCATTATTCTCATTACCTTTCGTTCTTGTCAGTGCTCACTCTGTTTCCCCCCAGTATGGGATATATATATATATATATATTTTTTCTTCACTTTCCCAGTTCTCAATTTCTCCGTCACTTGTGCTACCAGTTTGGTTTATTTTCGTCTTGGTTTTCTTGCGTCGTCAGAGCCCTGCGAAAAAGATGTGATTATCGAAGTTATTATCGACAAATTAGAGACGATGATATGTGCCGCGGAAGGTGTGGCTCGATAAAGCTGCGGGAGAAGGTACCCGAGATCCTGTTAAGTTTGGTAATGGCAGAAATAGAGAGTAACTTCAGTGTAAGGTGTGCTTTGATTATAGCCCGCAGCCCACATTATTGCTGCCATTAATGTTTCCACCTCCCAGGCTTATGCAAGATTAGACTCGGGAACAGCGTCTTTCTATACCCATGAAGTGTCACAGTGTGCCACACCGTTATATAATCTAAAAAAGCTGTCATACAGTAAAGGAAAGGTATTTTACTTCATTATCAGCCCAGTTCCTAAGGCCAAGTAAGGCAAACGAGAAAGTAATAAACCAGAACGATAAGAAACATTTGATTGGAACAGCGATTCTGAGTGATTCAGTTTTTTCAGCTTAAACATACCGAAGTTGGTGACGAAGCAGTACAGGATAAACATGTAGTGGTAGTAAAGAGGTGATATGGCGGGGGAAATGGTGGCTTGTGATATCGGCTTGAGGGGGATCATGGTAAAGTGTAAGGGGAATACGATGTTATCTGAGAGGGTAGGCAAGCCGGTGGAGGGACGGGTAGGGAATGAGGAGTGGGGCGATGTGGAAGCGAGGGAAAATGTGGAGGAGCTTTCAGTTTTTTGAAGGGATTATGGATTTGGTGGAGAGAGAGAGAGAGAGAGAGAGAGAGAGAGAGGCACCAACACTCCACGTCGGCATTTTTTTTTTTTTTTTTCTTTCTGGCGTTGAGTACATGAGTAGTATTTTTCATTCCTTTAACTCAGTGTATACCATATTAGGCGTAAAATACTTATCCCTCTACCACAGGCTTGCAATGTAAGACAGACATGATGGATTTTGACGAATCTTACGTCGGCTAAGGCTCGGTATATAACACAAGCACGTTACAACCTTCACGATGCGGACATTTTACACAGCAAAAAAGCAAGGGGGTTCGTTTTTTGGCAGTGGGGCGTCATAAAAGGATGAAAATACACCTTATCTCGCCAACAGGTAATAAAGTCCACGGGAATTAACGGGTAAGAGATACGTATTTGGCACCAATTAGCAGCTGTCACCATCACCATCACGACAGTCTTCCCTTCCTAATGACTAGACACGTTGAGAGTGGGTGAAGAGAGAGTGATAAAGTGAGAGTTGCAGAATGATAGAGAGATCTGAGTGAAGAGAGAGTGATAAAGTGAGAGTTGCAGAATGATAGAGAGATCTGAGTGAAGAGAGAGTGATAAAGTGAGAGTTGCAGAATGATAGAGAGATCTGAGTGAAGAGTGATAAAGCGAGAGTTGCAGAATGATTGAGAGATCTGAGTGAAGAGAGAGTGATAAAGCGAGAGTTGCAGAATGATAGAGAGATCTGAGTGAAGAGAGAGTGATAAAGCGAGAGATAAATAATGATAGAGAGATCTGAGTGAAGAGAGAGTGATAAAGTGAGAGACGAATAATGATAGAGAGATCTGAGTGAAGAGAGAGTGATAAAGCGAGAGATAAATAATGATAGAGAGATCTGAGTGAAGAGAGAGTGATAAAGTGAGAGATAAATAATGATAGAGAGATCTGAGTGAAGAGAGAGTGATAAAGCGAGAGATGAATAATGATAGAGAGATCTGAGTGAAGAGAGAGTGATAAAGCGAGAGATAAATAATGATAGAGAGATCTGAGTGAAGAGAGAGTGATAAAGCGAGAGTTGCAGAATGATAGAGAGATCTCAGTGAAGAGAGAGTGATAAAGCGAGAGATAAATAATGACAGAGCAAACTGAGTGATGAGAGGCATGAAATGGGAAAAACCAGGAAGAACATGTAGGCCCGTATTCTCGTCGGCCAAGGAAGCTCCCTAACACGTTTCTAATTGATTTATTTAGCACTTTAGACCTTACTGTCCTTGCTGTGTGTTTAAATCTTTCTTATGTCGCCATCTTCTGTATAGATAACGTACAAAAGGATAATAACGAGCCATATACAGAAATAAGTCGCTAAGGAAAAGGTGCTAGGGAGCTTCCTTAACCATGAGAATACGGGTCATAAAAAAAAAAAAAAAAAAAAATGGAGGGAAGAGAATGGGCAGGAAAAGTTGATACAGGAGATAAAAAAATGATCGAGAGAGAGGTGGAGAGAAACAGAAAAGGAAAATGGAAGAACGGAGAGGAGGAGGTGGAGAGAGAGGGAACAAAGATGATGGTGGAAGAAGGTTAGAGGGAAGGTTGAGGTGACTGAAGCCAGATAAGGGTACAGGATTGGTGGTCTGCCTCACCTGGATGAACACTTCTTTTTTATCTTTTAGGGCTGTCAGAGAGAGAGAGACAGAGAGTGAACCTAGCAGGTAGTTACCATCCATGTTAACGAAGCTGGTATTGTTTTCAGTTTGTCTATCTGTGTGTCTTAGCACGGTAACTTCGCAGCCGCTCAAGATATCATCACAACATTTTACAGGTGTATGGATGAAAATATCGGTCGAGTTCGAAATTGGTGAAAGTAGGTCAAGGTCAAGGTCATATTCCGCGCCGCGCCAGACATGTATCGGCTCGCGGCTGGTGTGATTCTCCCTCTGGGGGAGCCACAAGCTATATCATTTATTTTTGCTCCTCTCTTTCTTTGTTTTTATCTCCTTTGAATTCCTCCATTCTTTCCCTTCCTGGCCTCCCGTTCTGTCCCTTTCTCTTTGGGTACTATACTCCTTTTTTTTTTTTTTTTTTTTTAATTGAGGCGAAGACGCACTTGACAGGTTGGTGATGATTGGCTGAATGCAACATGTCCGAATAACATTTACTAACCCAAATTTCCCCATAGGATATATGTTGTCAATTAATAATGCTAACGAGTAAAGAGATTATGAAGTAATGTTGCCTTTAGCCAGTGATCACCAGCCTGTCAAGTGCATCTTCGCCCCCATTAAAAAAAAAAAAAAAAAAAAAAAAAAGTAGCATCTAAATGACCTCACTTTTTATCCTCTCAGCCTATACCTTCAGTTTTTCCCAACCATCTCAGTTGGGAGTGGGAAACGTGCGGCTTTTCTCTTTGGAGAATGAGGAGTAGGAGATTATGATTAAAGGGATCATAGAACACTGTGTAGAGGTAAATACAGTAAACCCTTGATGCTCGCGGGGGCTAGGGAACAGAGACCCCCGCGAGAATGGAAAATCCACGAGCATCAAATCAGTTTCCCCTCCCACATTGAAAATATTATGCCTGTACCATAAAGAAAACGGTTTCTGATGCTTTAATGATAATGATAAATGATAATGCACGAACACATTGCAAAATACAATAAATTGTACAATAAAAGGTTTTCAAAATACCATACAGTACAGTAATGTCAATATATTCTCGTCAGTTCTAATCGATGTACAATACTTTCTTCTTAGTTCACCGTTCTGTAGGAAGATTAATTATTGAAAATGTAGAAAGTATGATTTGTTATGATCGATGTACGATGTACATAATTATGTGCGCGCCATTCAAACTCCGCATGTTTTCGTGTTATTTCACAGTTCATTATTATTTATCATCAGAGTGAAAAATCTGCGAGTAATCAAATCCGCGAGTTTCAAGTCCGCGAGCATCAAGGGTTTACTGTAGAGTGAATTTACGGATATCGTTTTAGGGCAAACTGTGGATGTATTGGGCGGTTGCTGGTAGAGTCGCAAGCTTTGCAGTGGGGCCGTAGAGTTTTGTTGTGTTTGTTTCTCATTCCTTTCTTATTCTTTCGCCTTTCTTCTCATCGTGAAGCCTATCTCTCTCCTTCGTGTTTTCTGCTGATGACTTTGTCTTTCCAGCTTTCATTTCTACTTCCTCTGTCTTCTTTACCGTACTTCTCCCTTAATTCCTTCCTTCTGTCTCTCCTCTCTGTCTCCATCCCCCCTTCCTGTCCTCTACTTCTCTTTCCTTTCTCCCTTTTAATCTGAACTCTCTTATCTTCCTAGCAATTACTTACACACCCATGAAAACAGTGCATCCCTCGTTATCACATGCAGGAGCTGTCAACCGTTGCCCGTTGAGAGAGAAGGGGGTGAGGGAATTAAAAAAAATGAGAATGAAAATAAAGCAATGAAATAAGAGGATTGCGTGGAGATAAGGAGACAACATGAGAGACATACTCTACGGTATGACGTCAAGAAAGGGGGTAAAAGAAAAACAGTGAGGAAAAGGAGAGAAGAAAGTGAATGAGTGGGAAGAGGATTGAGACCGAGCAGAGGGAAAAATGGCGAGATGAAAATAATTAGTGGAAGACAAAATGGAGATTGAAAACTGATGTTTATGTCAACAGACTGACGGCCCCTTGGAAGTAATCAGTGGCCTCATGAACTTATGGTTTGGTGGGTGCGTGATATGGGTGTGGGAGGCGGGGAGGAGGTAGACAAAGGAGGGAGGGAGGAGGTACAGTTACCTCCACTTCTAACGAGTACAGCGGGTGGTGTTTTGGTGAAATGTGGCACCACTGTGTTTGTTTACATCGTAGTAATAGCAAGTGAATGGGCAGACCAGGCAGAGCTTCCCCTCCGCTACAGTATCTAGTACCCACAGAAACAATGTTCTATCAAGTCATACTCTGTCTGCAAAGACAAGTGTTTGCCAAGTATGTATAGTGGAAGGTAGAGAGAAAAACAAATAGTAATGCCATTGGCTCCCATTGTTTCTCTGACATGACTGTGAGGCGAGGTGGAACGGAGGGGAGGGGGGACAGGTGGTGGGGGCGCATGTCTTGAAACTTCGTCGTGTTTCGTTTAGAAAGATGAAGGGTGTGATTATTCATATGTTCTGAGATGATCTGTAGTTCCGTATGCAATAACGTGTATTGGATGAAGGTTGGAGTCTTAATGTTCGTCATACAATGTGGTGAACAACTGTAGTTGTGCATAATTGTTAGAAAATGTGATGTCCGGTGTCTCGAAACGTGGTGCACCTGAGTATAGCGAGGGTGCGACTCAACTGCTGGAACATTTTTGTGGCTGAACCAGGGTGGCCATAAATGATTCATGATTATCCATGTGACACAACGGTCATGCCATATTGTGCATCATCCAGTCCGTTTTACTGTGAGTAAAAACAGTCATTATATTCGCAAACCATGGTATAAGTAGATGTCCTGTTGCATAGGATTATAGCTATTTTCAGTGTTGGACAGCTGTTGGCTTGTTGTGAGAAAATGTTGTGCAGCCATCATACTGATGGACCACGCGGAGGTAATGAGATACTGTATTTGCATAATGAATGGATATTTTGTATTATAAAAATTGAAGTAACGGTGTTACGGGTGTTCAGTCCACAAATGATGTCGCTTTCTTCGAGGTGCTATTTCGTTAGTCTGGATATTTGTGATACATCCACAAACATTGATCATCGTTTATTATACTCTCTTTAAAACATTCATACATTAGTTTTCATACAAGTATTACACATTCAGGCCCTCCTTAGTTCCAGACGCATTAAACTATTTAATCGTGTGTCTACGCTCACACACTGTTCATCCCGAAGGAGCAATATTTCCTTTACCACACATGTCTGTCCGTTGTCTGCCATTATAACACAAGGTTTTAGCGTATGGCCACAGCTACACAAAATATGTCGGTGGCGTGGTGCTACTGGGAGAGTGTAAAATTGTGCATAGTCTACGTGTGTTTGTGCAGGGAGTCTGGTAATACACGTGTGTTTGTGCACAGAGTCTGGTAATATACTGATGCCAAGATAGCAGCGGTTTTGGTGACTATACTGACAGACCACTGAACACATTTTCACCTCCCAGCAGTCTGAATGAGGTCCTGTTTCCAACCAATAGAACCATTAAGTAATACAGTGAACGATGCAATTAGATAGCTAAAGTAATGAGTGTTTTATGCACCGTGTCATTACACAGGCTTAACTACCATAACACAACCAAGGATAAGTTGGACCTACGGTAGGATAAAGGTTGAGTGCTGCTGGAGCGTCCAAGTAAACGTATGCATCAGCACCTGGATGGTAAAACCCAACCACCGCGCATTAGGCAAATATCCCGGGGTTCCGAAACTACCCCACGTCATCCAGTAGATTTGCAGAAGGTAACTGATAAGGCTGCAATCTCGTCGTAGTGATGCGGTCTGATACGGAAGTCAATATCAGGTCTCCTCACCCATTATACGTGGAATGGCCGGAGGTGTGTGTGTGTGTGTGTGTGTGTGTGTGTGTGTGTGTGTGTGTGTGAGAGAGAGAGAGAGAGAGAGAGAGAGAGAGAGAGAGAGAGAGAGAGGAGATTTTCAGTCCTCGGAGGTATTTGCCTAATGCGCGGTGGTTGGGTTTTACCATCCAGGTGCTGATGCATACGTTTACTTGGACGCTCCAGCAGCACTCAACCTTTATCCTACCGTAGGTCCAACTTATCCTTGGTTGTGTTATGCTAGTTAAGCCTGTGTAATGACACGGTGCATAAAACACTCATTACTTTAGGTATCTAATTGCATCGTTCACTGTATTACTTAATGGTTCTATTGGTTGGAAACAGGACCTCATTCAGACTGCTGGGAGGTGAAAATGTGTTCAGTGGTCTGTCAGTATAGTCACCAAAACCGCTGCTATCTTGGCATCAGTATATTACCAGACTCTGTGCACAAACACACGTGTATTACCAGACTCCCTGCACAAACACAGGTAGACTATGCACAATTTTACACTCTCCCAGTAGCACCACGCCACCGACATATTTTGTGTAGCTGTGGCCATACGCTAAAACCTTGTGTTATAATGGCAGACAACGGACAGACATGTGTGGTAAAGGAAATATTGCTCCTTCGGGATGAACAGTGTGTGAGCGTAGACACACGATTAAATAGTTTAATGCGTCTGGAACTAAGGAGGGCCTGAATGTGTAATACTTGTATGAAAACTAATGTATGAATGTTTTAAAGAGAGTATAATAAACGATGACCAATGTTTGTGGATGTGTCACAAATATCCAGACTAACGAAATAGCACCTCGAAGAAAGCGACATCATTTGTGGACTGAACACCCGTAACACCGTTAATTCAATTTTTATAATACAAAATATCCATTCATTATGCAAATACAGTATCTCATTACCTCCGCCTGGTCCATCAGTATGATGGCTGCACAACATTTTCTCACAACAAGCCAACAGCTGTCCAACACTGAAAATAGCTATAATCCTATGCAACAGGACATCTACTTATACCATGGTTTGTGAATATAATGACTGTTTTTACTCACAGTAAAACGGACTGGATGATGCACAACATGGCATGACCGTTGTGTCACATGGATAATCATGAATCATTTATGGCCACCCTGGTTCAGCCACAAAAATGTTCCAGCAGTTGAGTCGCACACTCGCTATACTCAGGTGCACCACGTTTCGAGACACCGGACATCACATTTTCTAACAATTATGCACAACTACAGTTGTTCACCACATTGTATGACGAACATTAAGACTCCAACCTTCACCCAATACACGTTATTGCATACGGAACTACAGATCATCTCAGAACATATGAATAATCACACCCTTCATCTTTCTAAACGAAACACGACAAAGTTTCAAGACATGCGCCCCCACCACCTGTCCCCCCTCCCCTCCGTTCCACCTCGCCTCACAGTCATGTCAGAGAAACAATGGGAGCCAATGGCATTACTATTTGTTTTTCTCTCTACCTTCCACTATACATACTTGGCAAACACTTGTATTTGCAGACAGAGTATGACTTGATAGAACATTGTTTCTGTGGGTACTAGATACTGTAGCGGAGGGGAAGCTCTGCCTGGTCTGCCCATTCACTTGCTATTACTACGATGTAAACAAACACAGTGGTGCCACATTTCACCAAAACACCCGCTGTACTCGTTAGAAGTGGAGGTAACTGTACAGTAGGTAAGGAGGGAGGGAGGGCAGGAAGAGGGGTAGTAATCTGCCAGTTCGTCAGTCATTGCTTATGCTGACTGCCTCACAATCTTTTCCTGTTCAAATTTCTCTTTCCTATCTCACTACTTTCTTTGAGTCATATTTGTTTGAGTCATATTTGTCTCCATCTACAGTTTAGCTAATAGCCACCCTTTTATGATTTTTTGGTGGAATTTTGTTTGTTTGTTTGTTTGCTTTTGCTTCTGGAACAGTCTTGTCATTTTTTACATTATTTATTTCCCTATAATTGAATTTATTTCCTTAGTAAGCAGACATAAAAGCAAACACACAGAGAGACTGACATGCAGACCCAAAAGACAGAGAGGCCGTGGAGACAAGCGCAGGCAGACATACACAGTCACACACACCAGCAATGATACCACCTTCTTGAACCTTATTACACGAGAGAGAGAGAGAGAGAGAGAGAGAGAGACTGTGTGTGTGTGTGTGTGTGTGTGTGTGTGTGTGTGTGTGTGTGTCCGGCATAAGTGTCTCCTCCATATATCTTCATTTTATCATCAGCATTGTCATCGTAATCATCATCGTCCTTGTTGCCATCGCAGTCGTCGTCATTGTTGTCATGGTCGTCGTCATAGTCGTAGTCGTTTTTTGCGATCTCCTGAAGCTTGTATTTCAGCTGTGAGTAAAGCCACTAGCATCTCACATGAATACCATTGATAGCAGGCAAGTACCCGTCAAGGCAACTTATATACCTACAGTATAAACCCATGTCCGTAACACAACAACGTTCCTCAGACACATATTACATCCAGTCAGCCTTCTCTCCCTCTCCCTCCTTCCTTTGGCCATCCCGGCGCTGTGATTGATATGCAAATGCCACCCTGTCCCTGACGCCTTGGACCGATGCAGTGATCAGGTCCACGAGTTTATTGGAGCGGCGGCGGTGCTATCACCCGTGGGATCCTCTCACCACCACCATTTACGACCCTTTCACACCTCTGAGAAAGCGGCGTTGTTTTGCTGCCCCTCGGTGATAATCTTTGTCAGTGCTTTCCTCACATCTCCAACTCGTATTCGCCCCGGTTAAGGAAGCTCCCTAACACCTCTTCCCTAGCGATTTATTTATGGATGTGGCTCGTTATTATCTTTTTGTACGTTATTTATGCAGTGTAGTGATTCTGTAAGGATTTATGTATTAAGTAAGAGGAGTTAGGTGTAATAAACAAAATAAATAGCTTAGGAAATGGATTTAGTGAACTTCCTCAACCGACGAGAATACAGGATCCTTTGATGTTACATACAGGGATCGACGCCCCCCTTCCTCTTCTTCATCCCCAGTGCCCCCTCACTCACCTGTCTAGCCCCCTCAGTGGCCCGCCTCACCTCACTCCCATTTGGTCCAGGTCTGTATGTGTTCCTTGCCACACTTAGTTCCTCCCTTGGTCACCTTTCTTCAAGTACCGTACGTGGGGAATCAGCAGGAGGTCTCTCTCTCTCTCTCTCTCTCTCTCACACACACACACACACACACACACACACACACACACACACACACACACACACACACACACACACACACACACACACACACACACACACACACACACACACACACACACACACACACACACACACACACACACACACACACACACCATAAACGTCAACAGCAAGTTATTAATCCACCCAAAACCTATGTAATCACACAGGCCAACACTATCCTTTCGTTCCGCCTGTCAGTGCATTGAGACGGAGGGTCGCAGGCAACTCGTAAACGGGCTGCCATCTTGTGTTCAGAGTCTGTGATGTGGCCTTTGCATGTACTGTGGCGAATGAAGGTGATGTGATGAGAGAGGAAAAAACAAAGACTAATAAAGAAATACTGTATACACGAATAAGAGAAAATCCATATTAGTAGAGAGAAAAGAGTGAAGAGAGAAGGAAGTGTCAGCAGTTAAGGAAACGAATGCGAGATGGAAACAGTAGTGAGAAAAGAAATGGTAAGAGAAAGAAACAATGTAATAAAGCGGAAGATGTAATTGCAAGGAAAAAGTGAAAAGAGAAAGGGTATGAAATGATAAAGGAGCATGAGACAGAAAGAATTGAGAGAGAGAGAGAGAGAGAGAGAGAGAGAGAGAGAGAGAGAAATGAATTTGTTTCTGTATGTGGTGAATAAGAGAGTCACACTTATATCAGGAGGAATTTGAAGTCAATCCACTCCCATCTCTTTCAGTCGTCTTTTTACGAGACTCAGGGAATACATGGGTATAAGATCCACTCCACTCATTCTGGTTCGTATCGGCCATGTTCTAATGCAGCAGGCCTTATGACTAGTACACTCAGAATCAAGCATTTTAACTTCTTTCATATCGTTTATTAAGTTATTATGGGTTTGAATTCTGGGAGTATCCATACAATGATGCACCAGACGGAGCGAACGGTTTCCCATTAAACCACTCTGTTGATCTGGTCTCTCTGCTGGCAATATTTATCAGGTGGGGGGGAAGTTGGCCATGTGAGCGGTGAGTGAGAAGGTGGTCAGTGTAAATGAGTTTGTAACGAGGAGGATGGGGTTAGAAGAAAAGAGATATGCTGTGGGATTATAGGCTACATGAGAGAGTGGTTTGTCTGTTGAAAGAGAAGAGGCAGACTAAGAAAACGACGGAAGAATGAGGCCCTGAATTTTTAAGGGACAATGGTGTATATTGGGAGGAGCGGTCGTCACGACCAAAATACCTGGATTTCTCTTTGTTCGTGTAATTTCTTATAGGATACAGCGGCAAACATCAATATATATATATATATATATATATATATATATATATATATATATATATATATATATATATATATATATAATATAATATAATATAATATCACTGTAGATGGTCAGCAGTCTTGGTATGAGACAGATGTTTAACCCAGTCCAAACTATAGGCGTTACATGGTGGCTTGGGCGTCATGACATGCACCACTTTATGTGCACCCAGCCTAATGATTCATCGTTACCGTAGTTCTGATGATTTAGATGCCTCATAAAATAATGATGTATCAGGAATCCAGTGACCTTGAGGCACTCCGGCCCGGCAGCAGTAACTGGTGGTGTCGTCAGGGCCTTGAGTTGCAGGATCTTGAAAATATTGGAAGTTGCAGGTAACTGGGTTTTTCTTTATGACGTGGATACCACTAAAGATCAACATAGCACCAGGTGTCAGGAAAAGTGGTGTTGTAACTGAATTTTCTAAGACATTTTGGTCTGTTTCTAAAATAATGCGTATTTTCTGCAAGTGTGAAGCTAGCACTGTCTCAGTTTAAATGTAATAGTGGTTATAGTGTTAAGGTGGATAATCCTGAAGAAGTAAAAGATTATCATAAATATCATTCCATCGTCATACCACAAATGATCTTACAGAAGCTTAGATCTGCCGTATTTTTTTAAATAACAGAACAGCGGAAGGAAGAAAAATGAATGAAAAAATAATATGCGAGATGTTTCAAATTTCAAGTGTTAGTCATCTCCTCAAACTCAGATTAAGCGAAATTTATTCAAGAATAGGTTTTTGTGCGATTTCATGGCACTCGCCCTCCCGTTCCCTCACACTTAACCCCTCACGCCCCCTTGTGTCCACACTGCACCTGGTTAATATTAATAACTCACTCCCGCCCCTCTCACTCTTACAATCGGACATCCATGAAATTTAGACTGCGTACCGGATTGAAACGTCGCTATGACTAACACATGAGGGAGGGTGGTGGTGAGTGGCAGCCCAAGGGGAGGTGGTGGAGGGAGGGTGGTGGTGAGTGGCAGCCCAGGGGGAGGTGGTGGAGGGAGGGTGGTGGTGAGTGGCAGCCCAGGGGGAAGTGGTAACCTGGTGCCGGGGAAGTGGACCCGGGTATCACGGTTCTTAAATAGAATCCCAGATGTTTCAGGCAGAAATTGACGATATGATATTTATGATGGGTTATCTATTCTCCGTAAGATTCATAGACACATGCTAAGGGAAACCCTGCCTGTTATATTACATAAGCCCCGAATAAGGTAGCATATTCGTAGCATGTTGCAGTATGAATGGTGGGCATCAGTGCTCATGTGATATCGTGTCAGGGTCTGTGGGTGCATTGACGAAAGAGAGAGAGAGAGAGAGATGTGTGTGTGTGTGTGTGTGTGTGTGTGTGTGTGTGTGTGTGTTGGCAGGCTGGAGTGCTTGGCGTGTGGGCTCAGGCAAGGCTTCAAGTGCGGTAAATACCAACAAGAAAATGTGGCAACTGGTGGTTGTGGTGAAGAGGTTCTTTGTGCCAACACTCCAGGCCTCTCCACCCCCTGACACAACCTTCCCTGCACCACCAGTATATATTACCTTGTTACCTAGGCACTCCAGAACTGCATAGATGTTGCGTCCGAAGCTCTTAACAAATTCGAACGTCTGAGTTTTGTGTTGGTGTAAGTATGGAGAGACGAAAGTGTTGCAGGGAATCATCCTTAGTTGTTCCCAGGATCGATATTCCAGTCTTTACACTTTACCCTGTCCCACCTCTCAGTTCTTTCTCAGCCTCCTCTATCCTCATGTTCCCCTTCCCATCCATTTCATTTTATTTTCTCCATTTGACTCCTTCACTCCGGTATTTGAAAGCATTTTTTTTGGTCACTAAATATAAACGATTTAATGCAAGTTAATTTCCGATGATTTTAATTATAGAGAAACCCTATGCAGCCAGAGAGTTATTTTTCTGTATTTGGAATTTACGTGGCCGGCCGTCACAGTGCGGTACATTAAATATTTGAAGCTCGTGTGGTGTGTTTGTGGAGGTGAGGTTGACAGAGGATGTTGTTGACCCTGCACGCCACACCACTCCCACCAACTCACTCCCACCTTGTATCACGCCCAGGCCTTTCTGTCCCTGCTCAGTAACGACATCTTCCACGAAGCACCATCCTTCCTTATATACCCCTCTGCTTAATCTGTCCACTTTGTTCTCGGACTTCTCTTCCTCACCCTCCAACCATCCCACTGTCATACCCTATGCTAGTCAGTCTCTCGCTCTTGGCTTCATATGGTATTAAACACTAATACTTATGCAAATGTCAACATGTGTCCGCGTTAAACTTCGATTATTTACGCCTTTGTCTAAATTTCACCAGAGGAGTAACAATTTTCTCCTCTTTCCGAGTGGCTGTATTTAGCATCATAAGCCCATGTGCTTATATGGAGATAAAAGACTTATTAACCAATATTTACACCAACTCTCAGCTTTCTTGTAAACAGCGAGGATTCCCACAACGGCCATATGGTTCCCCGCCACCCATAAGTATTTACTTTTACTGACAAAACACTTGCATTAAGACACTCACCTCAGCATAAACTGGCCCTCCAGTTTACACTGGCAGATAAGGATGGCGGATGGTGTATATCAAATGGCAGCCATTCCAAGTTGCCAGGACGAAAAGACCAAACAAAGTAAATGAATTCACTTCTCTCAAAGCCTTTATAAATACAACTGTTACTGAAAGCCCTAAGAGTTGTCAAATCCCAACACAGACGTCACTTTTAAAGCAACATCGGGTGTATGTGTCTTCCTTATTTTTTGTGCCAGCACATTTCTGCGGATTTAAGGTCTTTGTTTACCGGACATATTCTTACTGACTTCAGTAAGGTTGGCTTTCCTATGCGATTCTCCTG
Source organism: Coenobita brevimanus (assembly GCF_032717465.1). NCBI lineage: Eukaryota > Metazoa > Arthropoda > Malacostraca > Decapoda > Coenobitidae > Coenobita > Coenobita brevimanus. Next base: position 300,778 of record NC_137046.1, on the reverse strand, counting down.
ATGTCGGGTCGGGCAGTCCTTATGTGGATGAAGAAGAGCACTTGAGCCGGACGATGCAGTGCTCTGTGGATCCCACTGAAAAGCTTGAGCACACAGCTTGACTCAGCCCCCATCCTACACCCACTTATTTATCACTCACTTCTTTGGCCCTCGTTTGAAGTTGTGTAGGATTTGGATGCTGATGATGGTGGGGTTTGTCGATTAAGTTCACCCCGCCACTCATATCTCGTCATTACACCCACATACCTGTCTAGGCTTCACCTCGCGTACCATCTCTTCTTGGTAACTTGTTTCACACACACACACACACACACACACACACACACACACACACACACACACACACACACACACACACACACACACACACACACACACACACACACACACACACACACACACACACACACACACACACACACACACACACACTTTTAGTATATCATATCCTTCCCCGTTCCCTCCCTCTTGATCACCCCTTCTTTTCCCTGCCTCATTCTTCTCATTCCTTCTCCCCATTTTACTAACTCACCCACCTCTTCTAATTTCCCCTTTCACTTTTGACCCTGTCCCTCTCCATCCATCCATCCCTTTCCCAGTGGTGTAAGAGCCTCAGATGACCGTAGACATGAATTTATCAGTACAGGTTAAGTTCTCACGCACACCACGGCACCTGGCCTGTGTTTACCTTGGTGTCAATCTGTAATTACTATCTGGTAAGCGTATGTGACTCAGCATTGCACACTTTGCCCTCTCACCTCGCCTTTGACACCACATCTCGCTCCCTGCCCCAGGCCAGACCAGGGAAAGGAAGAGCAACAGCGGGAAGGAAAGTGACCTTAGATAAGCAGGTCGCAGTGTATCAGTAATGGGTTTGATAGCGTGGGGAAATGGCCAGTCGTAAAGAATTTAGTGTCTTCTAAGCAGATATTTAGGCTGCTGCAAACAGAGCATACACAGCAAAAGCAGATTTACTTCTAGTCATAAAAGAAAACGAGTATAAGTAAACAGACGTGTATAGATGCATACTCAGTGAAAAAGATAGAAGTACGAAATAGACCACGTACCGGCGCATCAGTTCTCTTTTCATCCATCACCCTCCCCTCCCCCAAGGACCCACATTAACCCTTCCACAGTGAGGGATCAGAGGTGTCATCCTGGTGAACCGTTACCCACCACCATTAGCAACACACAGTAACCCTGCCACTGTGAGGGGTGAAGGACGTCATCCGGGTGAACCATTACCCAGCTGCCTATGTCCCCTGTCTTATTGTTGATGATTAGTTGGTGGCCCATTGTTAATCCTGTATGCCTCCCATCACTGTGACCAGTATACCTGTGTGTGTGTGTGTGTGTGTGTGTGTGTGTGTGTGTGTGTGTGTGTGTGTGAGAGAGAGAGAGAGAGAAAGAGGTATTCTGTGAACGTTTGCGAGACTCGAAAAAATAGGGAAAAATGAAATGTAAACAGTGGTTGTGACCTGACTTTAAGTGAAAGCAAAATATTTCTTGTCAGTGAAGTGGATAAAACGAACAAAGATAAGAATGATTAGTCCGGGAAAATGAATACTAGTTTTTTAATTTGTGATGTGGAAAGGAAGCGTCCAGTAGGAGTAGAAGAGCGGGAGGGAGGGAGGGGGAGGGGTTGGAGGGAACTTGGAAAGGGAGAGTGAGGGGGAAAGGTTGGAGGGAGGTTGGAAAGAGAGTGGGAGGGAGGGAGTGAGGGAGATGAGAAAGGCAGGAGTGAGGGATATTGGAAAGAGAGGAGTGAACGATAAAGGTAATTTATAGGGTGGGAGGGAGCAAAGGAGGGAGAGTGAGGGGTTGGAGGGGGAAAAGAGAGAGGGGGGGGGTCAGTTCCGAGGTTGGTTATCAAAACAACGTTGCCTCGACCCTCCCAGTCGCAGCGCAGCCTCCACCCTGCATTAAACTTAGTGAACTATGACCGAAATATAGTGAAACCCCTACAACACCAGGCTTCTTTATCGTTCACAACAATGCAATTTATCATAAAGCTCAGGCTTCATTTTCCCGCCCCCCCCAGAGCAAAGGCACAGGACAATTGTTTATACCTTACCGGTCCACTGAGGTCACGGTCGCAATACATATGCCATTATCTATGTTTTATGGTTCAGGGGAGAGAGAGAGAGAGAGAGAGAGAGAGAGAGAGTGAGAGTTAGAGAGTTAGAAGTAAAGGAAATTGGTGATAGAAAAGCTTGCAGTGGTGTGACAACATCCGTATTGACGAGTGGTGACAGGCGTAGAATTAATATGGTAAGAAGTGGTGCAACTGGTGATATAGAAGATAGAAGGCGTTTATGTAGCAGTCACACTGGATCAACTCTGGAGTAAATCATGCGTCAGTCATTATCACTTGATTCCGTTGACAGTGGCTGATACACTACTCCTCCCTCCTTCATATACTCCTTCACTTTACTTCCTGCCACCACATCAAGCCTCCCTCCCTCATGTACTCCACTGCACCCTCCCTGCCACCACTCCATGCCTCCCTCCCTCACGCACTCCACTGCACCCTCCCTGCCACCACTCCAAGCCTCTCACCCTCGTGCAATCTCTGTTCCACTCCCTGCCACACTCCAAGCCTCCCTCCCTCATGTACTCCTCCTCTCCACTCCCTAATGCACGGGGTGATAATCCTGGATCTGCACATTTGTTGAGCGTGGCTTCTGACCTTGCCTACCCACACTTTGTTTTCAGTCAATCAATCAATCAATCAATCAATCATTTCCTGTGGCACCCCACGGGATGCATAGGGCCTCGATGAACTCTCTCCACCAATATTTGTCTCTTGCCATCTCCTTCAGGTCCCACCTACACTCCTCTCCTGCTTCTTTTTTCATTGTCCTCAACCAGGTTTCCCTCGGCCTACCTCTACCTCTTCTTCCTCTAGCAGTCCACTCTGTCACATCCTGTATTAAACTACCTTCTTTTCCGTATATGTGCCCCAGCCACTTCCAGCGAGACAGTCTCACATATTAATTAACTGGTTCCACTCTCGTAATATCCCTTACTCTTTCATTTGTAACTCTGTCTTGCCACTTTACCCCAAGAATCCTTCTCAGTATATTATTCTCAAATCCTAATACCTTCTGATCTGTTACAATTGTACTGTACCATGACTCATGCCCGTAAATTAAAATTGGTCTAACCATGGACTTGTAACTTTTTACTTTAGTATGTACCGAAAGCATATTATTATTCCAAACAGATTTCAACATTCCAACAGCTCGCCAGGCATGTTTTCACACAGATAAAAAATAATGATACACCAGACAGGGAGTATAAATAATTCTCTCTCTCTCTCTCTCTCCCTCTCTCTCTCACACACACACACACACACACACACACACACACACACACACTTTATTGTTATGGTGGTTGTCGCGGCAGGGGCTTAGCAGCAGGCATCGGGGGGAGGTGATCAGGCTGGTCAGATAGATTCCTGTAATAATGAGACCGACGTTATTATACAGTAGGAAGATGAAGTGGCCGATATATTCACTTTTCACACACTTTGGGCTGTTACATTATTATTATTTATTTATTTACTTTTTTTTTTTTTGCCTATAAAACTTTTTTGGATAGTTAATTAAATGTAAACATCAGGCCACCAGCTGGTGAACCATGTTTACCGTCAGTGTTTCATCCAACCTGGTTGCATTTGAATGGAGGAACAATTTAGAGTCCGAGTATAATTCTCTGACCTTTACAGAATTGTTATGTATCGCTGTAACATATTCAGCCAGGCAAGCATTGAAAACTGTGGTGCCTTGAAGCCAACCGTCAGAGTGGGCAGCACCCCTGGGCAAGGCGAAAGGCGCTACATTACGGAGACTGTGCCAACACAGTGCCCCCTGGATAAAGTGTGAAGTGCTCCATCTTGAGGTTTCTCTACAAGCACAACGCCCCTTGGATAAGGCGTCAGGTGTTCCGTAGTAATGGGACCTTTCCGCCAACACAGCATCTCGCGCATAAGGCATGAAGTGTGCCATCATAAGACTTCTCCACCAACACAGCACCCTCTGGATCAAATGAGAAGTCCTCCATGAGAGTCCTCTACACCAACATAACGCCCTCAAGATGAGTATGAGGTGCTCCACCACAGAGCTTCTTCACCAATGTAGCGCCCCTAGGATGTGGGGTGCTCCATCACGGGTCCTTTCCATCAACAGAGCACCTCCCTCTGGTCCTCCCTGAGCCGCCACCTTCACTTGAATATTAATAGTCAATCCGCGGCACCACAAAGCAACCCCTGCAGAATATCAGATCAGTTTGTGTACATACTTATCTTTTGCGTAAGATCTGTTACATATCTTTTGGGTAAGATCTGTAGCGTGTGCCTCAGTGCTGATGTTTGGCCAGTGTAAACAGCTGTATTTCATTGTAAAATCTCTGGGGATATTGACGGCATACAGTGTGATGCCACAACCACATCCTTATGATTTGTGTGTACCACCTGTAACTGACTACATTTTACTTTACCATGTATGGGCCTATTGTAGGATGAATTACCAGTCTTTCCCATTTACTCCGTGAGTGATGTAAATGTTGCCTAAAGGCGCAGGAATTGAGAGACAGGAAACTAATTGTAAAATGTTTATAGACTTTATTTATTTCACCTCATTAGGAAGGAAAAAAAAAAAAAAGCTTGATGGTGACGACTGTGACAAAAAGTGCTGTGATTGCTGTGATTGTACTAGTAAAGAATGTGGTGATTCCACCTCCCAGCACTTGTGCTGCAAGCAGTTTCATATTTCATACAACTGAAGAGAATGGGAGACTGAATCTAGAGTTTCCTTCTCCTTTGAGCAGTGCCCCCCCCCCTTCAAATATATAGGCTCTCCCTTACATCCACCCACCAAATGAAAACAAGAATGTGGGGGTTAGCTCATGGTGATAATACATTAAGGACTTCAAAAGTTGACCACTGATAAGCCTTTTTTCTGTTATTTGAAAATCTACGACGGTTATCGTTATTTCCACACGTATTCCTACATCAGATCTAACTGTAAAAAAGAGAACAAGTAGTAGTAGTAGTAGTTGTTCCCTAGGCAGTCTGGCCGAACAGCCCCGAGTCCCTTAGGAAGACCGGGCTTTCGCTTTCAAAGAGTGTATGTTGTGTTGTTGGCGTAGGTGGTTGTGTGCAATGCAGTCCTCCATAATGTGCTTAATAGTATGGGGTGCTGTGTTGCATCCTGGACAGACATCAGCAACGGAGTCATCCAGCCTCTTCTGGTAGCTTAAGAGGACTGGATGGTGCCCATATCTCAGCCTGGCCAGGTGGACCCTGTCCTCACGAGGAAGATAGGATTCAGAAGGGTGGATGTCAGGAGGCCGTGCATGCAGCTGTGTGTTGTCTTTAAGTGACTGAATGGAGTGGCGAGTGACCCGAGTGTGGATATGCTTCTGGAAGCTGGTCTGTGGGGGGCGAGGGGGGAGAGATGACAGTATTTGTGTATGGTATCGTGTGCTGGGTGTTGTTTTGATGTTCCTTGGTGTGGGTGGATGTGCTGCCATGTACTGTAGTGGATGTTGTGAGTTTGTGGAGGCTGCAGCAAGAAACTGAGTGCCTCTCATGTCTAGGTGATCCTTGACTTTGAGGTCCTTGGTTTCTTGATGTAGGTGGTCTGTGGGTGTAGTAGCTGTGCAGCCTGTGATTATATTTAGGTTCTGTATGGTCTGTAGAGTGTTGTAGTGTGTTTTGGTGAGGTTAGAAGCCCAGGCAGGGCTTGCATAATTCATCATTGAACGTATGTATTGTTTGTATACTGTGGTGGTGGTTTCTTTGTTGTGTCCGAATGTTGTATGGACAAGTGACCTCAAAGCATTGAGTCTTGGTGTTATTTAATTTTTAATGTTTATGATGTATTGTTTAAATGACATTGATGTATTGTATGTTACACCAAGGATTTTGTATGTGTGTGTGTGTGTGTGGTAGGGGAGTGTTGTTTATGGTGAGGTGTGCGATGTGACTGTGTTCTGCTGTCCAGTTTGTGAGAAGAGTCACTGTAGATTTGGCTGGGGCTATTTTGAGCCTGTTTGTGGTGAACCATTTGTGTAGTGTGTTGAGGTAAGGTTGCATGATGTGTGGAGCTGTGTTTGCGTTTTGGTGCGTACATGTAAGTGTTATATCATCTGCATAGGAAGCTGTGTGTATCTGTGGTGTGTGGGGTATGGGTACGTCGTGCATGTATAGGTTAAAGAGTGTAGGGGACAAAACAGATCCTTGGGGGACGCCGTTTGTGAAGTTTCTGATGTTAGAAGACTGACCAGCAAATGTTACATGTGCACATCTGCCTGCTAAGTAGTTTGCCAGCCATCTTTTTGTGTTATTGTGCATGTTTGTGCTGAGTATTTTATTTGTGAGGTTGTGGCGGGGGATGGCATCAAAAGCTTTGCTAATGTCTAGCGTGATTAGGAGTGTTCTGTGTGGTGGCCTAGCTGAATTTATGCCATCAAAAACTCTCTGTGTAAGGTCTGTAAGAAGGGTGTTTGTGGAGTGTAGTGGCCTAAAGCCATGTTGTGACTGGGCTAGGGGAATGTGAGGTGTGACTAGTTGTAGTACCAGTCGTTCAGTGACTTTAGAGAGGGTGCAGAGGAGTGTGATGGGGCGATGTGAGGAGAGTAACGTGGGGTCTTTGTTGGATTTAGGGATAGTGATGATATTGCCATGCTTCCAGATGTTGGGTATTATGTTGTGTGAGTAGCTGTAGTTTGATATGTTGGTGAGTGCTTGTATGCCTTGTGGTCCTAGGTGTTTAAGGTGAATGTTGCTTATGTTGTCTGGTCCACAGGCAGATGAGTGCTTGAGGTTGTTAATGATGTGCTTCGTCTGGTTGTAAGTGAAAGGTGCGTAGTCTGGGTCTGTGGGGAACTGTCTCTTACGTCGGATGATACGTCGGTCTTCGGGATGGGGTTTAGATGGCTGACTTGTGAAAAGTGATTGGTGAGAGTGTTTGCTTGTTGTTTGTTTGAGGGTATGGTGTCTGTTGTTGTGATGGCAGCGTGTGAATGTGTTGTGTTGCTGTTGGAAAGTGTGATGCTGTTTGTGTTTTGTAGAGTTTACTGATGTTATTTGAGTGTTGAGTTCTTGTATTTGTTGTATGGTGTCTTGTGTATGGGGTGTTGGGGAGTGTCGCAGTGTGTCCCGTTGTCTGATGAGGCCTTGAATTTCTGGTGTGAAGTTGGGGTTGTATTTCTGTTGCCTCTAGGGATGTCTTTTGTCTGCGTTTTGTATGATTGTATTGAAAGTGTTCACAGCGGTGTTGATGTTTGTGATGGGTGTACTGTTTAGTGTTTCGAAATGTTGTTCTGTTGCAGTTACAAAGGCCTCCCAGTTGGCTCTCTTATAATTAGTGTATGTGTGTTTGTGGCCAGCTGGGGTGATTCTGGTTTTGGTAGTGATGATTGGGAGGTGATCAGAACCTAGGGTTTTGACCACTCTCCATGATGTAGTGGGGGCGAGGTTTGGGGAACAGAAGGTGATGTCTGGAGATGATGGGAGGAAGAGGGCTTGGTGTGGGATATGGGTATGTTGGTCTAGACTGTTTAATATGAAGAGATGATCTGTCTGGGATTGTAGTACCAGCCCTCTGTCTGTGTCAGGGTTGTTGACATGCCTGACCGACGACTTGGCGTTGAAATCACCACCCAAGATGATGTTGGGTATGTTAGTGATGTGGTGTATCTGTGGAGAATAATTGTGTGGTACTGTGGGGGATGATTGAGGGGGAATGTATGTGTTAGCGATTGTTATGTGTGATTTGTTACCAGTGCATATTTTAATTGATTGTTTTTCTATTGTGGTGTCACGTGGGGAGAGAAGTGACTTTGTGTGTGCACTGGTATCTGCAAAGTTGATGGATTTGTGTACCAGGGTGATGAGTCCACCGCCACCGCCGTCGGCCCGGTCTTGTCGAATGGTGGTGAAGTTATGAAATATCGATGTTTTCTGTGCTCTGTGTAGTTTTGTTTCTTGTAAGATGGCAGTGTGTATGTTCTGTTGTTTAATGAATTGTGTGAGTTCATGTATTTTGGTGTTTATGCCATCTATGTTTAACTGAAGGATGTTTATGTTGTATGTGCGATGTGTGTTGGCTGCTGCAGCACGGGGGGGAGGTGGTGTGGGTGGAGGGGAAGGGGTAGGAGGAGGTTGCGATGGAGGTAAGGGTTGAGGTGGATTAGGATGGGTTGGAATGGGAGGAGTTGGGGGACTGGATGGTGTGGGAAGGGTCGGTGGGTTTGGCTGTGGAGGTGTGAAGGAAGTAGGAGCAGGATTGGTAGGGGGGTTGATTGGTGGGGGGAAGGAGCATAAGGAGCAGATCCAGGTGTTTGTGTAATGTTTTCTGGATGCAAGTGTTGTGCAGGTGTAATGGGTCCAGTTCTTGCAGGAATTGCACCGAACTGAACCCTTTGTCTGTCGGCTCGACGTGATAGGTTTTGAGCATGTTGGACATATGTATTTGTTCGTGGGTCCTGGATTGCTCTCAATGTCCCCGGCTAGATGAAGTCGTCGAGAAATGACAGCCGGGGAGTCATCTCTCGGTGTAGAAAAAACGTTGTTGTTGTGTGTGTTGTGTTGGGAGATGTGGTACTTGCCCGGGTTACCGAAGCCACTTCCAAGTACTCGAGCCCCGTGAGGGGCCGGGGGGGTTTGCGGTGGTTTGGTCCCCATGCTGTCCTCCTCTTCTCTTCGACAGCCTCTGGGGGGTAGACCCACGACGAAGACGCCACGCTCCAGGTCTAAAGAACAAGTATGGTATGATAGTTAATATCAATGGAGGTAGCTAGCAGGGAAAAATGTATGAGAGAGAGAGAGAGAGAGAGAGAGAGAGAGAGAGCGCACATATATAACATGGTTAATGGAGTACAATAGTGACTCTAATGGAGGAGTATCTGATAGGGGTTAAATTACCCAGTGAATAGCACACAATTACACCCTAATATATCTAGCCTAAACGAGTTCTGTTGCTGATATACTCTCTCTCTCTCTCTCTCTCTCTCTCTCTCTCTCTCTCTCTGTCGTGTGTATGTTTGTAGGGGTGGGGGGAGCAGAACTAGCTGTGGGATGTACGGTGTTCAGGCATGCTTGGAGGAGGGGAAGGGGGATGGACAGTGCACGGGACGGCTTGTGGGAAGAGAAGGGTTAGGGGGATAGTCGTGGCACGGGATTGCTAGGGGAAGAGGAGGAGAGGGATGAATGGAATGTTGCAGAGATGGAGGGGGAGTGGGGAGAAGTGAATATATCTTACAGCATTTCTTAATGGTAGTCATTTTTTTTTTTTTTTTTTTTAAAGATTAAGCAGGAAGATTGGTGGTTTAGGAGTAAAGTTTAGCGTATTATAACTACTAAGGATTTCAGGGGCAGTGTCCAACTGTTTTTTTTAAATAACGTCTCAACAAAGCGTCGGACAAGGATTTAACTTTGGCAGTGCATGTTTGAGACCCCGACCTAATTTGTAAAATTATGCTTTTGTACCAAATGTGTATGATTAAGGCATTTATAAGAGTAAATGTAGGGTAAACTTAGCTAAAATCGTCAGAGGCATGTAGCGAGGCTAGCTTCGGTCACGATACAAGCCCCGCCCACAATTCGGAACGTGACGTCGGTGTGACGTAGTAGTAATCACCGACGCAAGTGGCAGTTCTATCTTTCTAACCCCCCCCCACATACTGTACTCTCTCTCTCTCTCTCTCTCTCTCTCTCTCTCACACACACACACACACACACACACACACACACACACACACACACACACACACACACACACACACACACACCGAAGTAATATTTCACCCCTACTACAGATTCAGTATGGTCCTCATATGAGAAGAACGTTTGAGAAAAAAAAGTTTACTCGAGTGAAATTACTTATCATTTACATGGAAAATACGGCCCTTGCTACATGCTCGGTGCATGTAACATAGAGCAGTGGTTTATTAAACTTGTTCATTGTGAACGCCCACTATTATCTTTAAAAGAATATATATTTTTTACACACACACACACACACACACACACACACACCGAAGTAATATTTCACCCCTACTATACATTCAGTATGGTCCTTATATGAGAAGAATGTTTGCGAAATCTATCTATGCTCGCCATCGCTGAAGTTTCGGTTTGGTAACGTCTCGCCTGTCGTCGGCCGCCACATCACCTCGCCCAGCGGTGCCGGCTCAGGCAGTGATTACTACTCTTCAGAAGTGAATAAGTCATATTGACGTCACAATATGTGTAAGAGGGCGATGCATATACTATGTACTAATAGGGAGTCTGGAGGGATGTACAGTCACTCTAAAAATCAGCCGCAGCTCAGAAATATGAGTAACCCTGAGGCATTGAATCTGAAGCAGCTTACATAAAGACAGAACTGCCACTTGCGTCGGTGATTACTACTACGTCACACCGACGTCACGTTCCGAATTGTGGGCGGGGCTTGTATCGTGACCGAAGCTAGCCTCGCTACATGCCTCTGACGATTTTAGCTAAGTTTACCCTACATTTACTCTTATAAATGCCTTAATCATACACATTTGGTACAAAAGCATAATTTTACAAATTAGGTCGGGGTCTCAAACATGCACTGCCAAAGTTAAATCCTTGTCCGACGCTTTGTTGAGACGTTATTTAAAAAAAACAGTTGGACACTGCCCCTGAAATCCTTAGTAACTGAACAGAACCCTTAGTTATATTCTAGAGGTTTTATAAAGACCAGTATGTCTGCTGTAGTTACTTGTTTTCTACGCATTTCATCAGTTTCTTCTTTCTCGTCCCTTCTTACCTACATTCCCGCCACTCATTTCTTCCCTCCCTCTCTCCGTCCCATTCTCCTTTCGTTCTGCCCTTCCCTCCCTCCTTGCTACCCTCATATCCCTCTGTGTGCATTACTCCCACACCTCCGTGACCAGCCCAGCACTGTCTATGTCAGAAATAATACCGTTTCTTCCCTTACTCAGTTCCACTTAGCTATCTGGAGACGTAATGTATTTAATGCTAACATGGGATCCAGAGTCGCAAAAGGAGGTAACCGGGATTTGGATGAAATAAAGGGAATACGTGATAGTAGTTTTTTTCTGTCTGCGCATTGACCCCAAGCACGAACGCTTTCAAAAGCAGTATTGAACCGAGATAACCGCGGCGCCGATCAGGAATGTAAACAGAGGTTTGAGGTACTGGAGGGAAAGACTGCAATCCAGGGAGCTGATAACACGGCAGTGTCCTGGAACACGAGAGCTGGAAGACGGGGCCTGGAACACGAGAACTAGAAGACGGGGCCTGGAACATGAGAGCTGGAGGACGGGTCCTGGAACACGAGAACTAGAAGACGGGGCCTGGAACACGAGAGCTGGAAGACGGGGCCTGGAACACGAGAGCTAGAGGACGGGGTCTGGAACACGAGAGCTGGAAGGCGGAGCTGGAAGACGGGGCCTGCAGTATGAAAGCTAGGGAATGCCTTAGGTAGCTAGCGGACGGGCGGGAGGGGTGGGGGGAGATGCAGAGTAGCTATAATACGTCAGACCTGGTAGATGAGGGGTGAGGAAGTGGAAGAATTGGTAAATATTTTGATTGATAATTAGGGCACAGGTGATTATAAAACCATTGATGACAACACAGCGATGACAAGGATGGCAGTGACAGCGATTACGAAGACCCATGGCAATGATGATGTTAATGAAAACGACAGTGATGTCAATAAAGACAACGATGAAGATGGCATTACAGCAAGTGGTGATTATTGCGAAACTAGGTATCAATGTGACAAACAAAATGACTGGAATATCTGAAGCTGGGCTGAGTGTGTGACAACTGATGTGGGAGTGTTGTGATGATGTCTCTGGCTAACAACGAATAATAGGTATGGGAAGAAATTGGCATGATGGCCGCAAAATTTTGTCTGCCCTTCCCCCATGTCATTTATGAGTTACTAGCTATTCCTCTCTCTCCTTGGTCTTTTTCATTATTATCAGTATCGTTTTGTCTTGTATTATGCTTCATTTTGCTTGCCCTTCATAATTATTATGTAGACTTGTTTGTTGTATCATTATTAGTCACTTTTGTTTTCTTCAGTAGTGTCTTCTTATTCTCTTCCCTAATTTCTTATTCATGTTTTCTAAGTCCATCTTTTATTTTTTACTTTTTTCCAGCTTAGCAAAACTCCCTACAAATTATAAAGCATTTATAAGCCGAGGTGGTCAGTGACTAATCAGAATAAAATCCTAAATGTGTCCCTTGCCCGGGGTAATGTTAAAACACAGTCGTTTAGTCAGATGTTATGCAGACCATAGATAAAGAGGCAGAGTGTGACAGTGGCTGGGATGACTGGCTTTGGCTATACAACTCTACATTCTAAGCTCAGTTCACACACACACACACACACACACACACACACACACACACACACACACACACACACACACACACACACACAGATGCAGTTACAGATATTGAAGAATGTCGGGAAAAACAAGATAGTGTCAAGAGAGAAACGGAAAATCTAAGTGAAGGCTGGAAAGTAAAAAGAAAATGAGATTAAAAAAAGTGACTAAGAGTATGTTGGAAGCTGGATAAGGCAGTGTCAGAGGAGGTGGAAAAAGAGGACGTGGAATTAGAGTGACAATTGCAGTTAGAGAAGACGAAGAGTGATTTGATAATACTGATATAACCATTCTCCCCATATAACATTCTCTCCCCTCCCTTCTTCTCACTACTTCACTCTTCCACAAAGCTTCTCCCCTCATTTCCTCCTCCTCTTTGCCTCTTCTTCATTCCTTAGCATACTGTAATATCAGCGCTTTCCACTCCCACTCCTTCCACTTCTCTCCCTCCACTTTATTCCTCCACATAACTTCTCTTTCCACTGCCTTTCCCATCATCTTTCCACATAGCTTTCCCTCCACCATCCTTCCCTTCCTTCCCTCCTCCCATCTTCTGTCCATTCATCCACATAATTTGTCTCCTTTTTCACTTACCTCTCTTCCACACCTTTCTCTCACCCTCATTCCTCCACATAACTTGTCTTTCCTCCACCCCTCCACATTATTTCTCTCCATCCCTCCCCCTCCCCCTTTATTCTTCCACATAACTTGTCTTTCCTCCACCCCTCCACATAAAATCTTCATCCCTACACATAACTTCTCCATATAACTTCTCTCCATCCCCATGCATACATAGCCTGCCTGCATTTCCACTTTTATCTCCACAATCCTCCCTCTGCTTCATCTTTCCACATAATTTGTCTTTCCTCCACCCCTCCA